>NC_000073.6:25260000-25560000 GCF_000001635.26 Mus musculus | reverse complement strand
CTGGCTGTGCATCCTTCCTGCCTCCCTGGTCCTTCTGCCCCGTTCTACCTTCCTTCTTCCTTCCTTGGGACCCGGCCTGCCTGGCCTTAACCGTTGCCTGTGCAGCTCGTGTCTCTGTCTGAGCTAGGGTTAGGGTTAGGGCTAGGGTTAGAGGTAGTGCTAGGATTAGGGTTAGAGCTAGGGTTAGGGTTAGAGTTAGGGTTAGGGCTAGGGCTAGGGTTAGGGTTAGGGCTAGGGTTAGGTTTAGGGTTAGAGTTAGGGTTAGAGCTAGTGCTAGGGTAAAAAAAATAACATTAAGAATATGTGTGGGAAAAGAGGACACTGTGACCGTTGGTTCCAGGACCTGAAGATTGTCACCTGACCTTCAGAGATCCCTCGGGCTCTTCCCCCCTCCCTTGGAGCCTCCTTTTGCTTATGCTTATATTGCCTCTACCGAATAAAGTTTTTAGAGCTTAATCAGTATGATTCTTGCTCTCATTCTTCCTGTCTCTTCCCCCCCCACTATCTCACTCCCTTGCCCTAGGTTCCTGCTGATTATACCTGCAGGTCAGGGCAAACTGGCGCCCAGCTTATGGCTCTGGGTTTGGGGTCTGAGAGAGAGCACTCTTTTCCTTGGGTTGTCGCTTCGTCAAGAGGTGAGTGAAGGTCTGCACTGAACCGCCGCTTCATCAGGAAGTGAGTGAAGCCCCGCACTGGATCGCCTCAGTGTCACCCACAGTGTGAGACTGATCAGAGAAAGGTAGGAAGAGTGGCTAGACTATGGAACATGCATTAAGTAAACCTGAATTCTTTTTAACGGAATCTCTCAAGACAGGAGGAATACAGATTAAGAAAATTTGTTCACAGCCAAGAGCTGCTCCAGGTGGGAGGAATAGGGTTTAAAATAAAATAAAACAAATAAAAAGAGTAAAAGACAAAACTACAAAATCAAAATAACAGATGTTAGAAAAATTTTTAGCTAAGCACATTTATATTGTTCTTATTCCCAGAAGTAGGAATGGTAAATATATAAATGAAAGAATTTGACAAGTTGAGGAGTAATTAGGAAAGTTAAAAAAGAAGGGCACTGGGGAGCAACTATCAGTAGCTACCACCGTCCCTCCTCTTCCTTCTCTGTCAGAATTCCTAGAAGAAGGAGATAAAGAGTTAGACTTTGAACATGAGAGAGAGAAAGAGAAAGAGAGAATAGGTTTTAGAAAAGCAGTTATCCCCTGTTTGGGACCTTTTAGCAAAAGAGAGGGAAAATGGAAATAAGCTATTTTAGAGCTCTCCTAGGGACAGGAGGAAACTGGGAGATGTCCTGCTTCCTCTCTGGCTCCTATGGAGATATTCTGAGTTCTGGTTAGGATATCTGGGTCCCTTTGAGACATCAAGTTCTATTCCCTCTCTGTCTATGGTCTGTGTTTGATGCACCAATTTGTCCATATATCTGTCAACTTATGTTTGTTTTTGTTTTGCTGTTTGAATGATTGTTGTTCTGTGTTTCATGTTGAAAAAAAAATGGTTAAAACTTTATCTGCTGGCTTTCCATCTTTTGATTTAGTTTAACTTGTTTAAAAGGCAGTCGCAATTTGCACAGCAGAAACTGATAAGTTACACTGCACTGTGGCTGGACGTCAAGCACAGATGGAAAAGCCCTGCTAGAGGCTGATTATCTACACAAGCAGCTCTTAAAGGAGCCAATAGATTTTTGCTTGTAATAGAAAGTTAGCCTAAAATTGGTAACTTGGGGTTGGAATCATTCTAAACAACACGTGGCATGAGCCAACCCAGGAAAACAGGTCTTTAAAGATATTTCTAAATTGCGATGATATTTTGTGTAATTATTATTCTAGAAACTAGACATAAAGGATAGGATTTAAAACAATATTTTCTTTTTTTTAATTTTTTTTTTTTGGTTTTTGGAGACAGGGTTTCTCTTTATAGCCCTGGCTGTCCTGGAACTCACTTTATAGACCAGGCTGGCCTCGAACTCAGAACAATATTTTCTTAATGAGGTATGAAAAGCTGCACTGTCATGTGTTCATATATAAGAATTGGCAGCCAAACTTCGCAATGTGAAAGTGATGGTTTTGGTATTGATTTAAAAGAGAATAGATTGTTTAAGATTGGATTTTGCCTTCCAAAAGTTATGGATATATTCTAATATTGCAAAAGGAACTTTAAAATTATGGTTAAAATTGCCAGTGTTCCATTGAGTGCAGTTTGCAGTTTGATCGCAAGCTCAGGATTTTTAACTCACCCATATATTGTAATTAGGATGATTGCAAGAGTCTATCTTATGAGGACACTAATGCAGCTCCCTGCAGCCATTCAGCTATACAAAACAAAGTCAGACTTCTCTGGATATGTTCATCTTTGTGCAGAAATTAGACCCTCATACAATCAGTTCGGCTATGGTTACTGCCTTGCTGGGTACTACAGTTTAAGCAATGCTTCCAGCACTAAGGTTATAAGAAATGTTTTAAGTATAAATCTTCTTAAGAAAGATTGTCCAAATATTAGAGGTATGGACAGACAGTCGAATTGTTCCCCTGGAATCTGTCCTCACTGCAGAAGGGGTAGTCCTTGTGCCAGGACCGTGGCAGTGTGCGCAGATTAAAAAATATTTATATTTTAGTTAATGCAAAGCATAGAGCAGCCTCAGTGAGGCTTATGTGGTGTTTCTTTTGTTTTGCAAACCCTGTTAGGGAAGTTTTTGGACCTCACCTCTCCTTGCTTCCCAGGAATTATTTTTAAGCCAAAAAAACCAAAACAAAACATTATTACAGATCTATCCAGGTGTTGTTCAAAATAAAGTTTAAACTTAAGATATATGAAATGGTAATGAGGCTGTGGAACTTCTAAAGGCATTGCAATCTGGCCTGCCTACTCCATATAGACTAGAGGAAGCTTCTGTAATCAATTGTTATAAATTGTAATCAATGGTAATCAAACATTAGCTGCACATTTTAGTTTTTGTTTCTCAATGTGTCCACAGCAATTCTTTGGTGAAAAAGGAACATTAATGTGGAATCGTCTTTCTTCATCTCCAAGTAAAGTTTTAACTTGACATAATTTGACAGACATATGGACAAATTGGTGCACCAAGGACAGACAATAGACAGAGAGGAATAGAACTTGATGTCTCAAAGTTAGTAAAGATAGTAAAATTCTAACATCCTATTATGAAGCTCTTGTGGTGTTAATCAAGAATTGTAAGATGAAATCATGAAGATATTTTTAAAAAAGTCTTAAAAGCCTGATGAGATGTCTATTTCTTGTCTCAAACAGCAATTAAATTGGTTATTGAAGAATATTGATATTTGGTCTCTTACATAGTAAGCTTTTTAGGTAAAATTCATAATCTTCATACAAAAATAAGTTGTTAAAAATTGCTTCTCTGCATGCTTTTGTATTTCCTGTAATTTTACGCATGCATTCCATAAAGAACACCTCTACTGCATTTATAAACAGCCCTTCTATGGGAGAGAAGAATATGTGATTGGATCACATGTTTATTCTTTGGAGTTTCCTTCTGCTTCAGCACAGATAATCAAATTGTGTGCTGTAGCCAGTGTTTTGAAATCTTGAAAAATCAAGCAGGCAGAGACATTCATAAAGGATATTATAGAATAGTAGTAGATTTGAAAGGTTGTTTCTTTACTATTCCTTTGCATCCTCAGGATTGTGAAAGATTTGCTTTCAGTGTCCTTTCTATTAATTTTAAAGAGCCAATGAAAAGGTATCAATGGATACTTCTTTCTCAAGGCATGGCTAACAGTCCTACTTTATGTCAAAAAATTGTGACACAAGCCATCCAGCTTAATAGACAGCAAGGACCAATAATATACATTATACATTGCATGGATGTGAAAGATCCTGACAGAATGTAAAAGGTCACAGAAGCCCTGAAATTGGTAAAATAGATTTCATTGTTAGCAGAACTAGCTTCACTGATTTAGAAAAATAGAGGTGCACAATGCTCTGGCCGCTCCTAGAACCTGTGTGTCTGCCAATGTTTTGACCGTTCCTAGAACCCATGTGTGTGCCCACTGATGAAGCCCATTGCCAGGTGTTTGTGATATTGGTTGCTAAGATAGAGTCAGAAAATCTCCCCAGCAACCACAGCGGGGACAATCCTGAGTTCCTACACCTGCACCAGACTCTTTCCTTGTACCCCTCCCATACCCATTTCTTGAGAATAGACATTGTTTAGATCTGGAAATCCCCTATTTCCCCCCTTCTCCTTTCCCCCCTGAGGGCCTATAAAAACGGAGACCCCTTTTCCCTCGAGGTCGACTCCTCTACCCCTGTGTGGGATATGAGTCGTCCCCAGAGCTCTGGCTTTCCCCCTCATGTGGTTTGCATCAAGCTTGGTCTCTTGTGAGTTCTTGGGTGTCTGCTATTGTCCCAAGGCCTGAGCGAGGGGCTCCTCTTGGAGTCTTTCAGATGATATCTTATTAGCAGGGAAAGATCCTCAGGACTTGCTTCTATGATACAGAAATTTGCAACAGGCATTGTCTGATAAAGGATTACAAAGAGCCGCAGAAAAAGTGCAAACTCAAGATCCTTCTAATTATTTAGAAAAATAATTTTAAACAGATCAAGCTGTTTTTCCTCAGAAAATAATTATTTGTAGGGACAATTTTAAAACTTTAAATGATTTTCAAAAGCTGTTAGCTGATATTACTTGGCTTTGTCCTTATTTAAAGCTTACTACAGGAGAATTAAAACCCTGATTCGATATTCTTAGGGGGAGTTCCTACCTCTCCTCGATTTTTTTTTTAACTTCAGAAGGGTTGTTGGCCTTACAACAAGTAGAAAGAGCTACTGAAAACAATTTGTTACTTATATAGATTATTCTTTGCCTTTATATTTGTTGGTTTTTAATTCGACTCATACACCTACAGGACCTTTTGAGGTCACTTTCCTCAGTTTGTGGAACTTGTCACACAGATCCTACTGGAGGTGGTGTGGCACAAACACCATTCTTGCTCCAAAAAATCCTACTTATATTGGTCATATAAGAGCTCATTCTGATCTTCCCAGACCTTTAGCTGCAGGCAATGATTGTATTGACAAAGCTTTGATAAAAGAGGCTTTAGTTTCAGATCCTATTGTTTTGTCTAAATGTGGTCCCTATAAAATTCATCTTTCTAGTCATACCTTAAGGCTCCTACATAAGATCGCTAAGGAGCAAGCTAGAATGATTTTAAAGCAATGTCCTGACTGTCTTACATTGTCTCAAGTTCCTCATTTAGAGGTTAATCCAGGAGGCCTTATGCCCAATCATATTTGGCAAATAGAGGTAACTCATTTTTCAGAATTTAGAAACTTGAAATATATATATGTCTATATGACACTTGTTCCAGGACTCATTTTTGCTTCTACATACAGGAGAAGCTTCTAGAAATGTAATTGATATTGCTTACAGGCTTTTACTGCTATGGGATTGTCTAAAATCATCAAGACAGATAATGGCCCTGCTTATACTGGAAACAACTTTATACAATTTTGTAAGGAATTTGGGATTGAACATAAGTCTGGAATTCCTTGTTATCCATGGGACAGGGCATTGTTGAGTGTGCCCATCTGACCATCACAAATACCCAACATAAACTAAAAAGAGAGGTACATAAAACTGTACCCACAGAAGGGGTCCCCAAGAATCTCCTCCATCATGCCTTGTTTGTCCTGAATTCTCTGAATTTGGATGCCCATGGCAAGTCCACCGCTGATCACTTTTGGCATCCCTGAAATGACAAAGGACTATGCTAGGTCTTTCAGAAGATCCTCTCACATTCAGACGGAATGGGCCTGACCCAGTCCTCATATGGGGTAGAGGCTCAGCCTGCATTTATGATACCAAGACAGGAGCCACCGGATGGTTGCCAGAAAGATTGATACAAGTAATTAATAATGAAAAAGAATCCAGGGAACCAGTCCTTTCCTGAGAACTTCTATTTCTTCTTTTTCTTTCAGAAAAGATAAAGATAATCAGAGAATGGGGGACTTTCCTCTGGATGATTCTCCTGTGTAACTAGAGGGACCACTTCACCATTTGCATGGCGCTTTTATATGACAGAGAATTATACCAAGAATGGAAAACAAAAAATCAGGGCCATGTTTTAGCTACAGCTGACTGCCCACCAACAGGATGTCAAAATCCCATACTATTAAATTTTAAAGGTTTTATGGCCTTACCTGGAAAACTTTCTCCTGCTTTATCCCTTTTGTATGATCAGTTTTGTTCTTATTGTAAAAAGCAATGGATTGACGAAAGTGTGGACTGTCCCTATAGCTCCTGCAGAATTCATATTGTTAAATCCCTAAGAAGTTCTAAGGTTATCCTTCAGCAACCTTATAAAAGCCACAATTGTTTTTGTACTGCCACAGGTATATTTGGGTCATATGGGATCCTTGGTATTCCAGATGGACTTCACTTGTGAAAGGAGCTATGTATAGGACACGAGGTTCAACCTGGCCCAGCAGCCGAATATATGTTTGGCACTCCCTTGTTCAAGTTCAAACAACACTCTACGCTGAGGTACAGATTAAAGAAAAGGAGCTGAGTACACAGCTCTCCACATTGTCCACACATCACCCCTTTTCCTGGCTGTCTCTCTTAAGAGAGGGCCTGATACTTGTCAATATTACTGGATTAGGAAATGTCTCAGCCTGCTTCATTTGTGCTGCATTAGGACGTCCTCCACTGACACCTGTCCCTTATCCCATCCCATTTAATATGTCTGAGGCCAGTCGTAAAACTTTTCCCCCAATTTTTGAAGTATCCTTGTTTTTGATCCCTGAGCAAAAACAATTTAAATTCTACTATACTAGTCCCAATGATAATTTGTGCAATCAAACTAGCTCGCCTAGTCAGCATGTGATTGCAGCTGAAGGGGTCTTTTTTTGGTGTAATGGTCCCCTTAGTAAAACTCTTTCCAAAAACATAAACAAAGAATTATGGTGTCTTCCAGAGACCCTAGTTCCTCAGTTGACCTTGCTAACTCCTGCCGAGTATTTGAGCAGGAATAGCCCCCCAGATATTAGAATCAAGCCAGCTGTTTTCCTGCCTGCAGTGGCCGGCATCTCCTCTGTAACCTCTGCTGTGGCTGCCAGTTTGGCTGGAGGATCTTTAACCCATTCTCTTCTCACCACTGCCAAATTATCTCAACAATTTGTGTTGGCAGGGAAAGCCTCCATTGAGCCATTAGCTTCTTTACAGAGACAATGAACTTCCCTTGCCCAAGTTGCCTTACAGAACCAAAGAGCACTTGATTTGCTGACTGCTGAGAAAGGTGGCACCTGTCTCTTTCTGCAAGAAGAATGTTGCTTTTATGTAAATGAATCAGGTATAGTGGAAACAGGAATCCAACAGTTACATAAACTTAAGTTGGAGCTCCAGAGAAAACAGTTTTCAGCCGCTGATGATAATTGGTGGAAGTCCTCTATGTACACCTTCTTGATGCCCCTCCTTGGGTCTTTAATAAGCATTTTATTATTAGTAACTTTAGGGCCTTTTATTTTTAACAGAATTACTGGTTTTATAAAAGAGCAGAATTGATTCCTTGGCATCGAGACCCTTGCAAATTCATTATCATAGACTTGATTTGGCTGACAGAGGCCTTGCTGAACCTGAGGTTGATAATTCTCCTTCAGGAGCTGCGTAGGAGTCAGACCTGTGCATACTGGTTCTTCATAAAATGAATCCAGTATGGGCACCAGGATGGGTTGCGAGGATAAGCACCACAGGGGAAGGACTAACACGGACCATCTCTGAATTCCCCATGAGACAAACCTAGTTTGCAAGGAGGTTGGTATCTGTTTTCAACCTTATCCTAAGGATTTTTCTAAGGCTCTGCCTCCCCTCCCCAAATGATACCAAGAGCCATGACTGTGGGTCATGATGGTACCCACAGGAGGAATCAGGTCAATGCCCCCCCACCATTAACGCCCACTCATCGAAGGATGAGATGAATATTGATCACCCCAGTTCCATGGTGCCTTAGTGAAAATAATTAAAAGGGAGGATATGCCGGGAGCCATGGCCTCAGCCATGGCCTTGTGGATATTTTCTAGCTTACATAAAGAATCTTGAGAGAACATTCATGGTCGTAACAGTAAGAATGTTTGTGGGAAAAGAGGACAGTGACCATTGTTTCCAGGAGCTGAAGATTGCCACCTGACCTTCAGAGAGACCCTGGGCTCTTCCCTCCTCCTCTGGAGCCCCCCCCCCCCGCTTATACTTATATTGCCACTCCTGAATAATGTTTTTAGAGCTTGATCAGTATGATTGACTTGCTCTCATTCTTATTGTCTCTTTCCTTCCCACTCTCTCACTCCCTTGCCCTGGGTCCCTGCTGATTATCCCTGCAGGTCAGGGCACTAATCCATTCATGTAGATGCTGGTCTTGCCTTTAAGGGTCTGATCACCAATTTGCATTTGGCACTAGCATTTTCAAAAGCCAAAGGTTCAATTAATGCTCTCCTAGGTACTGAATCTGATTTCTTTCCACCTACAGCTGAAGTTAATCTTTAAAAATTCAAGTGAATGTTTCCTTTGGACCTTGTTTAACCAAGGTTCAAGTCTTTTTGCTGCTTCTTCAACCTTGTTCCAGGCATTTAAGCCTGCCGCTGCCATGCAACACAATTCCAAGGTTTCTTCGTCATATATGATCTGCATCCCTTCCTCAGCATATTGACTGTCAGCTGGTATTTAGAAATAGTAGTACCCCCAGCTCTACATTTCTGTGCTATCTCCTTAGCTGCTTTTCTCCACCATGAAAGCCACTGTAACTGTGGCTCAGGTTCGAATACCGATCTTCTTACAAAGTTCCAGTCTAGGGGGATTATTGTTTTTTTTTTTTCATTTTTAGGTGTGTTTTATTTATTTTTTTTAGGTATTTATTTAATTTACATTTCCAGTGCTATCCCAAAAGTCCCCCACACCCTCCTCTACTCACTCCCCCATCCACCCACTCCCACTTCTTGGCCCTGGCGTTCCTCTGTACTGAGGCATATAAAGTTTGCATGGCCAATGGGCCTCTTTTAACACTGATGGCCGACTAGGCCATCTTCTGCTACATATGCAGCTAGAACATGAGCCCCGGGGAGTACTGGTTAGTTCATATTGTTGTTCCACCTATAGGGTTGCAGATCCCTTTAGCACCTTGGGTACTTTCTCTAGCTCGTCCATTGGGGGCCCTGTGATCCATCCAATAGCTGACTGTGAGCATCCACTTCTGTGTTTGCTAGGCCCCAGCATAGTCTCACAAGAGACAGCGATATAATGGTCCTTTCAGGAAAACCTTGCTAGTGTATGCAATGGTGTCAGCCTTTGGAGGCTGATTATGGGATGGATCCCCGGGTATGGCAGTCTCTAGATGGTCCATCCTTTCGTCTCAGCTCTAAACTTTGTCTCTGTAACTCCTTCCATGGGTGTTTTGTTCCCAATTCTAAGAAGGGGCAAAGTATCCACACTTAGGTCTTCTTTCTTCTTGAGTTTCATGTGTTTCACAAATTTTATCTTATATCTTGGGTATTCTAAGTTTCCGGGCTAATATCCACTTATCAGTGAGTACATATTGTGTGAATTCTTATGTGATTGGGTTACCTCACTCAGGATAATGCCCTCCAGGTCCAACTATTTGCCTAGGAATATCATAAATTCATTCTTTTTAATAGATGAGTAGTTCTCCATTGTGTAAATGTACCACCTTTTCTGTATCCATTCCTCTGTTGAGGGGCATCTGGGTTCTTTCCAGCTTCTGGCTATTATAAATAAGGCTGCTATGAACAAAGTGGAGCATGTGTCCTTCTTACCCGTTGGGACATCTTCTGGATATATGCCCAGGAGAGGTATTGCGGGATCCTCCGGTAGTACTATGTCCAATTTTCTGAGGAACCACCAGACTGATTTCCAGAGTGGTTGTACAAGCTTGCAATCCCACCAACAATGGAGGAATGTTCCTCTTTCTCCACATCATCGCCAGCATCTACTGTAACCTGAATTTTTGATCTTAGCCATTCTGACTGGTGTGAGGTGGAATCTCAGGGTTATTTTGATTTGCATTTCCCTGATGATTAAGGATGCTGAATATTTTTTCAGGTGCTTCTCAGCCATTCGGTATTCCTCAGGTGAGAATTCTTTGTTTAGCTCTGAGCCCCATTTTTTAATGGGGTTATTTGATTTTCTGGAGTCCACCTTCTTGAGTTCTTTATATATATTGGATATTAGTCCCCTATCTGATTTAGGATAGGTAAAGATCCTTTCCCAATCTGTTCGTGGCCTTTTTGTCTTATTGAGGTGTCTTTTGCCTTACAGAAGCTTTGCAATTTTATGAGGTCCCATTTGTCGATTCTTGATCTTACAGCACAAGCCATTGCTGTTCTATTCAGGAATTTTTCCCTTGTGCCCATATCTTCAAGGCTCTTCCCCACTTTCTCCTCTATAAGTTTCATTGTCTCTGATTTTATGTGGAGTTCCTTAATCCACTTAGATTTGACCTTAGTACAAGGAGATAGGAATGGATCAACTCGCATTCTTCTACATGATAACCACCAGTTGTGCCAGCACCATTTGTTGAAAATGCTGTCTTTTTTCCACTGGATGGTTTTAGCTCCCTTGTCAAAGATCTAGTGACCATAGGTGTGTGGGTTCATTTCTGGGTCTTCAATTCTATTCCATTGGTCTACTTGTCTGTCGCTATACCAGTACCATGCAGTTTTTATCACAATTGCTCTGTAGTACACCTTGAGGTCAGGCATGGTGATTCCACCAGAGGTTCTTTTATCCTTGAGAAGAGTTTTTGCTATCCTAGGTTTTTTGTTATTCCAGATGAATTTGCAGATTGCCCTTTCTAATTCGTTGAAGTATTGAGTTGGAATTTTGATGGGGATTGCATTAAATCTGTTGATTGCTTTTGGCAAAATAGCCATTTTTACTATATTGATCCTGCCAATCCATGAGCATGGGAGATCTTTCCATCTTCTGAGATCTTCTTTAATTTCTTTCTTCAGAGACTTGAAGTTCTTATCATACAGATCTTTCACGTCCTTAGTTAGAATAATGCCAAGGTATTTTATATTATTTGTGACAATTGAGAAGGGTGTTGTTTCCCTAATTTCTTTTTCAGCCTGTTTATCCTTTGTGTAGAGAAAGGCCATTGACTTGTTTGAGTTAATTTCATATCCAGGTACTTCACCGAAGCTGTTTATCAGGTTTAGGAGTTCTCTGGTGGAATTTTTAGGGTCACTTATATATACTATCATATCATCTGCTGTATTAGTCAGGGTTCTCTAGAGTCACAGAACTTATGGATAGTCTCTAGATAATAAAGGAATTTATTGATGACTTACAGTCGGCAGCTCAATTCCCAACAATCGTTCAGTCACAGCTGTGAATGGAAGTCCAAGGATCTAGCAGTTACTCAGTCTCACGCAGCAAGCAGGTGAAGGAGCAGGAGCAAGAGCTAGACTCCCTTCTTCCAATGTCCTTATATTGTCTCCAGCAGAAGGTGTAGCCCAGATTAAAGGTGTGTTCCACCACACCTTTAATCCCAGATGAAAGGCGTAGCCCAGATTAAAGGTGTGTTTCTTAAACTCGGAGATTCAATCTTCTGGAATCCATAGCCACTATGGCTCAAGATCTTCAAACCAAGATCCAGATAAGGATCTCCAAGCCTCCAGATAAGGGTCACTGGTGAGCCTTCCAATTCCGGATTGTAGTTCATTTCAAATATTGTCAAGTTGACAACCAGGAATAGCCACTACAATCCACCCCTTGTCAACTTGACACAAATAATATCTCATGTTCACATGAAACAATAACAAGGTTGTAAATACGCCTAACATGATATAACTATCCCTCGTACAATCGCAAACGCATTAGTAAATTTACAATGGGCATTCATATTACTTTATAATCCTCGTTTCTGCAACTGGTTACGTGGCCTTAATTGGTATTTATAACTACCTTCCTCTACTACCCATTCTGTATTTCCTTCACCTTCAGCCAGCACCTCAGCAGGTCTTGGCTCTTTTCCTGGAGGATTGACCCATACCTTCATTCCTGATGGGTCTGCGTCCTTTGTCATCCTGCTTGGATTAGGCTGTTGTAGTTTCCCATTGACTTTAATCACAGGACATGGTAGTACTAAGAGACGCCCTAAGGGGTCTCCTACACTCCAGGCATAATCTTGCTTACCACCATTGTGAAGAGGTAATCCAATTTCGCCATGGTAATCTGGATCTATCACCCCTCCTAACACTGTTATTCCTTTTTTAGCCTGTTGGTTTAGGGGCATTAGAAGCCCAAAATGACCAGGGGGAAGTCTGAGTTTCCAGTTCAATGAAATGTTTGTTGTAGCTCCTGGTAGGAGCACTCCCCTCTCTGGAGCCAAAACTTCTAGGCCAGCAGAACCTAGAGTTATGGGGACAGGAAGCAAAAATTTTCCTAGAGGGTCACTAGGAGTGATAGTAAGTGGAACTATTCCTTTTTCCACCCCTTGATTCCTGGACCCATGAATCCTGGCTATGGGTGAAACTGTACCATATATCGAGCGCTGATTCAAAGCATATACTGCCTTCTGAAGAACTCTACCCCAGCCTTCCAAGCTGTTACCACCTAATTGGCACTGTAACTGCGTCTTCAAAAGGCCGTTCCATCTTTCTATCAGACCAGCTGCTTCAGGATGATGGGGAACGTGGTAAGACCAGTGAATTCCATGATCGTGGGCCCACAGTCGCACTTCTCTGGCTGTGAAATGAGTTCCTTGGTCAGAAGCAATACTGTGTGGAATACCATGACGATAGATGAGGCATTCTGTCAATCCGTGAATGGTGGTTTTAGCAGAGGCATTACGTGCAGGAAAGGCAAATCCATAACCAGAATAAGTATCAACTCCAGTAAGAACAAAACGCTGTCCTTTCCATGAAGGAAGTGGTCCAATGTAGTCAACTTGCCACCAGGTTGCTGGCTGGTCACCTCGAGGAATGGTGCCATATCTGGGGCTCAGTGTTGGTTTCTGCTGTTGGCAGATCTGGCAATCAGCAGCAGCTGTAGCCAGGTCAGCCTTGGTGAGTGGAAGCCCGTGTTGCTGAGCCCAAGCATAACCTCCATCTCGACCACCATGGCCACTTTGTTCATGTGCCCATTGAGCAATGACAGGGATGGCTGGGGAGAGAGGCTGACTGTCCACAGAACGGGTCATCTTATCCACTTGATTATTGAACTCCTCCTCAGCTGAAGTCACCTTTTGGTGAGCATTTACATGGGACACAAATATCTTCACATCCTTTGCCCATTTGGAGAGATCTATCCACATACTTCTTCCCCAGATGTCTTTTTCACCAATTTTCCAATTGTGATCTTTCCAAGTCCCTGACCATCCAGCCAATCCATTGGCTACAGCCCATGAGTCAGTGAATAATCGTACATCTGGCCATTTCTTCTTGCAAACAAACTGTAATACCATGTGTACTGCCCGAAGTTCTGCCCACTGTGAAGATTTCCCTTCACCTGTGTCTTTCAAGGTTGTCCCAGAAAGGGGTTGTAATGCTACAGCTGTCCACTTCTGGGTGGTGCCTGCATAACGTGCAGAGCCATCAGTAAACCAGGCTCTAGTCTTCTCCTCTTCGGTCAGTTGATCATAGGGAACACCCCATGAGGCTATAGGTGCATGCTTGGCAGCAGATGGCATTGTAACAGGAGTAGAAACCATAGGCATTTGAGCAACTTCTTCATGTAACTTGCTTGTGCCTTCAGGACCTGCTCTGGCCCGATCACGTATATACCACTTCCATTTGATAATAGACTGCTGCTGTGCACGTCCCACTTTATGACTTACAGGGTCTGATAGTACCCAGCTCATGATGGGTAATTCAGGTCGCATAGTAACTTGATGTCCTATTGTCAAACGTTCAGTTTCCACTAAGGCCCAATAGCAGGCCAAGAGCTGTTTTTCAAAGGGAGAATAGTTGTCTGCAGATGATGGTAGAGCTTTGCTCCAAAATCCCAAAGGTCTTTTCTGTGATTCACCTACAGGGGCCTGCCAGAGGCTCCAAACAGCATCTCTATCAGCCACAGACACCTCAAGTACCATCGGGTCTGCTGGGTCATATGGTCCAAGTGGTAGAGCAGCCTGCACAGCAGCCTGGACCTGTTGAAGGGCCTTCTCCTGTTCCAGGCCCCACACAAAGCTAGCAGCTTTCCGAGTCACTTGGTAAATAGGCCTAAGTAACACACCCAAGTGAGGGATGTGTTGTCTCCAGAATCCAAATAGACCCACTAAACGTTGTGCTTCTTTCTTGGTTGTAGGAGGGGCCAGGTGCAATAACTTATCTTTCACCTTAGAAGGAATATCTCTGCATGCTCCACACCACTGGACTCCTAAGAATTTCACTGAGGTAGATGGTCCTTGAATTTTGGTTGGATTTATTTCCCATCCTCTGATACGCATATGTGTTACCAATGAGTCCAAAGTAGTTGCTACTTCCTGCTCACTTGGTCCAATCAGCATAATGTCATCAATATAGTGCACCAATGTGATATTTTGTGGAAGATCCAAACGATCAAGATCCCTTCTAACTAAATTATGACACAGGGCAGGAGAGTTAATATATCCTTGAGGCAAAACTGTGAAGGTATACTGTTGGCCTTGCCAACTGAAAGCAAATTGCTTCTGGTGGTCCTTATGGACAGGTACTGAGAAGAAGGCATTTGCCAGATCAATAGCCGCATACCAGGTGCCAGGAGATGTGTTAATTTGCTCAAGTAAGGAAACTACATCTGGTACAGCAGCTGCAATTGGAGTTACTACCTGATTTAGTTTTCGGTAATCAACTGTCATTCTCCATGATCCATCTGTTATCTGCACTGGCCAGATAGGAGAGTTAAACGGAGATGTGGTGGGAACCACCACCCCTGCATCTTTCAAGTCCTTGATAGTGGCAGTAATTTCTGCAATGCCTCCAGGAATACGATACTGTTTTTGATTCACTATTTTCTTTGGCAGAGGCAACTCTAAAGGCTTCCATTTGGCCTTTCCAACCATAATAGCCCTCACTCTACAGTTCAGGGAACCAATATGAGAATTCTGCCAATTTCTGAGTATATCTATCCCAATTATACATTCTGGAACTGGGGAAATCACCACAGGATGTGTCCGGGGACCTACTGGACCTACTGTGAGTCGGACATCAGTCAAAACTCCATTAATCACCTGCCCTCCATACGCCCCTACTTTAACTGGAGGGCCACAATGTTTCTTGGGATCCCCTGGGATCAGTGTCAACTCAGAACCAGTATCCAGCAGACCCCGAAAAGTCTGATTATTTCCTTTTCCCCAGTGTACAGTTACCCTTGTAAAAGGCCGTAGGTCCCTCTGGGGAAGAACTGGAGAAAGGGTAACAGCAAAACCTTTGAGTGTCTTATCAAGATCCTTCCTCAGCGGAACCTGGCCACCCCTTCATTCAAGGGGTTCTGGATCTGCAAACTGTCTCAAGTCTGGAAATTGATTCACTGGCCGAGATTGCTGTTTACCACGATCTAATGTAGCCTTTCTTTCATTTGTTTGAGAATTTTTCTGCTTATACAGATCAAACAAATATGCAGTAGGCTTCCTATGTATTTCATTCCTGGAAACACCATGATTGGTTAGCCAGTACCAAAGGTCCAACCGAGTCATGCCATTATAAATTTCACCTCTCCTGTGCTGACCATTACTGGGTATGTTATTATAAACATTCTTTTGTCTACGCTGTCCATTATAATAACTAGAATCACCTTGTCTCGGGCGATTCAATGCTGCCACCTGGCCCTTGTTACCTCGGAATCCAACTAAACCCAGTGAATTTAATTCATCTAATTGAGCAGAAGCATCTCCAATGCTAAGATCTGGCACAAGGAAAAGGGAAAGAACAAAACCCTTCAAATGTGCTGGTGCCCCTCTCACCAATTTGCGTCTTATAGAGCTGGTGAAAGGCATATCTTCTGGACCTTCCCATTGTGGACAATTATGCTTTACACAATATATCCACTCTAGCATTGCAATTTCCCTAAGTCTTAAAATCCCTTCATTAACACTAAGCCATGGAATATCAGGCATCTCCAAGTCATTTCCAGTAGGCCATCTTTTGATAAACACCTCAGCCAACCATTCAAACAAACTTTTGACACCTTTTTTAACTATGCGAGCTTCCGTATTAAACCTAGAATCTCTACTCAGAGGACCCATGTCAATAAACTCAGCCTGCTCTAGTTTTATGTTCCTTCCACCCTTATCCCACACCCTTAAAATCCATTCCCACACATATTCACCAGGTTTCTGCTTGAATGAATTAGCAAACTCATTAAGCTCCTTAGTAGTGTAGCGAATTTCCTCATGGACTACACTTTCTACCTCCCCTCTAGGAGCCTGTTTTGCTTTGAGTCTGGTTACAGGTCTAGAAGAAACTATTGGTGGGCCGTGAGCAGACTCTGCAAAATTAATTTCCTCATGTGGGGAAGGCATTATTTCAAGAGGTGGGGCTGAGGGTACTACTTCCTCAGGTGGGGCAAACCCTTGAGAATCTGAGGATTCAAAATTCTCAGCTTCAACATGGTCTTCCCACACATCCCCATCCCATGTTGTAGGATCCCATTCTTTGCCAATTAGAGCCCTTACTTTAACTGTCGACACACTCTGAGGCTGAGACTTGAATTTTCGCTGTAGTTCAGCCAACCTTACAATGAGAGTTTCTGTTTGATTTTCTGCAACTTGAGCTCTATTGCTACAAGAGAGAAGATTCTCCTCAAGGACACACTTAGCAACTTTTAGATCGTTTACTTGTGTCTGGAGACTTTCGATTTTATCACACAACTCCTTCCTTTCATTCATCATTCTTTCCACAGATACTAAGAGCAGCCAGCCAGTAAAATCATTTTCCGATTTTTTCCCCATCTTGTAGAAAGCTTTGTGCACTGAATCACCTAATTCATTAAGAAAATCAAGGTCATTAGCTTCTTTAAGTTCGGAATATAGTTTCAACCATGGGTCTTCAAAATTCTCTGAGCTCCCAGGAGGGAGAGAATCTGGAGAGGTTTCAATAGTTGAAAGTGCTGGTGGATCAACAAGCCAATTCCAGTATTTTAAAAGATTCATCCTTGTACTTCTGTTACTCTAGAACCACTCCTGGTACCAAGTTCTGTATTAGTCAGGGTTCTCTAGAGTCACAGAACTTATGGATAGTCTCTAGATAATAAAGGAATTTATTGATGACTTACAGTCGGCAGCTCAATTCCCAACAATCGTTCAGTCACAGCTGTGAATGGAAGTCCAAGGATCTAGCAGTTACTCAATCTCACGCAGCAAGCAGGTGAAGGAGCAGGAGCAAGAGCTAGACTCCCTTCTTCCAATGTCCTTATATTGTCTCCAGCAGAAGGTGTAGCCCAGATTAAAGGTGTGTTCCACCACACCTTTAATCCCAGATGAAAGGCGTAGCCCAGATTAAAGGTGTGTTTCTTAAACTCGGAGATTCAATCTTCTGGAATCCATAGCCACTATGGCTCAAGATCTTCAAACCAAGATCCAGATAAGGATCTCCAAGCCTCCAGATAAGGGTCACTGGTGAGCCTTCCAATTCCGGATTGTAGTTCATTTCAAATATTGTCAAGTTGACAACCAGGAATAGCCACTACATCTGCAAAAAGTGATATTTTGACTTCTGCATTCTGATGATGGTGAGTGGTCTTGATTTCTGTTAGTAGGATTCTTATGTTTGCCTTTCGCCATCTTGTATTCTCTGGAGCTAGTTGTTATAGTTGTCTCTGGTTAGAGCTTGTTCCTCAGGTGATTATGTTAGCCTTTATCAGCAGACCTGGGAGACTAGCTCTATCCTTAGTTTCAGTGGTCAGAGTACTCTCTGCAGGCAAGCTCTTCTCTTGCAGGGAAGGTGCCCAGATATTTGGTGTTTGAACCTGCCTCCTGGCAGAAGTTGTGTTCCACTCACCAGAGGTCTTAGGATCCCGTGGCAGATCCTGTGTGGGTCCTTGCGGGTGTCTGCAGACTCCCCGGGCCAGGGACCACGGTGCAGCAGTGGGCCAGAAGGGACTTGAGCCCTGGGTCAGGCTGGATTATCTGCTTCCTTAATTAATGCAGTCTCAGGTCCTGCGCGATTGGATTGGAGCAGGCGCTGTGTTCCACTTACCAGAGGTCTTAGGATCCCGTGGCGGATCCTGTGTGGGACCTTGCGGGTGTCCGCAGACTCCCCGGGCCAGGGACCACGGTGCAGCAGTGGGCCAGAAGGGCTCCTCCACAGTTTTGAAAGCCTTGTTACCATCCATAGGGCAACCCAGATGTGAGCTGCAGGTCTCCTCCTGAACACCAGGGGGCGAAATTGGACCATATAATCAACAGAAAAAAACAGAAAAAAGGCATAACCACCCCTTGTATATTTTCTTTTTTTACATTTTAAATGTTTTCCCCTTTCCAGGTCTCCCCTTCAGAAATCCCCTATCCTCACCTCCCTTCCCCTACCTCTAAGAGGATGGTCCCACACCCACCCACTCTCATTCTCCTGCCCTGGCATTCCCCTACACTGGAATATTGAACAGCCTCAGGCCTGAGGGCCTCTCCTCCCACTGATATCCAATAAGGCCATCTTCTGCCACATGTGTGGCCAGGGCCATGGGTCACTAATGGATACAGAAAATGTGGTATATTACACAACAGACTACCAATCAGCCATTAAAAACAATGACTTCATGAAATTCATAGGCAAATGGATGGAACTTGAGAATATCATCCTGAGTGAGGTAACTCAGTCACAAAGGAACAAACAAACAAGATATTTACTCACTGATAAGTGGATATTAGCCCAAAAGTTCAGAATACCCAAGATTCAATTCACAGACTATATGAAGCCTAAGAAGAAGGAAGACCAAAGTGTGGATGCTTCACTGCTTCTTAGAAGGGTGAACAAAATCTTCACAGGAGGAAATACGGAGACAAAGTGTGGAGCAGAGACTGAAGGAAAGGCCATCCAGAGACTGCCCCACCTGGGGATCCATTCAACATATAGCCACCAAACCCATATGCGATAGTGGATGCCAGGAAGTGCTAGCTGATGGAAGCCGGATCTGTCTGTCTCCTAAGAAGCTCTACCAGAGCCTGACAAGTACAGAGGCAAGGTGGAAGCTCACAATCAACCATTGGACTGAGCATGGGGTCCCTGATGGAGGAGTTGGAGAAGGGACTGAAGGAGCCGAGGGGGGTTTGCAGCCCAGTGGAGGGAGCAACAGTGCCAAGAGGCCAGACCCCCACAGAGCTCCCGGGATCTGGATGACCAACGAAAGAATACGCAAGAACCTATCTTGCAACCTGGATTGCAGTTTCCATCCCAGTTGACACAACTGGAGCCAGCTCCCTCACGTAACCATACTCTGTCCTACTGGCTTTTTCCTGTATCTCTGAGAACTCCATTCTGCAAGGACAACCAATGTGGTCCCTTCCATCCTCCATCATCCATGGGAGAGATGGGAAATCCCAGGGCATTCACCAAGGAGAACAAAGCCATCCTGGGAATGTTACGGAGAGCATGGGCAGACCTGAATCACATTTGGCCAGCACCGGAAGCTGGGGAGGTCTTCCTGGCGCCCTCTATAGGAAGATGGAGCACACAGTCCTCTTTCCAGGACACACAGGTCACCTCCTCCTGCACACCCAGGATATGAAGCCCCTGAGACAACTTGTATCCTAGGATCAGACACATGACTGGTGTCATCAGTGACGATGGATCAGGTCCTACCCAGTCATCACTCAGCTAGGCCTTTCCTTAACCCTCCAGATAACTCTGCCACTTCCTGCCTGGAGTAAACCACACTTTGAGTGAGCACTGAGAACAGGGCACACAGGGCTCCCCTGAGGTTTATGTCACTCTAGGCTACAGGAAGTGCTGGAACTCCCTCTGCTGCTGACAGCCCCAAGGCCAGGGTATAGGACACATCTCAGCCTTTCTGCTCAGAGTATGTTCTAGAACACTGCTCAGAGTATGTTCTAGAACAATGAACTGGGAAGAGAGGAATAGAAGGATGGGAGGCCCGCACTGACAGAACAGCATTGTTAGAGTCACAGGCTCCACCCCCACCCCACGTGAATCTGGGAGGTGCCCTTCTCTGGGAGGAGAATCAATTCTGCTATGAAAAGCAGGGCAGATATCAGGGCAGCCAGGCTTAGCAGTAGTGTTGGAGAAGAAGCTAGCAGGCAGAAGAGACATGGAGCTGGCCTCAGCACATCTCCACAAAGGGCAGGTTCCCTGGTTTGGACTACTGCTCACAGGTAAGGAGATATTCCTTCCCAGTAGAGAGCAGGGGAGCTCAGAGACTGGCTGGGGTCTTCTGGGAGAGGAAAGGAACCTGAGAAGGGACATCTGGCTTCTGCTTGAAGCTTGACGGCAACAGGAAGCTCTCAGTGAGTGTGAATTGGCTAGTGGTGAGGAGAAACTCAGTTCTTCCCTATTGTTAAGTTTATCGCACTGGCTAGGATATCCTGAAGACTGAAGTCCACAACTCTGTCAGGGTGACTCTCCACATAAAAACCAAACTGGGGCAAGTAAATAGAATTATTGCATACTACACTAAGAAATTTGCAAATACACTAGGCTCTGGGACACTGATTTGCAAAGAGGTATATGAGCATGTTCCAAGCAGCAAGGGTTAAGCCAAAATCTACCTAGCCCTCCTCACAAAGCCCTAGTTCTATGTGCAGAACGGCAGACCTGCGAGGGCATCTAGGTGGGGTCAGGTTGGCAAGCACTTCAGAAAAAAACAAAGAAGAGAAAGGCCAGAAAATGAAGGCGCAGGGTCTTTAGAGGAGGAGGTCAGAGAAGATAGGCCTACACTCAGCAAAGACTCTGAGTGTGAGCTGGGATCTGAGGGCAGTGAGCAGTGAGCTGTGTGAATGCCGGAGAAGAGCGTTTCCTACAGTGGAAAGATGAGGAATGGAGGTGATCTGCTGGCCACCACCCAATAGGACACAGGCACAGCAAGGCTGAGAGGTTTTGCAAAGGTCCTAAGATTGATAGGTCTTTCTCTCTTCCCTCTTAGCCTCACTTTTAGCCTCCTGGAGCCCTCCCACCACTGCACAAGTGACTGTTATGGCTTTTCCACTCCACGCTGCTGAAGGCAACAATGTTATTCTAGTTGTTTACAATATGATGAAGGGAGTCTCGGCCTTTAGCTGGCACAAGGGATCTACTACGTCTACAAATGCTGAAATTGTACGATTTGTAACAGGCACTAATAAGACTATAAAAGGGCCTGTACACAGTGGCAGAGAGACACTATACAGCAATGGATCCCTGCTCATCCAAAGGGTCACCATGAAGGATACGGGAGTCTACACAATAGAAATGACAGATCAAAACTATCGTCGTAGGGTCCTGACTGGACAATTTCATGTACACAGTAAGTAATTCTCTGTAACCTCTGGGTCATGGGTAGAGCTAATCCTGCCTCCCACACAGCATTGACAATCCTAGATGACTCTACTATGTCCCTTACCTTGTGGAAGGAGCATTTAGTTCACGGCACACAGAGGGGAGAAAACCAGCAATAAACAGGGATGCCTTGCTTGGACCCACTCTTTCAGAAAAGAGATTGTTAGGTAACTCAGTCTGAGGATGTCAGACTCTGCACAGTAACTTAGGATGTGTACTGACTAGTTTTGTGTCAACTTGACACAGCTGGAGTGATCAAAGAAAAAGGAGCTTCAGTTGAGGAAATGGCTCCACGAGATCCAACTGTAAGGCATTTTCTCAATTAGTGATCAAGGGGGAAAGGCCCCTTGTGGGTGGGACCATCTCTGGGCTGGTAATCTTGGTTCTATAAGAAAGCAGGCTGAGCAAGCCAGGGGAAGCAAACCAGTAAGGAACATCCCTCCATGGCCTCTGCATCAGCTCCTGCTTCCTGACCTGCTTGAGTTCCAGTCCTGACTTCCTTTGTGATGAACAGCAGTATGGAAGTGTAAGCCGAATAAACCCTTTCCTCCCCAACTTGCTTCTTGGTCATGATGTTTGCACAGGAATAGAAACCCTGACTAAGACAGGATATGTATCCTGAGCATGCCCTTCAGGGCTCAAGCAGGGCCTCCCTGAGGAAACCATGAGAATCTCACGGAGAGGTGAGCACCAGGAAACTTTGCTCCAGACCCAGCCTGGACTCCAGGAACCCTGGGAAGTTGTTAGCCTGGGTTGAAATTTGCCCTCTTGTTAGAGCTGACAGGGACAATGGTTGATTGTAGGCTGTTGACAGCCTAGACTAGAGCCATGTCTGAGGTAGGTCACCTGGGTATCTCCTCCTGAGACCCAGTGTGCACTGCGTACATGGAGAGGTATGAAAGACAACCAGCCAACTGTTGTGATGCTCCTGTGAGACTTTCCAGGAAAATTGAGAGCCCTAAAATGATAGGAGGAAACCGTGTACAAATGGCAGCTCCTTGCTCTCCAGGGTGTCAGGCCCAGGGATTATTTCCTGCAGCAAATAGTAACAGACTCTGGTCTATGGAAGGTCAGATCATTGCTCCTTTTAAGGTTCATTTGCAGGCATGGCAATGATCATTTACCATATGTCCTATTATGGGGAAACTGAGGCAGGAAATACAGTCACTGAGTCAGGGTCACACAGGCGCTGGGTAGCACGAGTTTATCTGTCCAGAGCCACATCTTCAGCCTCCCCACCCTGGAGATCTTATTAGGCACTCGTTACTCTTTTAGATAATTTCTTGCACTCAGGCTTCTCTTTTGGGGGATCTCTTATTCATGTGAGTCAACACCAAACTCCCAACAAGAATGGCCCACCTTGTGGCCCGGCCCAACCTGAATGCTAGGCAACTGCAAGTCTCTTGTGTGAGGTATCTGACAGGCTGTGAGGATTCTCAGGGAAGCTCAATGGGAAGTGTCCTCACTGCCTATCTGTAGGACAGCCCCGAACAGCAAAGCCTTGGAGGGCACCTGTCTACCCTGTGTTGGGGCCGGCCAGCAGCTCACATGTCCAGGTTCGAGCCTGGAAGGCATCTTGGAACTGAAAGAAAAGAGGGAGCCTAGGCGGGTTGAGAAATAATGGAACCAAGACAACTAGTCTGCTCAAGGTTCAAATGTTTAATGGCAGACACGCTTTATAAAAGAGGGGAGAAAGTCCATTACCGCCAATTCATCCTTGGATCCTGAACCAGCTACAGGTGATGATGTGCAGGATAGGGCATAGTCTCCGGAATAGCTCCGGGGCCTCTCAGCAGGTAGCAGTATCTTGAAGAGGAACAGCAACAGTGGCTCAACAATAGAGTGATCCAGGGAGGAAGGCTCCACCCTAGATAATCTCCTTAGTGGCAGCAAGGTCAAGTTTTGGTTCAACCTGCTTCAGGCTTATGGGAGGCTACATCTCCTCCCTGTTATTAATATTTTAAAAAAGCTGGACTGAGGGATAAAATTTATTTATGCTCCATAGTCCTGCCTGGGAATTATGGTGGCTGGCGGCCATGCCTGCTTTAGGATCTCAGATCCTCTTGAACCATCCAATTCAGTCATTGGAAGTTACATGCAGCTAGTTTGTGTTATAATTCACACAAACATGGCTCTGTGGTGTAATATCAACAACCACGGCCCTTTGGCATGTACCCCTGTCTTAGATTGGTATGATCCGGGATCTGGTTGCCTGTCAGTGACTAACCAGCCCTCATAGCGTACCTTATTCCCAAATCAGACCAAAGCCACAATATGTACTTAGAATTCTTGATGAAAATTAATAACTGCCACCTGGGCACTGTTAGGGGCAGGGATGTACGCATGCTGCAGTCAGGAGGAAGGGTATTGACTGACCTGCTTGAAAAACAAAGTTGAGACAGTGAAAGGCACAGTACAAAAGCTTCATTTGGGGAAGTCTAGGTACTCCATTCAATTGCAAATTAGCAAGGATCAGGCTAGACTTAGAGCTCCTGGTGTGGGGAAGGTGACTTTGAGAATTGCAGAAAGGCTTACTTACAGCTTCCCAGGGAGTGGAGGCTGTGCTTTAATTTAACTTTTTGGCTAAAGAGGATATTTAGCCATAATCAAGGTTAGAGTCATACTTACTGGAAGATTCAGGATCTGTGTCCAGTTAACGAACTAATCTTTCAGGCAGCCATCACGCTCCATTTTCTTCTTGTGAAAAAACAGAGACTGAGCCCCCTCCCCATATTAGGACCGGGTCTGGACCCTTCCATTCGTTAGCTAATGGGTCCCGCCGCTTTACCATGGCATAAGAACTAGAAATAACTGGATGCCAGTGGCGATCCACTGCAGACTGACCTTTAACATCAGTTTGCAAAAAATTTAGAACAAAATAAAGTAAAAGGAAGATGTGCCTTTGGTGACCTTGGGGGATATAACTGCCCCTGTTTTGTTTTTAAAAGCCAATTTATTAAAGTGCGATGAGCACATTCAACTATTCCTTGTCCCATGGGGTTATAAGGAATTCCAGTTTTATGTTTGATGCCAAGTTTTTTACAAAATGAAGTAAATTTTTTGCTAGAATAGGATGGCCCGTTATCTGTCTTAATAAGTTTAGGCAATCCCATGGCATTAAAGGCTTGTAGGCAATGATCAATTACATTTTTTGGAGGCTTTTCCAGTATGTAGAGAAGCAAAAAGAAACCCTGAACAAGTATCAATACAATCATGTATATATTTTACTTTTCCAAATTCTGCATAATGAGTTACATCCATTTGCCAAATATGATTAGGCATAAGACCTCGTGGATTAACTCCTAATGTGGCACTGGAGATAATGTAATACATTTAGGACATTGTTTTATAATCATTCTTTCCTGCTCCTTAGTGATCTTAAGTCGGAGCCTTAAGATCTGGCTAGAGAGATGAAATTTTTCATGATCACGTTTGGCCAAAGCAACAGGATCTGAAATTCAGGCTTCTCCTATTAGAGCTCTGTCAATGCAGTCATTGCCTTCAGCTAAAGGTCCAGGAAGACCAGAATGAGATCATATGTGGCCAATATAGAACGGGTGTTTTCGGGCAAGAATGATGTTTTGCAATAGTAAAAAAAGGGCGTATTAAATTTAAACATACCACAGGTCTCCAATAAGGGTACCGATTGTGCAACATATTAACTATCAGTAACAATATTAAAAGCCTCATGCACAGACTGAAAGACATTCAGTACTGCTGTTAATTCTGCTAATTGAGCTGAGAGGCCAGGAGTCCTTATGATTACCTGTTGATTATTTATAAGAAATCCAGCTCGCCCTTTAGAGGAGCCATCAGTAAAAATCAATAGAGCATTATATAAAGGCTGTAAGGAAGTCATTTTAGGAAATATCACCTCACGTACATTTAAAATTTTTATCAAGCTATCTTGAGGGTAGTGGCTGTCTATAGTTCTTTTAAATCCTATTTGAGCAAGCAACCAATCTGTACTATGTTTCAGCCAAGTGTCTTGACTTACGTTGTAAGGCTGAACAATAATATCTGGCTCTTTGCCAAAATAAGTTAGTGCCTGTTTCCTTCCAATGATAATCATCTGGGCTACTGCTTCATAATATGGCAAGATATTGCATTTAGGAGAAATCCTCGAATGTATCCACATTAGAGGAGACTTTTGCCATAACAATCCTGTAGGCACATGAATCGTATTAAAATTAACAGAAGTAATGGCAAAGAGTAATCTATATAAGTGACAAATTGCTCTTTAATAGCTTTTTCTACTTGTTGTAAGGCCAGCAATCCTTCTGAGGTTAGGGATCTAGGGGAGGTAGGATCAGAACTCCCTTTAAGAATATTAAATAAAGGTTTCAACTTCCCTGTAGTGAGCTTTAAATAGGGGCGAAGCCAATTAATATCACCTAACAGTTTTTGAAATTATTCAAAGCCCTTAAGTTGTCTCTGCGAATAACTATCTTCTGGGGAAAAACAGCTTGATCAGTAAGTCTAAAGCCCTCATAATTATAAGGATCTTGAGTTTGTATCTTTTCAGGAGCTATCTGTAATCCTCTTTCAGCTAAAGCTTTTTGTAAATCTCTATAACACAAAAGCAAATCCTGGGGGTCTTTTCCAGGCAACCCAGGACAATTTCTTTCTTTTTCTTTCTTTTTTTTTTTTTTTTTTGTTTTTGTTTTTGTTTTCGAGACACGGTTTCTCTGTGTAGCCTTGGCTGTCCTGGAACTCACTCTGTAGACCAGGCTGGCCTCGAACTCAGAGATCCGCCTGCCTCTGCCTCCCAAGTGCTGGGATTAAAGGCATGCGCCACCATGCCCGGCTTATTTTTTTTTTTAAGATTTATTTATTATTATATGTAAGTACCCTGTAGCTGTCTTCAGACACACCAGAAGAGGGAGTCAGATCTTGTTACAGATGGTTGTGAGCCACCATGTGGTTGCTGGCATTTGAACTCTGGACCTTCGAAAGAGCAGTTGGGTGCTCTTACCCACTGAGCCATCTCACCAGCCCCCCAGGACAATTTCTTAACTGTCCAAAAACAGTCTTTTTAAAGGAACATTATTTTTTCTTATGAGTAGCATAAGCAATTGTAAGCTCTGAGATATATATATACATATATATATATATATATATATGTATATATATTAATAAAGATACAAATTAAGCTTGATTATTCAACATTTTAAAACACCATCTACAGCACACAATTTAATTATCTGTGTTGAAGCAGGGGGAAGCTCAAAAGAATAAGCGTGTGATCCAATTCACATATACTTTTCTCCCATAAAGAGGGCTGTTTTTAAACACAGTAATTGGGATGTATGCATGCATGAATTTATAGAAGATACAAAAGCATGCATAAAAACAATTTTAAATTATCTATTATTATTATTTAAAATGATGGTATGCAATATATCAAATATTAATATTCTGTAATAACCAAATTAATCGCTGTTTGGAACAAGGAACACTTAGTGATGTTTTTAAGACACAATTTCTGTTATAGTTATTCTAATATCTATGAATTTATCTTACAATTCTTTGTTAGCACCACAGCGGCCTTAATAGGATGCTGAAACTTTACTTTGAGGTGAAGAAGGATGATTTTACAACAATTTTTTTTCTCTAGCCAAGGAATTGTTGTGGGCACATTTAATAACCAATAACTAAAATAGGCAGCTAATATTTAATTGCCATTGATTATAATTGATAACAACTATAAATGCTTTCTTTAATTTCTGCAAGGCCTTTTGTTCTTTGCCAGTTAATTTGTGTCTCACTTAATAGCACCTGACAAAGGCTTAAGTTCTCCTGTGGTAAGTTTAAGGTGAGGTCTTAGCCAATTAACATCTCCTGGAAGCTTTTGAAAATAAAACTTTGAAGCAAAGTAATTTTTCTTTCTTAGATTTTCAGGACCGTGATTTTTTAGTACGGCTAAAAACCTAAGTATTAAAAGATATTGCCTATGAATCTTAAGGAATCTTCCCTGAAGGCAGGGAGAAGTGAGGTCACAGGAAGTTCCCCAGTCACAGTTTGCAAAACAAAAGAAATGCCACACAAACCTCCCTGAGGCTGCTCTACCCTAGCACAAACTTTTCTCAATCTGAGCACTCTGGCAGAGTCCTGGCCCAAAGATTATCCCTGTTTTGAAGTATCTTTAAAGACCTGTTTTCTTGAGTTTGCTCCTGCTACATGTTGTTTAAAATGACTCCAACTCTGAGTTACTAATTTTAAGCTAACTTTCTATTACAAACAAAAGGCTGCCTGCCCCTTAAAGAGCTGCATGTGCAATCAGCTCCCAGCAGGGCTTTTCTAGTCACACTAGCACTTCTCTAAATTTTCACATAGCTCTAAACACATACACAAAACACACAAAACAGAAACCAACAGATCCAGACACATGCAACCCTTAATTGTGCTCTGCGAGCAGGCCAAAGAATTAGAAGGGTAAGCTTCCATTTCATAAACAAAACTTGGTCCCTATGACCTAACTCCGGAGATTGCCATATGTCTCTGGCTCTCCCCACTCCCCAGTGCATCCCCTGGTGAGATGATGGTCTTCCTAGCACATCGGCTGACCACAGTCCTCAGGTACTTACAGCCCGAAGGGACAGCTGCAAATACCAAGCGCGGGTTTCAGAAAACCCCATTGTCTATAAACACCAGAGAAACCAAACTCAGGCAGACCTAAACTCAGACTGTGCCATGTTTTCAGAGACATAGGACGAAACACAGACAACAAACCAACAGAAGGAGCACATGTTCGTTTTGGAAACATAAGACAGACACTCAGAACAAGGACACCGGCCACCACACACACAAGAGGGGATTCCCCAATTTTCTCTCTGTCCCTGGGAGAGTTTCAAAATCCACTTTCCTCCTGCCTCATGCAGTTTCCAACTGCGGCCATCCACCTGATTATAAAATACCTTTTATTAAACCCTTTTATTTCTCTCGCCTAAAAAAGCAGCTTCTAGAAGCTGTGGCCAACTGCCTGCCTGTTGAGTTCCTAGTTCCTGATAGCTCACTGCTGAACCTAAGTGAATCCAGCTCGTGGCTTTTAGCACTGTTCCAGCTTAGCCCGTACCAACCTTCTCCAGTACGGGTTTTCTTTAATTCTTTTCTTCTTCCATGGAGCTCCAAACCAGCAGTGCTTCTTCCAAATGTCCTCTGCCTTTCCCAGGTTCCACGTTGGTTCGTGTAATTGTTGGGGCCTGCCAGTGGCTCACATGTCCGGGTTTTAGCCTGGAAGGCATCTTGGAACTGAAAGAAAAGAGGGAGCCTAGGCAGGTTAAGAAATAATGGAACCAAGACAACTAGTCTGCTCAGGGTTCAAATGTTTAATGGCAGACACGCTTTATAAGAGAGGGGAGAAAGTCCATTCCTGCCAATTCACCTTGGAGTCTGGAACCAGCTGCAGGTGATGACGTGCAGGATAGGGTGTAGTCTCCCAAATAGCTCCAGGGCCTCTCAGCAGGTAGCAGTATCTTGAAGAGGAACAGCAACAGTGGCTCAATAATAAAGTGATCTAGGAAGGAAGGCTCCACCCTAGATAATCTCCTTAGTGGCAGCAAAGGTCAAGTTTTGGCTCAGCCTGCTTCAGGAGGCTGAGCAGCAGCTGTCCTGGCAGCTGGAGGGAGTCATTTAGACACATTGTGTCTAAAGGTAGACAACCAGTCAGTGAGCACCAGGATATAAGAGGAGGTCTCTGATTCTGAGAATTGGGTCTGTGCATCACCAAACTGCAGCTCAGTTACTCAGGAGAGAGCCTTGCTTCTCCCATACACAGTGCAGACAGCCCTATTACTAAAGTCCAACATCACAAGCAACAACTCCAATCCCGTAGAGGGTGACGACTCCGTATCATTAACCTGTGACTCTTACACTGACCCTGATAATATAACCTACCTGTGGAGCAGAAATGGTGAAAGCCTTTCAGAAGGTGACAGGCTGAAGCTGTCTGAGGGCAACAGGACTCTCACTTTACTCAATGTCACGAGGAATGACACAGGACCCTATGTGTGTGAAACCCGGAACCCAGTGAGTGTCAACCGAAGTGACCCATTCAGCCTGAACATTATCTGTGAGTAACTTCTTCCCCATCCTTGCTACAGCTGCCTAAATACAGAGAGCTAGAGCCGGGACACACATTCGCTCCTGGGTTCATGACAGACCCACCACATATATATCTAGGTGGGCCATGATATGCTGGCCTAGCCCAGGCACATGAACCCAGGCGCAGTCCTGAGCTAGAATGGACTGGAGGGATTACTCCTGTCTAGAGAGGATCAGGGTGATGGAGACACAGGGGACATCTCAGACTCAGGCTCAGCGAACACTTGAGTGTCCAGTGGGGCTGTTCTCTGTGTGTTAGTGATGGACCAGGACGCATGCACACTACATGAGTACCCTTCTATTAACCTTCACCGCAGATCTGGCTCAGACCTGCTTAACTGAAGTTATAGCACAGATCCTGTAGCCTTCTAGAGACCAGGATTTCCCCTTCCCTCTGCTGACGTCACATTTGGCTTTATTCTTGTTTGCTCCAGATGGTCCGGACACCCCGATTATATCCCCCTCAGATATTTATTTGCATCCAGGGTCAAACCTCAACCTCTCCTGCCATGCAGCCTCTAACCCACCTGCACAGTACTTTTGGCTTATCAATGAGAAGCCCCATGCATCCTCCCAAGAGCTCTTTATCCCCAACATCACTACTAATAATAGCGGAACCTATACCTGCTTCGTCAATAACTCTGTCACTGGCCTCAGTAGGACCACAGTCAAGAACATTACAGTCCTTGGTAAGTGGATCTCTGAAGTATCAGCACCAGGGTTGGAGTGGAGTCTTTTGGTGTTCTGGGAAGGTGCAAACCAGCATCATTTCCAGCCTGTTTCTATGGGAACAGGCAAAATGCAATCCTCCCCAGAGCTGCTTCCTCCATCCCTGTATCTAACCCCTTTCTGTTTCTCCTGGCTGATCTGGCATTGAACTTGGAATGGAGGAGGAGGTTCTCCCAGCCTTGAAAAGCCTCAGGTGGTGTAAGGGACTTCCCAAGGGAGGGAGATTTCCTTCTGTCACTAACCCATGCCTTCTGCCATTTCCATCTTCCTTTGGTGATCTCCATGACTGAGAAGGAACACTCAGGGCTTTGAACTATGCACACATTCATTTTCTCCAAGTGAGAGGAGAAAAATCCCCTCAGATGGGGACCAGCAGCTCTGAGCTCTGCTTCCAGATCTGTTCCTGTCTCCCTGAGTGATGGGATGGGAAGACTGGGTTACAGGAGATAACTGGGAGCCCTGTGCTGAGATGGGGTGAACCACGTTGCAGGGAATTTGATGATGCTTTTTCACTTGCTGTTCTCAAGGTTTAAAAATAAACATAGGCTGAGTGTGGTGGTGTACACCTCTAACCCCAGCACTGAGGAGGGAGGGGCAGGGGGAGATTTATGAGACTGAGGCCAGCCTGGTCCACATAGTGAGTTCCAGGCCAGCCTCAGCTGCATAGTGAGATCCTGCCTCAAAAATCATAAATAAATAAATAAATAAATAAATAAATAAATAGTGAAAGAAAAGGCCAATGGTGGTCAGCAAAGAGTTCAGGGGGATTTGCTTGTTCCCAAAGACTGGAAAAGTGAAAAAGTGAACTTTGGGGCAGTTGGCTCTGAACTGTGTCCTGGCTCTAAAGGTCCAGCTGTGTGAGCCCCAGACACCAGCACTGGGTGATCCCTGAGAACAGTGAAGGGCACTGGCTTGCAGAACAGGGACCTTCCTATTGAGTTTCTGTGTAGAGGAAAGGACAAGGAAAGCACCTGGTGACCTCTGTGGTATGCTCCATGTGTGGTGGCTCACACCTCTAATCCCAGCACTCAGAGGGCTGAAGCAGATGGGTCTCTGAGTTTAAGGCTAGCCTGGTCTACAGACCACGTTCTAGGCTATCTAGGACTGTACAGTAGTGAGACCTTGTCTTTTAGAGAAATCTGTAGTGAGCACTAGAGTGGCAAGCTGTTGATAACACTGTGACCATTCACTTCCTCACTGTGGTATTTATTCCCTATCTATGAGGCAAGGAAATAACATTTTTCTTCTCATAGAAATTCTTTAGTTTGGGATTTCTCCCAGTCCTGTGGTCTAGGCTTTGACATCTTTAAGATTAGCTGGGCCAACTTAACCGCATGACAAATTAATTACAGAATAGAGAGTTATTTTGTGACAGAGGTACCTGACACCGCACTCACTGAAAGTTAGCACAAAAAAAAAAAAATCATTGGGAAAAACATTGCTCCCTGGTGAGGTTTCTGGATTTATGGAATGGAGAGGCTCCTGGTGAGGAATCTATACAAATGCCCTGAGACAAGGGTCACTCTGAGTGATCTGGGTAGGAGGAGCTTTCATCTCTCTCCTTACAGATCTTACCTTGAACTCTAACATGTGACCCTACAGAGGACCGTTTCATTCTGTGGGCCCTGTGAGTTGGTTGAGATCTCTAAGGATGAAGGACTCTCAGCTGGTCCCCTCCTCTGTTTGTCCACAGAGCCAGTGACTCAGCCCTCCCTCCAAGTCACCAACACCACAGTCAAAGAACTAGACTCTGTCACCCTGACCTGCTTGTCGAAAGACCGTCAAGCCCACATCCATTGGATCTTCAACAATGATACTCTTCTAATCACAGAGAAGATGACAACCTCTCAGGCGGGACTCATCCTCAAAATAGACCCTATTAAGAGGGAAGATGCCGGCGAGTATCAGTGTGAAATCTCGAATCCAGTCAGCGTCAAGAGGAGCAACTCAATCAAACTGGAAGTAATATGTGAGTGACCTTGCCACCCTTCTTACTCCAAAGTGTTGACGGTGGGTGCAATTTATCAAGGGTGTGCAAAATGGGTAAAAGTTTCAAGGAGAAAAATACATCTCAAAATACAAATACAGCCACCATGGCGATGGATTCAAGTCAATTCACAGTAAAACACATAGCAAGCTAAGCATGGCACCTTTAATCCCAGCACACCATAGACCATGGATCTCTGAGTTCCCAACCAGCCTTGTCTACATAGCAAGTTCCAGGTTACCCTGCAAATACAGGCTACATAGTAGGACCCTGTAGGTGGAGGGGAAGCAGAGAATAGAAGTAGAAGGCCAGCCCAGATTATATCTAGACCCTGTCAACATTAGCAATAACAATAGATGTCAATATAGTAAATGGAAATGAAATGTGATTTAAGAGTTTAGGGTCTGAGTCAGACACACATCCCTTAGCTCATCCTACTGTGCACACCCTCACACACACTACAACCTTTAGATTATTTCCAATACATAATATGAATACTATGCATCACTAGTCTTAAACATCAAGGACAGCAGAAAACCATATATATATATATATATTTTTTTTTGCTGTAGACATTTTCTTCTGAGTAGTTTAGCTCCAAGGTTTGTTATATTCATAAATGTAAAATCCAGGTAGAAAGGACCTGTACTGAGTTTCTCATTACATTTGCATTTATTCATTTTGTGTACTTGTTCCTCGCCCTTGAGTGGAGGTCAGAGGACAATCTTGGGAGATTGGCTAATGAACTCAGGTGGGTTAGACTGGGCAACAAGCTCGGTTCCCGCTAAGCCACTTCACTTACCCAAAGTAGTTTGTCCATTTATTCATGTGTGGGGGGGTGCGGGGATAGGTACTGCCGGTTGGCAGGTACCCTACCAATTGAGCTATCTTGTTCACCCGTATACCGGGGTTTCTTATCCTTATAATGGCATTTACAGTGGGGTTGCTTTGTACAAGACCCTTTTTTCTGATACCTTTTTTATTTTGGGGTGTGTGTGTATGTGTGTGTGTGATATATATATATATATATATATATATATATATATATATATATATGCAACTGCAGGTTCAAGGAATTCAGCACTGTCTTCTGTCCTCCATACACAGATTTTCTTTTAATTTTTAAGATTTACCATTTTAGAGATTCTAGAATGTACAGTGCAGTGGCATAAAAATCTATTCATGTTGCTCTGTCAGCACCACTGTCCATTTCCAAAGCTCCTTGTGAATCAATTCCACCCTGTACAATCCTAGACGTAGAACGAGTTGAATGCAATGCTTTACCTTTTTTTTTTTTTTTTTTTTTTTTTGAGGCACCACAATGCTGTGTCTCACGGTTACATTTTACCCTCCCAGTCGGCAATGTCCAAGATCTCCAATTTCTTTATATGTTCCAAAACCCTTGTTTAAGGTATCTCTTCTAAGACATGTAAGGTGGTATTTTATTGTGCTTTTGATTCCCCTTCTGTTAATGACTGAGAAATGAAGTGGGACATATTTTTTTTGCTTTATGGCCATTTATACATCTTTTTTTTTCTTTTTAAAGTATTCAAGTCCTTTCCTTGTTTTGAAGTTGGGATGTTTGGGGTTTTTTTTCTCACTAGTGTTGGAGTTTCTTGCACATTCTGAATATTAGTGTCTTGTCAGATGTTTTATTTACAAGTATTTTCTGCTATTCAAAAGCAGACTTTTCACTTTCCTGGTAAAAGCTTTTGTTTATTATTAGTAATGGTTTTTAAATTGGCATAAAAATTGAACACAAGCCGGGCATGGTGGCACAAGCCTTTAATCCCAGCACTCAGGAGGCAGAGGCAGGCAGATTTCTGAGTTCAAGGCCAGCCTGGTCTACAAAGTGAGTTCCAGGACAGCCAGGGCTACACAGAGAAACCCTGTCTCAAAAAACAAAACAACAACAACAACAAAAAAAGAATATATTTAAGAGAAATAATATCTAGATACAAGAATGATTAAACCAAGTTGATTGACACAGTTGTTACTTCCTTTATCACTTTTTATGCTAAGACATTTGAAATTTATTGTTCATTTCTTTGCAATACATTATGGCTGACTATAATTCCCCTGATGTGTCAGACCTGTCAAAACCTAACCTTCTGGTCTGTCTTAAACCTTGTACCCTGACCAGTGACTCCCCATCGCTCCTGCTCCACGAAGTCTCTGGTCAGCTTCATTCCACTCTCTCCTTCCACAGACATTGTTGAGATCATGGATGAGACTGTGTGGAGTTTCCCACGCATGGCCTGTCTCACCCAGCATCCTGTCCTCTAGGCTCTTTCACAGAATCACATGACAGAGCTGCCTCCTTTTAAAGGTCCAGTGGCACTCCTATGTGAACATACATTCACATTTTCTTACTTATTCATCCACTGATAGACATTTACTGTCCATGCCTTGATTATTGTGAAAAGTGCCACAAAGACCTGCTGGGCTGTATGACTGATAAGATCCTCTGATGCACAAACATTTTCAATTTTGCTAAAGTCCACTTTATCTATTTTTATCATGGCCCTATGCATCTGGCATCATGACAGAGAAACTGAGCCAAATTCAACCTCAAGAAGCTCCCATCCTGTTTTCTAAAAGTTTTATGGTTGGTGTTCGGCTCTGATATTAGGGTCTTTGATACACTTAGAATTGATTTTTATATGATGTAAGGTGAGGGCTTAGAAACAATCAATCTTTTCCCTGGATATCCCATTTCCCCAACATCCCTTCTTTAAAAGATAATCCTTCTATCATTGAGCAATCTTAGCCTGATGAAAACTCTTCTGGTCCCAGGTGCAGTTGGACAGCAAGAATGCTTTCCAAATTCTGTAACTGGAGAGGACACCTCTGCTTTACACCAACTAACTCTTTCAAAAGAGCCAGGAGAGATGAATGTTCATAACACTAAAAAATGACAAATGAAGTGAGAGATGTGCCATCCTCTCTGATCAGACAGCACATTATACTATACATGCAAAACATATACAGTGGCCCATAAACATGCACATTTATCATGTTCAACTAATCTTGAATTGAATCATTGGCCAGTGTACATGAGCAGTTCTGAGCTGTCTATTCTATTTCACTACTCTATATGTCTGCTTTTCTGTCAGACAGTTCGGTTATTGTGGATTTGTACTAAAATTATTGTTGTAGAAAATTTTAATCACAATCTGGAGTTTCTACTCCACCTTTGATCATTCAGTTCTCAGAAAAAAGGCACACAACTTTTATTATTTACACTAAGCCTTAATCTGTACTAGAACTGGACAGATATCTACCCTCTATGCTATTAAAACCTATATCCTATCAATAACCCCAAGGTATTACTTAATACGTTTCATCTGGGCTGATCTTAACTCCAATTGGCCAGGCCTCAGGGCCATGTTTTCTTGACTCCTAACCCATGGCGACATTTTTTTCCCTTACCATCATCCTCCTTTCTCCTCCCCCTCATTTTCCTACTCCTTCCCTCCCTCCCTCCATCCCCACCCCCACCCCCCGTTTTCCCTGGATCGCTTAGCAGGAACCCTAAAACCCACCTATGTCTCTTCTGCCCAGCTATTATTGGCTGTTGGCATCTTTATGTACCAGTGAGAAATAACTGTCTGGTCTCTGGGGCAACCATGTCTTGGGGGCCCACACTTAGCATTTCAATACACAGCAAATTGGCTACAGCCAATTACTGGAGGGATTAGAGGGTGGACTAGAAGTACCTGGTTAGAGAAGGAGGGGGAGATGGACAATGAGCCATCCCACGGCCAGGAGAAACAGCTAGTATCTAGGGTTCACCACTGTGGAGGTAGACAGGCCAGCAGCAGAATAGATTATGGGTAATCCTATAGTAATTGCCAAAGCCAAATAAAATAACCATAGCCTGAGTCTTGTTTATATGTAAGCTAGTCGGGGATAGGCTTAAATTGATTGTACTATAATTATGAAATCATGAAGGATGTCCATGCAATTTTCTTCCTCCTTTTCAGGATACTTTTAAGGTTAGGTGTGATGGCACTTCCCTCTAATCCCTGATCTCAGGAGGCAGAGATAGCTGGATCTCTGAGACGTTGAGGCCAGCCTAGTCTATATAGTAAGCTCCAGGACAGCTAGAATAGACATTTCTATTTCTGTATAAAATATCACTGGGGTTTTAAGCCAATGTGCATAGGACTGACAGAACACCATAGTAATATCATCATCTGTCTTAAAAAGTCTGTCAGACAGTCTGGCTCATGACTGTGATACCGGCCACTCGAGAAGCTGAGGCAGAAGTACCAAGGAAGAGTGCCTAACATAACTAGTTCAAGGCCACCCTGAGAAATTTCGTGGCACGCTGTTTCAAAACAGACGTTAAAAGGCAGAGCTCGGGATATAGCTCAGTGGTAGAGCATTTTTTTACTATGCTCAAGCCCTGGGCTCAGTCTCCAGCAATGAAACAATAACAACATTGAGAGTGTGACCTCCAGCCCATCTAACCTGGCATCTCTCAATTCTTGTCTTCTTTCATCATCTCTGACAGCATTATTTGGTAGTGCAAGTCTTTTATCTCTTTAGCAGAGTTGATTCTAAGTATTCATTCTCTCCAGTGCTCTCCTTAATAAAATACTTCCTTACACTCTGTCCAAATGGTTCACTGCTAAGGCTGGGACTGTTGCTCAGAGCTGAACCCTTGCATGAGATCCTAGGTTCAATCTCTAGAGCGGCCAGGAGGAGGAAAGGGAGCTCTGACTGTGTGTGGTCAGTAATAATATAGAGAAATACAGCTCTCTCGGGTAGGTTCGTTTTGTTAGCCAACATTTTGCTGGTTTTACTAATTTAGTTCAGAGAATGTCCTGTAGAATGTTAAGGATCTTCTAAAAACAAGTTTGTGTCTCCTACAGATATCTACTTTCCCACTTTATATATCACTTTCATGTCATTGTCTACACTAATGGTTCTGTGTAGGGCTCCTAAGAATCTTTTGAACAAAAGTGGCCACAGCAGCATCCTGTGTTCTCCCTGATCTTACAGGCAAAGCTGTCAGTGTCCCCACTGAGTACCATATTGGCTGTGCATTTCCGCGTGTGGCCTTTGTGACACTGGGCTAGAGACCAGTGTTCAGTGTTTTTGTCAGTAAAGGCTGTGAAATTTTGTCAACTTTTTTATTGATCCAGTCTTATTGGTTATACATCTGTTCAATTTTATGTTTCTTCATGCTTCCATCTCTGCAGAGTCCAGGATTCTAGGAATGTGTTTGTTGCTTCGAGGCCACCCAGCTGCTAGCATATAACTATTGAGGGCTCTTAGAATTCTTAGTATTCTGAAGAGTGGATGGTAAGGTCTCAAATTTCAGTAACAGCCACCCCTTTTTTCCAAGCTAATCTGGGGAAAGGTTGCCATTGTTAATCATTCTGACCTTGCGGTGTGTCAGCTTTCTGTACCCTGGTCTCTGCCTTGTCCTCTTCATTCTGATCACCACTTCCCTCGTTTCACTAGTTTGGCAGAGCTTTGTGAGGCAAGGGTCTCATTATATAGCACAGACACTTCTCAAACTCAGAATCCTCCTGCCTCAGCCTCTGAATGCTAGGATTCTAGGATGCAGTACATCCTTTACCTGGCTCATAGTAGTTTGTAAGTATTTAATATAATAACCAAGTAACGTTTTTGCCAAGCTCCCACACACAGAGGGTAAGAAAGTGTTAGCTATACCTATTCCTGCCATCAGTGTTAGCCTTGACATCAGGCAGCCAGGCTTCCCTCTGATTAACCACAAAGAGTTAAGTACATTTAAAAACAAAAAACAAACAAACAAACAAACAAACAAACAAAAACCAAAACATTTTAAGCCTCAGGCATTTCCACTCTTTAAATGGAAGTAATTTCAATGTGATAGACTCACCATATAGATAAAGACAGATGCAAACACAGGGACAGCTCCATCATAAATATTATTAACATGGTCACCAACATTACCATTATTAATCACTCTTGAGAAAACTGGCCAGGGCTGAACCTCAAATGGCTGTATTAACAAAGAGTAAAGAGGTATGAAAGGTGTTAGTACATCAGGGGCTGGAACACACGTGTCATTCAAAAAGTGAAACTACATGGATACTAAATAAAAAATGAGAGAGAACTGGGGTGGGTCTATTCCAAAATTTCAAACCTAGTAAGTTATTAGTTTTCATTCTCCGGGATGGAGCTCTGATGGGCTTAGACATGAAGGTGATCCTGGGGAACCCTTAGGCCACACGCAGATATGACCCCATGGAAGCAGAGACGGTGTGTCTTCAAGTGCGGTACAGCTCAGAGTTCCTGCCAAGTTGAGACTGAGTGTCCACAGTCACACAGCAGAGGAAATGGGCTCTTACAGAGTCTGCCTTGCTTTCCTACCCCACTGCACAGAGCATGACCTCTGTGCCTTCTGGCAATTAGATCATGGCCATAAGGGACCACTTACTCATGGCTGCCACACTGAGACCCTGTGGAACAGATGTAGCCATGAAAACACTGGAAGTTTTAACATGCACAACAGCAATCGTCCTGTCTCACATTCCCACAGGTTATCACCAGGATAGAATTGATGGAATTGGGGGATTGGAAGGAAGAGGGAGAAAAAACTTAGGACAACGATGCGAGGGGAAGAGGCATTTGCTAAGGGCCTCACACTTCAACTCATCCAATTAACTTTCCCACAGAAAATATATCTCCCAAAACAGTGAACAGAAATAACATCATGCTGAAAACTGTCCAGGACCCACCACTAGAAAAGACTTTCACTTCATTCCTTTTGTGTTTTCTTTCCCTGACAGTTGACTCAACATATGACATTTCAGATGTCCCCATTGCTGTAATCATAACTGGAGCTGTGGCCGGGGTGATTCTAATAGCAGGGCTGGCATATCGCCTCTGTTCCAGGAAGTCTCGCTGGTAGGACAATCTTTCCTTTTTTGTTTGCTCCAAGTCTTAGAGTGTCATGCTTGGGAACGGGCAAGGGTTTCTTTCTCTCCCTCTGCCTGAGCTGGACCCCTTTCTCTCCTTTCCTAAACCTCTGCTTCTCAGCACTGATTCTGTGGGCGATGCCTCCCTGTCTTCATGGTCCTTGAATGCCTCTGTTTCTTGGTATCACTCCCACCTACTTAGAGAACAGATTCAAGTATGTCCTTCTGTCCTCCAGTCAGGAAGCCAAAGTCCAAGAAGAGAGAGAAGGGAGGGACTCCAAGAAGCAGCAAGACTATGCAGGTAGCATGTCCTGCTGACTGAAGCAGCAGCAGGAAGGACAGGGATAGGTTGAGAAGAAACCCTAGGATGAAGAAAAAGCATTAAAATCCTCTTGGTCAAGAACAGGAGTAGAAACAGAAGAGCCACCTGCGTTAAGACAGACAGGGCAGGGTCAAGTAAGGCAGGTGCAGGAGCACCTGAGAAGCTACAGCCTGGAGACACAGCTCACTCACAGTAAAGAGCCAGCCCTGGGTGTGGTCATGGCACCAGGAGCAAAGGAGAGCAAACTCCCCGTCCAGAAAAGAGGGAAGAACAAATACTAGCAGGCATCATGATTAGATTAAGCACACAGGCACCAGGAGGAAAGGCAGTGCCAAGTTGATGCGATGGGGCATCACTGACACCAAGGAACTCTCAGGAAGAAGCTGCCCACAGAGTCCACCCCAACTCCAGGAGCAAAGGCCCCGTGTGTGGGAATAGTAGTCACAGTGTCTCATATTTATTTAGGGGAAGTGACCAGCGAGATCTCACAGAGCACAAACCCTCAGCCTCCAACCACAGTAAGTAAAGCCAATCACATGATGAAAACTGGTATTCTAACATGTGTCCTGCTCTGCCAGTGGATCATCTCAGAATATTCATGAAAGAGAGCTCTACTTCCCAGTGCTAAGGATCCCACGAATCATATTCAACCTAAGTACAGAAGAATGGCATGAGAGAGCCCTGGAGAAGGGCTCATTCCACCGAGGCTAGACAGGCCATAAAGAAGTCATGTTTGGCTGGGCAGCAGGGGCACATGCCTTTAGTCCCAGCACTTAGGAGGCAGAGGCACACAGATTACTGAATTTGAGGACAACCTGGTCTACAGAGTGATTTCCAGGACAGCCAGGGCTACACAGAGAAACCCTGTCTCCAAAAAAAAAAAAAAAAAAAAAAAAAAAAAACCCAACAAAAACAAAAAAAAGAAGTAATATTTCCAGAAGCCATCCTAGTGTCAACTTCCCTGTCTCTATTAAAAATGTGGGAGTTCTACCTTGGGGAAACATTCTTTCTTTTGTGGAACATCTGGGTGCCATGGTCTCTATGTTCCTCCCTGCTATTGGGGCATGCTGTTGAGAATCAACTCTGGGCATCTTGTGAACTGGGTAAATGGGGATGGCTCTATCCCACTCCTCCTCTGACACTAATGCAATGGGTCCAGACCAGACTGGGGGGTGGGAGGAAGACAATTCATGAACTGATGATGGGTCCCCTCTACCCCACCCCACTCCACCTGCTAGAAATCACAAAGCCTTATTCATGTGCACTGATAACTCTCTCTTCCTCCCCTAGATCTGGCTCCTTCTGACAACTCTCCTAACAAGGTGAGCACTGCCACTTTTGCTGGCTGTTTGTGCTACAAAATGTCTCTGAGGAAACTTGGGATATCTGTATTGTTTTGATTTCTTTGTTGAGACAGGATCTCACCATGCAGTCTTGGCAACCTTTGAACTATGTAACCAAGGCTGGTCTTGAACTGTGGCCATACACTTGCCTTAGCCTTTCATGTGCTGGGATGACAAGTGTGTGCTACCACACCAAGCTGAGAAAAGTATTCTTGAAGAGACACAACTGTGAAATCCAGTATGGGTCTCTACTCCTCAACGCTGCACAGAAAGATAGACTGGTCAATGAGTCCCATGAGTCTACTACAAGAGTGTGTGTTGGGATTATCTCTGCCCTGTGGTTAATTTCTGGCTATGACTCCTAGAATTCCATGGCTCTTGTCAAGAAACAAACTCTGTGATCCTCAAGTTTGGTCACCTAGACAATGGGCATTCTGCCTACCTCAAAAAGAGGACAAAAGAATACAGCAAGTTGACTTGTGCACAGCCCGGCCCAAGCAGGGCAGCACATCATACTCTCTCCTCCAGTCTAGACCTGCTCTGACCTCAAAGCAGGGCTTCCATTTTAATGGGTCTGAGATCCTCTTCCTTCATTTTATAACAATTTTACCAAGATTTCATCATTTAAGTCTTTCAATAGAGTACACACATAGACCAAAGAGTGCTTTAAGTCATAAGGACACTTTCACAGTGGGAACTTTCACAGCTGGAACCCACCCACAGTGAGCACACAAACCTGTCCTCCTCCCCAGACACACTTTGCTGTCACATTCCCTACAGAGGGCAAAGGCAGTCTGGTGGTGCACATCCTCGCACACATCTGGCTTTCATTCTGCTCTGTAGCCCATCTGGATGTCTGACTGTGAGTGACAGGAGCCCTCTCCCACAGCTGCAGCAAGGTGAGGCTCGGGCCTGTGGTGCTGATGTCACTGATCAACTCTCATATTTTCAGGTGGATGACGTCGCATACACTGTCCTGAACTTCAATTCCCAGCAACCCAACCGGCCAACTTCAGCCCCTTCTTCTCCAAGAGCCACAGAAACAGTTTATTCAGAAGTAAAAAAGAAGTGAGCATAATCTGTCCGTCTGTCCTGCTGGCTGCACCAGTGATGCATTCCCAGATTCTCTCCCTCACTGGAGGGTCTCTGCACACACACACACACACACACACACACACACACACACACACACACACACACACTCACTCATGCATTTACTCTGTTGACTCCTTCAGTGTCTATAGAAGAAAAGGTGGATCCTGGAGCCTACAGAAAACTCAACCCTTCTAGGCTTTCAAATTTGGCTGAGAGTGAGGTATCAAAATTTCTCACCCTTTCACTTTCCTGACCCAGACTGTTTAAAATTGACCTATTCAGAGCACCTTCATTCCCCTCCCAACTCCAAGTCCTGCCCTGTCAGAGTCTGACTTGAATTTCCATAAACCTTGGAGGTCACCTAAGTGCTTACGCCAAACAAAACAAAACAAAACAAACCAGAAGCAGGAAATGGCCAGTCCCATCTCTTTAAAGGCTGATTGGAAGCCACCACACATGAGAAGATCAAACCTCCATGGGCAATCTACACACCCGACAACTGTCATGCTTACCCATCTGGGGCATTCGAGTCTCTGAACCTTGTGTCCTCACGCCTGAGCCCTTCTCTGAGCCTTTCTCCAGAAAATCCACTCACAGCAACTAGAGAGGCTCTTTGTCAGCAACTCCAAGCAAACTGCTAGGCAGGATTCAGAAGAAAAGACAGCATCTCTAACATCCACCAGGAAGGTGCCCAGAAAAGCAGAGCTGGTGACTTTGGACTGACAGACATCTGGAGTGTGAAAAAGCAGCACAGAGCTAACCTTCGGAGAGTGTTGAAATTATTTGAAAAGAAGCCATATTTGGAGGTATTGGAGTTTTCCTCTTTCTGAGACAATCCACTATTTGAAAATTGTAGCTACTGAATTGCCTCTCAGTATGCAAGCTGATCACTTTGCCTTAGGGCCACTAGATTTCTGTCTCCCTTGGCCCCTCAAGCCCTTTTGATCATGAGTCCCAAACCAAAAATAAATGAACACTGAGGCAGTCCCTTGCAGAACCACTGTCATGGGTCAGGCTAAGCCTCCTGCTTTTCTGAATTAGTCAAGAAAAGCCTTGGTTTCCCTTTTTCCATCTTTTTATCTTGTCTTTCAGATACTGGCCAGAGCCTGGACACTCTTCCTCTGAGATCTCCAGCTTCTCTGCCTTCTTGTGTTTCTTTTAAACTCTAACAAAAACTGTTCTCACCTTCAAAAAATAAAATAATAACAAGCTTTCCACATCCCCACCAAAGAGGGACCCAGCTAGGTTTCTGGGAACCCAGCACCAGCCTCCAGCTGCCCTTCTGCAGTGTTTCTGCCTCTGTTTCCCTTTCGTTTTGACTTTTTTCCTTCTTTTGAGACAGAGTTCCAGCATGGAGCCTGTGCAGGTTTCAATCCCACAGTAACACCTTCTGCAGCACCCCACCTGCTCAGACTGCAGCCCTGGCCACCAGGCCTGGCTACCTGGACATTCTGTCTGTCCTGCACTCTCAGGAAACCTTGGCCTCTGCTACTGTCTGTTTGGCTCATTCAAAGTGTGTCCTTAAAGGAATGCAGTCACCCATGCCAGAGGCAGTGTTTACAGCCTGGAATGCTCTGCACTTCCAGTGGACCAGTGCTCCACCGGAAGTGGGCTGTTAGCAGGGTCCTCTCACCTGGCCCTGGCCTTTCTGTAGCCTTGAATCCTGCCTTCCCCACCAGGGCACCAGGGATGAGTGCAGCAGCAGGAGGAGAGGCAAACAGTCACCTCAGGAACCTTCTGAGCTAAGGCACACCCTCTGTGCCTGTCAAGCAAAGGTTGTATTGGATATCAAGTGTTTGGTCTCACGCCAAGCCAACAGGCTTTGGAGAGAATTAATTAGTTCTCCTACTCAGGGATTTCTTTCAGTCCTAACACAGCCTGTGTATATTTTGCTTCACCCACGCAATGCTGGATTATTTAATTTTGCCCGGCTTAAGACAAATCTGAGTTACTTGTAAATTTGCTCTATGTTCATAAAAAAAGTTCATTATATATCACTGATAGCACTTTGTGGGGTTTTCTGTCTGTTTGTTTCTGGTTTTGCCATGCTTTGGATGGAAGCCAGGGTCTTGCATGTACCAGACACACGCTCTACAACTGAGAAACTGACACAGAATACTAACAAGAAGGGAACAGGAGGTGCTGGAGAGAGTTCAGGGGGAAGGAACATGTGGAGTTGTTTGTGAGTTGAAAGCTGCATTATTGCCTTTGAGTGTCTGGAGCCACTTGGGTGGGAGGAGTGGTTTACTGTGGTGGAATCCCCAAGGCTTCAGCCACTCAAAGGCAGTACTGCAGCCCTCAACTCAGAACAATCTCCACACTGAACTCTCCAGAACCTCCTGTTCCTTTCTTGTTACTACTCCCTGTCTGTCCTCTTAAACCTCTGACCTGAATGAGTTGCACAAATTAATGCCATTGAGTGTTACTCTATCATTTCATGTCCTTCATTTGCAAGCCATGCAAATGCAAGTGTGGCCTGCCCTTCCCCACCCCATTTCCACACCCGAGACACTGGAGGCAGCGCAGACTGCACTGGGATGGGGTCAAAGGTGTGCTAGCCTCACATTGAGTTTTCCATCATCTCAGACCTCGGTCAGAGATGCTGCATCCACCACCAACAACATATTGCCCTGATGCCAGTCAGTTCTCAGATGCTTTCGGTGTCCCCTAACCCACCCTCCGCTCAGCTCGAAGATCTCAGCCAATGGCTGTTGCATGTATTTCTCAAGCCCCTACCTCCTCCTGGAAGTTATAGCACCTGCCTTCAAATAATTTTTCATTTAAAAAGGCTCATGGCCCTCCGCACAATAATTCCTTTATTTTACATTTATTTTATGTGTGTGTTAAAGCTGTTTGTTTTTTAAACAGAGTCTCCCTATGTAGCCCTGGCTGACCTGGAACTTCATCTGTAAACCAGGCTTCCCCTGAACTCACAACAATCTGCCTGCTTCTGCCTCCCAAGTGTTTGAATTAAAGACAGGAGCATCAGACTGGGTCCCCTAATGGGTTTTTTTTTAACCATACACATATTGTATGTCAAGTATGTTTTCACTTCCCCATCACACCCTCAAGTGATTCCTAAATTCTCATCAGATGTGTCCCCTACAACCAGAGCCCCTCTAGCCTACGCACACATATAAATCTTCGTCCCAGTGCTGTGCCCAAGACGACAAGCAGCATGCTTCTCCCCTCTGTTTACCCACACCCTTCGTCATAAGCAGTTCCACACTGAGCATCCAAGTGAGGACAATAGATTCAAGCAGGACACAAGCTGTGTGTGGTTGACAATGTCTCCCTGATGGCCAATGTATATTTTCATGAAAGATATAGAAATGAGAAGATGGGTCCTTTCTCTAGGGAACAGAAATCCCTAAGACAGAAGACACAGATAATAACAATTATACAAAATTTGAAAGGGACAAATGTCTCAAACAAGACAGCGAAGTTAAGAGCTGAGGGGGCAGTTCAGAGACAAAGCACCTGCCCAGGAGGGTGGGGCTCTGTGTTTGATCCCTAGCACCAAAGGAGTTTACAGAGAAATCTAATGGAAAACAGAAAATATGGCTACATGCTGGAATCATTGAGAAATCTGTTAAAAGTGCTCAGGCCCCATTCACAAACTCTAACTTGTGAGGGCCCCTCCCTGTGTGGTGTCTCCAGGACTGTGTAGGTGGAGAGAAGGTATGAGTGACACCAAGCATATTTCATTCCCTGCTTCCTGAGTGTGGACAGGATGTGACCAGCTGCTTCAAGCTCCTCCTGCCTTTACCCTCCCACCATGATGGACTTGATCCATGGGCCAGAATAAACCTTAACTCTTTTTTCTTGATCTCTTCTCACGTCAGTGGGAAAAGAAACTGACAAGGTTCACGATGGAGGCTTCCCTGCCAGAGTAGGTAGAAGCTGGGCTGTGGCTTTTAGCTAGGGTTGTACATCATTTTTACATATTATGAATATGTTATATTTATTTTATAAATTACATTTATTACATAGTATCATTATATATAATACATATATAATATATATATATAATTTACTATAAAAAACACCATACAGAAAAGCCTCTTATGCAAGATCATGGTAAATGGCATAGGAGAGGGAGCAATGCCGTCTCTACTCAAGGCTTTCATCTTCCTGGATTAAATCTAACTCAGGTCATCAGAAATATTCAGAAAAACCCAGAGGTGGGGTGTACATCTGTAGGAGCAGCACCTGGCTATGGAGGCAGGAGGATCAGAGTTCATGACAAGCATCATCTCCATCCTGAGAGGAAGCCTGGGCTGGGACACGGTTCCCCAAAGCAGCAAAAAGACCTCAGCCACACAAAGCCTCTTAGAACAGCACAGAGATGGAGAAGATTAGAGGGTGAGCGAGAGCTCAATGTGACAGGTATGACGTGTGTGTGCACTCAATCTGACTGTTTTCAGTGATGGTCAGTGGTTGTGAGAATCACTTGGGAGTTTTCCAAAATATTCAAACCCCAGTCCCATGAACATATTGTCTCTTCTTCCCCAGGAATGGAGTATAGATTTATGCATGTTGAATATAGTGTATATATCATGCCTGTCAAAAAATTGCAGTCTTTTCTCATTTACTTTATTGTTGGATGTGTGTGGTGTATGTTGTACATTTGGATTAGTAGGAATTCCAGGACAGGTAACAATCTGGGCTCAGCCAAGAACCATGGCAACCAGACAGCTATGCACTCAGACCAAGGGAAGGAAACCATCCACCTGACCAAACATTGCCTGTGTTGTAACATGCTGTCGTAGCATGGAGTGCAAGACACTTGCACTTTAGGGATGATCAGTTCAGATACAAAAAAACCTCTTCCTTAACATTGGAGCTTGTGTCTCTAGGGAACTCTCAACTTAGGATCCAGAATGAGAAATACCAAAGTGAAACCAAACCCAGTGAAAAATAACCTTATTTCTCCAGAGGTGGAGGACAGACACCTCTCACTGACCATAGACTCTTCCAGCTCACTGAATATAACCCTCCATTCCCTGACCGAGGGGAGATTGAACAATGTGAGTAGTCTTTCCCCCAGACCTTACTTTCTGATGTATGGCCATGGCCATGTGGTGGGAGCTAAATAACACTAACACTAGGGAAGATAACTATATCCTGTTATCTTCCTCCCTGGGCATGGGGGACTCCTTTCTTCCCTTCTCCACCTGGTTCCCTTGGAGAACCTAGGCGACACTGTATCAAGTTTGTGGGAAGACAGAACAGCCAGCAGCTTGGTCCCACATGGTTTTTTGCAAGGTTCCCTGGCAATTGCTTTACTTCCCAGATCACCATCCACAGATACCAAGGTTTGAAACCAGGGCTACCTATTTGTAAGAAATGAGTTTTGAGACTAAAGGTCCAGCCCACGTGCAAAGTGTCTGTCTGCTCTCTTGGACAAAGGGTACCATGGTTGTTAGGTTTGAAGGACACCAAGGACAACTGTCTAACTGCAGTGCTTATCAGTGGGGCACAGCTCATGCTGGCCTCCTGGCTCTCTTACACTGTTCTGCCTGTTACAGAGACCATGCAGGGATGCTGGCGCTTCTCCCCCACCCTATTCCTGCTGCTGCCCTTTCCGGATCCTTTACCTGGAAGCTGAGTGAGAGCAAACACAGACCCACAGGACAGTGTTTGAATTCACAGTTACATTTGTGCTGAGACATATGGACCCCCCTGTTTGTGACTGAGACCATGGGATTCCCTCCTCTGTTACTTTGTTCTTTGGGAACTATACACCAGAGGGTACTTTCTGCTCTTATGTCTATGCTAATCTAACTCAGACACTTGCTTGAGAAATAAAGGAGCACCTGTCCACTTTTATATATTCTCCATGACCCCATGCCCTGGTGATATACGGGCTCGTTTTATGGAGCGAGTTCATCACACAGTCAAAAGAAACCAAGTTGCTTTGTTGCCATCTTGACTGATGCCTTCATTAAGATAAGGGTGACCATGTGACCTGGCCATTAACCTGGCTAGCAACATCATCAAAATGGTGACACCCCTAATATTTCCAGTGTCACTGAGCCCTCGGAGGATCACTGTATCCCAGGACTTCCTGTGCCTCAGGCTGTCGGGCACACATCCCAATCCTACACAGTTTCCTCGGTTTTACTTCATCTTCCTGTGTTCCTAGTGGGATCATGGAATTGGGGGACCCAGAAGAGACTCCAAGATGGGCTCTATCATCACACAATGAGAGTCAAAGCATTTCTTGTATAGTTCAAGGGAGCAATAATGCAAATGTTTCGGGTTGGTGCATTGTTTTGCAGTTTTCACTGCTTTGGAGAAAAGACTTAAGAGCTTTTCAGAGCCATCTGCCTCCAACATGAGGTAGTGACCAACAGTAGCTGACACTCTCAAATGGCTAAACCTGGGAAGATGTTTTTAGCAGCCAAAGTCTGAGTTTTGAGATAGTACAAACCGAGTACACAGGACCCAAAGGATACCCAGACACCAGACAAGTTGCTGCTAGTGGGCATTCCAGTGCAAAGATGGATCAGCCTGTTTGGGTAGGATACTCCTCACGATACTGACTTTGCACATGCTGGCAAGGATGTGGAGAAAGGAGAACACTCCTCCATTGCTGGTGGGACTGTAAACTTGTACAACCTCCCTATAAATCCATCTGGTGGTCTCTCAGAAAATTGGAAATGGTTCTATCTGAAGACCTAGCTATACCACTCCTGGGCATATACCCAAAAGATGTTCCACCATCCCCCAAGGACACATTTTCTACTATGTTCATAGCAGTTTTATTTATAATGGTCAGAAACTGTAGACAACTCAGATGTCCTTCAACAGAAGAATGGATAAAAAAAATGTGGTTCATTTACACAATGAAATACTTTACTATTCAGCTATTAAAAACAATGATATCATGAATTTTGGCAGCAAATGGATGGAATTAGAAAATATCATATTGAGTGAGGTAATCAAGATCCAAAGGGACATTCATGGTATGTAGTCATGATATACCACACAGATCCAAAGAAGTAAATAAGAAGGAGCTCCTAGCAAGGATGCTTGAATCACACTTAGAAAGGGAGACAAAACAGTTACAGGGGATAGAGGGAGAACCGAAAGGGAAGGGGAGGGGGAGGAGGAGGGGGAGTGGGGACTAGTAGCCAGGATCAGGTTCAGAGAGAGACAGGAGAGAGGCCCATAGGGCAAGAAGAATGAGTAGAAATCTGGAGCTGTGTGCAGAGGGTTGGGAGGCATGCCTCTAGGAAATCCCAGAGACCTGTGGTAGGGGAGGCTCCCAGGAGTCAATGAGGGTGACCTTAGCAGAGATGCCTAACAGTGGGGACATGGGGCCTGACAAGGCTACCTCTATAGCCAGTCAGGACACCCAATGGTGTTAAGGACACCAACCCATCAATAAAACTTTTGACTCTGAATTTATCTTGTCTAAAAAAAAAAAAAATGCAGGAATGGAGCAGACTGAGTGAAAGGCCAACCAATAACTGGCCCAACACGAAACCCAAACTGTGGACAAGCACCAATCCCTGCATTGTTAATGATACTCTGTTACTGACCAATCCAGCTCAGTCAGTCAACAGGGTCTCAAGGGAGAGAGGGAGGGAGGGAGGGAGGGAGGACTAAAGAAAGAAAAGACAATTAGACAACATTATAACATGACTCCAGCCAGTGCTGAAGCTGAAGTGGGTTTATTTTTTGCCAGTCTGCTTTTATACCATTCTAGGTACATGCAAAGAATAGAGTCAGTTCTTAGATCAAAGACAAAGTAGTCAAAGAATAAACAAAGCATGGACAGAGTAGTCAAACAAGGCAATAAAAATGCCTCGTAAGGGTGACCAAGATAAAAGGAATACAATACATTCCTCAGCTGTATTTATCTTGAGACTTGTATTAGCCCAGTGTAAATATTCTTATCTGAGCCTAAATATTCTTGCCGATATCCGTGAATCAGGATCAAGGGCTCTCCACATGTTATGCTTGCAGACAGGAGCCTAGCATAACAGTCCTAAAGAGAGGCTCTACCCAGCAGCTGACTGAGACAGATGCCCAGCCACTGGCTAACAAACTTTTATTGACAAAGTATAGATTAAGTGCTAAACATTGTTTATACTAACTTGAAACAAGAGATATTTGGAATAAGCCTTATAAAGCCATGTCCAGATTGCAAGAAGTTATGAGGACCGAGAATCAGCATTTGATTATCTTTACATAGTGCACAAAAGCATTTTGCCTGCATTTGCTCCTCTTTGTCCAATAAAAGGCTTTTTCTCAAATAATAATGAGCTATATGCAGTAATAACAATTATGAAGACTATCAGGTAAGGATAATATTACAATATCTAGTCCTTATGTATTTGGTAATTTTGGATATTCTATTAACTATACTGTTGATGAGTTCAGAGTTCTGTACCTAAATCATTTTCTACCATAACTTGCATTACCTAAAAACATCCATTTAAATCTTTAAAACCTTAAATTTCTATGTGAGGCTGTAACTATATAGTCTCCAATCCCATCGTAGATTTGAGAAGGAATAAATAGTATCTGAGTATGCAGGAAGTGCAGAGCAAGCAACTTCCAACACTATAGAAATGACAGACACTGTTGACTGTCTGAACAGTCCCACATAAACATCTCTGTAATGTTGGAGCATCCATCTTCATCCTTCTGGCCCAGAATATCTGACAGACCTTTTTGTGAAATAAGAATTATAAAGGTCTGCTTGCCTTGTGTTGGCCAAGCTCAGCAGTTGACTTCCCTGCATTCTATTTGTCCAGTTTAGACAGCTTTCTGTCTGCACTTGAAGCAAGAGCAGTTTCTGCCCAGTGGTAGCTGGCCACATTTGAAGTGAGCTCCATATGGAAGCTTTCAATGCTCATCCCCTTCTTTGAGGTGGATTCAGAGTAGTGTCAGGATCAGACCTGTCTCCTTGTCAAAAAAGAGCTTTTAATAATAAAACAACGTTAAATGCCACATTCTGTGGATCTGTGAGGGTTTTAAAGACCATCTATAGTATATCTAAATTGTCAAACATTGTTTGCTCTTAACTATTTACTATCTGAATAACCTTAAAACCATCTTACTGTAATTAACTAGACTAGTATCTAACACGAGTTTGATTATTTTACTATTAACTTGCATTTCTTACTTATCCTCAGCAGTTTATAATAGCAGCTTTCACAAGGACTAGAACTTTACATTACACTTTTAAGAATTTTATACGTACAACACCTCAAATAAGATTGAAAACATATATACATAGTATGTTGTAGTAAAATATAACCTTAATTTTATATCAGTATACACAGGTTTATACCAATGTAACCAAATATATCCTTGATACATATCCATATACAAATATCAATATAAGATTTATGAATTATTAATGTTCTTTAGACTAAAAGTAGGGTCAATAATCTACCTATTACTTTTATCATTCCAAAATTATTCCTGCTGGGAGGTGATGGCAAATGTCTATAATCCCAGCACTTGGGAGGCAGAGGCAGGCGGATTTCAGAGTTTGAGGCCAGCCTGGTCTACAGAGTGAGTTCCAGGACAGCCAGGGCTTCACAGAGAAACCCTGTCTCAAAAAAACAAAAAAAATCCCTAATCCCCTATTTCTCTTTTCATCATTTCTCTCCTCTTTTCCCTCCCCAACAGCAGATAGGAGAGAAAGGATGAAGAAGAGAAAAAGAAATCCCTGAATCTAACCTCCATATTTTTCCTTCCTGTCCAAGACCATAAGTACTTGTGACCATCTAACTTATACAATGACAAATTTCCAACACTCACTGAATGACCAAAAATCATCTACCCCACCTCTTGAGAATGGGGCATAGTTCTCTTAAAATTGCTTCTTGTTATTTGGGGCATTACTTTCCTTTGGGGGGGGGCAAGAAAATTGGGAAAATGGTAAATCTTAAGAAAGTTAGCTATAGGGTAGTTAAGAACATTGACTGTTCTTCCAGAGGTCTTGAGTTCAAATCCCAGTAACCACATGGTGGCTCAAAACCATCTGTGATGAGTTCTGATGTCCTCTTCTGGTATGTCTAGAGACAGCTACAGTGTACTTATATATAATAAATAAATAAATATTTTTTAAAAATTTTTTTCAAAAAGAAAGTTAGCTGCAATATCTGTTGTCCAGTCTCTGTATGTTGCGAATATGCAGCTTAAATGAAGTCTTGATTGGAACAGTCTGAAAGGCTGGACCAAGTGAGCTGGCTGCTTTGAAGCTGTCCTAGAAGCAAGTCTTTTGAGGAAATAGTACTGAGGCAGGGTGAGGTAGGATCAGGCAGGGTGCTGGAACACTATGCCTCAGCGTTTCAGCGTCTCAAAGAGTGAATCTTGTCAGGACTGTACTAACTTCATTGGCATCTGTAGACGTATAAAGTTTCATAAGTAATATACAGTTCTGCATTAACATATGTATAGCATGTGCAATGTGCACAGCAGGTTAGGGTGATCTTCTGCTCTTTATATGAGCAGGAAATGCATGTGCCTTTCGTCATAAGCTAGTTTGGATTATATAACCAAACTATAATATAAATTTTTATCCATGCCATTTATAAGAATGGCACGATAAGTTCTGAGATATTCATTAGCTACATATAGGTGAGGTCCTAGCTGGGGATAATTTTATGCCTTGGTCAGATTCAGAGTTGTTCCCATAGAAAGAAATCAGCAAATTATGTGACCTGCTGTGTCTTTTTATTTCTTTCTTCTTGTCTGTACCCAAGGGGGTTCTCAGGGGATCTTCTTCTGTCATATCTGATTTTTACCAATGTTGAAGTAATCCAATTCTTTTTCCTTTGTGAACAAATACAAAACCCTCTCTCCAGTGCAAAACATTTCTGCTTTCCATTATGAGGTTAGGACATCTTTAGAATGAACAGGTTGATTTAATTCAGTGGATTTTTTTCCTTCTATAAGCCAGTGTCTCTCAGTAGCTGTTGTTTTTTATCACTAACATTCAAAAAATTTAAAGTCAATAGAGCATTATGTAATCTGTTTCTCAGGGTCTTGATAGCCCTCTCTGTTTCTTAAGCATCTTTTTAAAAGTATAATTGGATCTCTCAATAACTGTCATTCCTGTAGGACTGGGTGGTAAAACTGTAATACGTTTTATATTATAATATGCAAAAATGTCTTATTTTACTATTGACATATGCTGGAGGGAGTATTGTCAGTCTTAATTTGTCTAGGTAGTCCCACAATTGCCATAACTTCTAATAAATGTGTAATAAAGAATTGGCCTTTGCAGAACTTAAAGCAGTTGCTCACTGAAATCCTAAATATGTGTTTATAGTATGATGCACACATTTCAGTTTACCAAACTCTGCACAATGAAACACATCCATTTGCCAAATGTCATTTTTGGGGCACTTATAGAGATATTTCCTGCAGGTAATAGAGTTTGGTTATATAAAGGACAAGTAGGACATTTCTTTTCAATTTTCTTGGCTTCTTGCCATGTGATAGAAAAAATTTTTTTATAAACCTTTGCTGTTAACATGGTGTTTTTAAATAAAAAATTTGAAGCCTCTAGTATACTTCCTATCAATAACTGATCAATTTCATCATTATCTTGTTCTAGAAGACCTGGTAGATCCACATGGTATTTGATATCTGTTATATACAAGAGATGATTTCTGGTTTTGATCATTTGTTGTAGTTGAATAAACATTGATTTTAATTTGGAATCATCTTGAATAAGTTTAGCAGTTTCTATATGCAAAACAACTCTTTCTGCATATCAAGAGCCTCAAAATACCACAATAATGGCATACAGCTTTGATTTTCAAACTGAATTCTAGGGACTCTCAATCTCTTATATTTGTTGGCGTATATCCTGCCTTTCCCGATTTATTTGCACGAGTATAAAATGAAGGTACTCCAGAAATTGGTGTCCCTTTTATTATATGAGGGAGAATATGATTATTTCTTCTTATAAACTGAGGTCACTTGCTTTTTGTATATTTGTTAGTTTCTCCAAAAGAATTACTGTAAGCTCTTTGCCAATGTTCATTTTCTGCCCATAATGAGACAATTTCAGCATTAGTAAAAGGTACTACAATCTCAGCTGGATCCATTCCAGCTAACTGATATCTCATTTCTTCCTTTTAGAATTTATTCAGAAGTCTTACCTATATAGACTTTTAATATTTTACTCTGTGTGCTAAAAATATCTATTATAAGATATAATCTTCCATCTGCATAAGAATTCCTGTGAGAGAATGAGTAGAGGCAAGATAACTAAAATACAGACTATCATTGGCTCAATATGATCTATATGTGCTTCTTGTAGATTCTTTTTTACCCAAGCCAATTATTTTTCAGCTTCAGTTGATAATCTTTTTGTACTATTTACGTCTTCATCACCTTGTAAGGTTTGAAATAAATTGTTTACCTCTTGACTAGTAAAACCAATTGTAGAGTGTAGCCAGTTAGTATCTCCCAGCAATTTTTGAAAATTGTTAAGAGTTCTGAATTGGTTTCTTCTCATTTGTACCTTCTGTAGTAGAATTTGCTGTAGATTTATCTTATGTCCCAGGTAAGTAACAGGATCTCTTCTTTGTATTTTTCAAGAGCAAGTTATAAACCCCTATAAGGCAAAAGTCTTTTTGCTTCATTAGATATTCTTTCTAAGGTATCTTCATTTGAATCAGCTAGCAAAATATCATCCATATAATGGTAAATTATGGATTAGGGAATTGCTTATGGATTATTTCCAATGGATGTTATACAAAATATTGGCATAATGTAGGACTATTCAACATTCCTTGTTTCAGGACCCTCCAGGGATATCTTTCAGCTGACATAGAATGGCTAAATGGGGCACTGTGAAAGCAAATCTTTACCTTAGTCTTGTAGAAGAAATGTGAAAAAGCAATCTTTTAAATAAATTAATATGATAGGCCATTCCATAGGTAGCAAAAAAGCAATGGAATTCCAGGCTGTAAAGAACCCATTGGCTGAGTGATTTTATTAATTGCTCTCAGGTTGGTCAATATTCTCCATTTGCCAGACTACTTTTTAACGATAAATACAGGAGAATTCTAAAGGCTGGTGGATTTTTCTATATGTTGAGCCTCCAGATATTCTTGGTTTAGTGTCTGTAATACTTCCCTTTGTCATAGATCATTGTTCAATTCAAATCGGCTGGTCAGTCAACCACCTTAATGGTAAGGCCATTGGTGTTCTCTCAGCAGTGGCTCTCCAGTGGAAGGTGGAAGAGTGAGCATCTGATGTAGCTCCCGTTTATGGGCAGGTTAGACGATTTGTACCTGCCTTTAATAACATTTTTTTCTTTTTAAAAAAAATTATGACCATCATCAATTTTATGGTTTGCCCCTCAAGTTGGAGGGATGTTAATCTGTGTTTTCCACTGTGGTAATAGATCTCTTCCCCATAAGTTTATGGGTATATCAGCCATATATGGCCTTAATTTTTCTATTTGACATTCTGGCCCTGTACACTTAAGCCATCTGACACTTTTTAAAATCTGGGATAAAGTTCTAACTCCTTGAAATTGGACATCTATCTCTTAAAAGTGGCCTATATGGAGGCCAAGATTTTGGAGAGAGAATATGTACATCTGCTCCACTATCAACCACTCCTTCAATTTCAATATTATTTATAAATTCCTTTAGTGTTTGGCCTCTGATTACCTATCAAAGATTGCCAAACTATTCATTTTTTGGCTCTTACTACTCTTTTTGTTTTTGTTTTTTATCTATAGAAGTTGTTCTGACTTTGATATCTGGATTTTTAATATCTTATTTCTAGAGTAGTGGTGTTTAATTGTATCGTGGAAGAGTATCTCTGATGTTTAGTATTGGGGCCTGTGAGAAGCCCCACTTGGGTGTATTATTAAGGGCCTACCCCATTTGTCTGTTGGTGACCTACATTCATTAGTCCAATGTCAGCCTTCAGCACATCTTTTGCATATTCCAGAAAGCATATGCTTTTCTTTGGATTTTTTAAAAATTCTTTTTGAAATGGCCTTACTCACCATAATTAAGACATTTGAGAGACTGTATTTTCTCAGAACTTTTAGTGGTGGCTTCTCCTATTAAGATCATGTTAGGTGAGTGAGATCTAGTATCAATTGTATTTCTAATCTGCCAGGAGCCATGGCCTCAGCCATGGTCTTGTGGATATTTTCTAGCTTACATAAAGAATCTTGAGAGAACATTCATGCTCACAACAGTAAGAATGTTTGTGGGAAAAGAAGACACTGTGACCGTTGGTTCCAGGAGTTGAAGATTGCCACCTGACCTTCTGAGAGCCCTCAGGCTCTTCCCCCCCTCCCTTGGAGCTTCCTCTTGCTTATGCTTATATTGTCACTACTGAATAAAGTTTTTAGAGCTTAATCAGTATGATTGACTTGCTCTCATCCTTCCTGTCTCTTTCCCTCCCACTCTCTCACTCCTTTGTCCTGGGTCCCTGCTGATTATCCCTGCAGGTCGGGGCAAACTGGAGCCCAGCTTGTGGCTCTGGGTTTGGGGTCTGAGAGAGACCACTCTTCCCATTGGGTCGCTGCTTCAAAAGGTGAGTGGAGACCCACACTGAACCTCCACTTCATCAAGAAGTAAGTGAAGGTCTGCACTGAATCGCTGCTTCGTCAGCAAGTGAATGAAGGTTCGCATTGGACTGCCATTTCATCATGAAGTGAGTGAAGACCCACAGTGGATCACTGCAGTGTCACTGTAAGAGTGATCTGAGAAACGTAGGAAGAGTGGCTAGACTATGGGACATGCATTAAGTAAACATGAATTGTTTTTAAAGTGATCTCAAGGAATCTATCAAGAAAGGAGGACTGCAGGTTAAGAAAATTTGTTCACAGCCAAGAGCTGCTCCAGGTGGGAGGAATAGGGTATAAAATAAAATAAAATAAAATAAAAAGAGTAAAAACCGCTGGAGAGATGGCTCAGTGGTTAAGAGCACCAAGTGCACTTCCAGAGGTCCTGAGTTCAAGTCCCAGCAACCACATGGTGGCTCACAATCATCTGTAGTAAGATCTGATGCCCTCTTTTGGTGTGTCTGAAGATAGCTACAGTGTACTCCCAAAAAATTAAACAAATAAACAAAAGAGTGCTGACAAAAAGAGTAAAGAACAAAACTACAAAAACAAAATAACAGATGTTAGAAAAAAATTTAGCTCAAGCACATTTATGTTGTTCTTAATTCCCAGAAGTAGGAATGGTAAATATATAAATGAAAGAACTTGACAAGTTGAGGAGTAATTAGGAAAGTTAGAAAAGCAGGGCACTGGGGAGCAACTATTGGTAGCTACCACTGTGCCTCCTCTCCCTTCTCTGTCAGAATTCCCGGAAGAAGGAGATAAGGAATTAGACTTTGAACATGAGAGAGAGAAAGAGAAAGAGAGAATAGGTTTTAGAAAAGCAGTTATCCCCTGTTTGGGACCTTTTAGCAAAAGAGAGGGAAAATGGAAATAAGCTATTTTAGAGCTCTCCTAGGGACAGGAGGAAACTGGGAGATGTCCTGCTTCCTCTCTGGCTCCTATGGAAATATTCTGAGTTCTGGTTAGGATATCTGGGTCCCTTTGAGACATCAAGTTCTATTCCCTCTCTGTCTATGGTCTGTCTTTGATGCACCAATTTGTCCATATGTCTGTCAACTTATGTTTGTTTTTGTTTTGTTGTTTGAATGATTGTTGTTCTGTGTTTCATGTTGAAAAAAAAAATGGTTAAAACTTTATCTGCTGGCTGTCCATCCTTTGATTTAGTTTAACTTGTTTAAAAGGCAGTCGCAATTTGCACAGCAGAAACTGATAAGTTACACTGCACTGTGGCTGGATGTCAAGCACAGCTGGAAAAGCCCTGCTAGAGTCTGATTATCTACACAAGCAGCTCTTAAAGGAGCCAATAGATTTTTGCTTGTGTAGTGGCTATTCCTGGTTGTCAACTTGACAATATTTGGAATGAACTACAATCTGGAATTGGAAGGCTCACCAGTGACCCTTATCTGGAGGCTTGGAGATCCTTATCTGGATCTTGGTTTGAAGATCTTGAGCCATAGTGGCTATGGATTCCAGAAGATTGAATCTCCGAGTTTAAGGAACACACCTTTAATCTGGGCTACACCTTTCATCTGGGATTAAAGGTGTGGTGGAACACACCTTTAATCTGAGCTACACCTTCTGCTGGAGACAATATAAGGACATTGGAAAAAGGGAGTCTAGCTCGAGCTCTTGCTCCTTCGCCTGCTTGCTGCGTGAGACTGAGTAACTGCTAGATCCTTGGACTTCCATTCACAGCTGCGACTGAACAATTGTTGGGAATTGGGCTGCCGACTGTAAGTCATCAATAAATTCCTTTACTATTTAGAGACTATTCATAAGTTCTGTGACTCTAGAGAACCCTGACTAATACAGAAGTTGGTACCAGGAGTGGTTCTAGAGTAACAGAAGTACAAGGATGAATCTTTTAAAATACTGGAATTGGCTTGTTGATCCACCAGCACTTTCAACTATTGAAACCTCTCCAGATTCTCTCCCTCCTGGGAGCTCAGAGAATTTTGAAGACCCATGGTTGAAACTATATTCCGAACTTAAAGAAGCTAATGACCTTGATTTTCTTAATGAATTAGGTGATTCAGTGCACAAAGCTTTCTACAAGATGGGGAAAAAATCGGAAAATGATTTTACTGGCTGGCTGCTCTTAGTATCTGTGGAAAGAATGATGAATGAAAGGAAGGAGTTGTGTGATAAAATCGAAAGTCTCCAGACACAAGTAAACGATCTAAAAGTTGCTAAGTGTGTCCTTGAGGAGAATCTTCTCTCTTGTAGCAATAGAGCTCAAGTTGCAGAAAATCAAACAGAAACTCTCATTGTAAGGTTGGCTGAACTACAGCGAAAATTCAAGTCTCAGCCTCAGAGTGTGTCGACAGTTAAAGTAAGGGCTCTAATTGGCAAAGAATGGGATCCTACAACATGGGATGGGGATGTGTGGGAAGACCATGTTGAAGCTGAGAATTTTGAATCCTCAGATTCTCAAGGGTTTGCCCCACCTGAGGAAGTAGTACCCTCAGCCCCACCTCTTGAAATAATGCCTTCCCCACATGAGGAAATTAATTTTGCAGAGTCTGCTCACGGCCCACCAATAGTTTCTTCTAGACCTGTAACCAGACTCAAAGCAAAACAGGCTCCTAGAGGGGAGGTAGAAAGTGTAGTCCATGAGGAAATTCGCTACACTACTAAGGAGCTTAATGAGTTTGCTAATTCATTCAAGCAGAAACCTGGTGAATATGTGTGGGAATGGATTTTAAGGGTGTGGGATAAGGGTGGAAGGAACATAAAACTAGAGCAGGCTGAGTTTATTGACATGGGTCCTCTGAGTAGAGATTCTAGGTTTAATACGGAAGCTCGCATAGTTAAAAAAGGTGTCAAAAGTTTGTTTGAATGGTTGGCTGAGGTGTTTATCAAAAGATGGCCTACTGGAAATGACTTGGAGATGCCTGATATTCCATGGCTTAGTGTTAATGAAGGGATTTTAAGACTTAGGGAAATTGCAATGCTAGAGTGGATATATTGTGTAAAGCATAATTGTCCACAATGGGAAGGTCCAGAAGATATGCCTTTCACCAGCTCTATAAGACGCAAATTGGTGAGAGGGGCACCAGCACATTTGAAGGGTTTTGTTCTTTCCCTTTTCCTTGTGCCAGATCTTAGCATTGGAGATGCTTCTGCTCAATTAGATGAATTAAATTCACTGGGTTTAGTTGGATTCCGAGGTAACAAGGGCCAGGTGGCAGCATTGAATCGCCCGAGACAAGGTGATTCTAGTTATTATAATGGACAGCGTAGACAAAAGAATGTTTATAATAACATACCCAGTAATGGTCAGCACAGGAGAGGTGAAATTTATAATGGCATGACTCGGTTGGACCTTTGGTACTGGCTAACCAATCATGGTGTTTCCAGGAATGAAATACATAGGAAGCCTACTGCATATTTGTTTGATCTGTATAAGCAGAAAAATTCTCAAACAAATGAAAGAAAGGCTACATTAGATCGTGGTAAACAGCCAAATGAAAGAAAGGCTACATTAGATCGTGGTAAACAGCAATCTCGGCCAGTGAATCAATTTCCAGACTTGAGACAGTTTGCAGATCCAGAACCCCTTGAATGAAGGGGTGGCCAGGTTCCGCTGAGGAAGGATCTTGATAAGACACTCAAAGGTTTTGCTGTTACCCTTTCTCCAGTTCTTCCCCAGAGGGACCTACGGCCTTTTACAAGGGTAACTGTACACTGGGGAAAAGGAAATAATCAGACTTTTCGGGGTCTGCTGGATACTGGTTCTGAGTTGACACTGATCCCAGGGGATCCCAAGAAACATTGTGGCCCTCCAGTTAAAGTAGGGGCTTATGGAGGGCAGGTGATTAATGGAGTTTTGACTGATGTCCGACTCACAGTAGGTCCAGTAGGTCCCCGGACACATCCTGTGGTGATTTCCCCAGTTCCAGAATGTATAATTGGGATAGATATACTCAGAAATTGGCAGAATTCTCATATTGGTTCCCTGAACTGTAGAGTGAGGGCTATTATGGTTGGAAAGGCCAAATGGAAGCCTTTAGAGTTGCCTCTGCCAAAGAAAATAGTGAATCAAAAACAGTATCGTATTCCTGGAGGAAATGCAGAAATTACTGCCACTATCAAGGACTTGAAAGATGCAGGGGTGGTGGTTCCCACCACATCTCCGTTTAACTCTCCTATCTGGCCAGTGCAGAAAACAGATGGATCATGGAGAATGACAGTTGATTACCGAAAACTAAATCAGGTAGTAACTCCAATTGCAGCTGCTGTACCAGATGTAGTTTCCTTACTTGAGCAAATTAACACATCTCCTGGCACCTGGTATGCGGCTATTGATCTGGCAAATGCCTTCTTCTCAGTACCTGTCCATAAGGACCACCAGAAGCAATTTGCTTTCAGTTGGCAAGGCCAACAGTATACCTTCACAGTTTTGCCTCAAGGATATATTAACTCTCCTGCCCTGTGTCATAATTTAGTTAGAAGGGATATTGATCGTTTGGATCTTCCACAAAATATCACATTGGTGCACTATATTGATGACATTATGCTGATTGGACCAAGTGAGCAGGAAGTAGCAACCACTTTGGACTCATTGGTAACACATATGCGTATCAGAGGATGGGAAATAAATCCAACCAAAATTCAAGGACCATCTACCTCAGTGAAATTCTTAGGAGTCCAGTGGTGTGGGGCATGCAGAGATATTCCTTCTAAGGTGAAAGATAAGTTATTGCACCTGGCCCCTCCTACAACCAAGAAAGAAGCACAACGTTTAGTGGGTCTATTTGGATTCTGGAGACAACACATCCCTCACTTGGGTGTGTTACTTAGGCCTATTTACCAAGTGACTCGGAAAGCTGCTAGCTTTGTGTGGGGCCTGGAACAGGAGAAGGCCCTTCAACAGGTCCAGGCTGCTGTGCAGGCTGCTCTACCACTTGGACCATATGACCCAGCAGATCCGATGGTACTTGAGGTGTCTGTGGCTGATAGAGATGCTGTTTGGAGCCTCTGGCAGGCCCCTGTAGGTGAATCACAGAAAAGGCCTTTGGGATTTTGGAGCAAAGCTCTACCATCATCTGCAGACAACTATTCTCCCTTTGAAAAACAGCTCTTGGCCTGCTATTGGGCCTTAGTGGAAACTGAACGTCTGACAATAGGACACCAAGTCACTATGCGACCTGAACTACCCATCATGAGCTGGGTACTATCAGACCCTGCAAGTCATAAAGTGGGACGTGCACAGCAGCAGTCTATTATCAAATGGAAGTGGTATATACGTGATCGGGCCAGAGCAGGTCCTGAAGGCACAAGCAAGTTACATGAAGAAGTTGCTCAAATGCCTATGGTTTCTACTCCTGTTACAATGCCATCTGCTGCCAAGCATGCACCTATAGCCTCATGGGGTGTTCCCTATGATCAACTGACCGAAGAGGAGAAGACTAGAGCCTGGTTTACTGATGGCTCTGCACGTTATGCAGGCACCACCCAGAAGTGGACAGCTGCAGCATTACAACCCCTTTCTGGGACAACCTTGAAAGACACAGGTGAAGGGAAATCTTCACAATGGGCAGAACTTCGGGCAGTACACATGGTATTACAGTTTGTTTGCAAGAAGAAATTGCCAGATGTACGATTATTCACTGACTCATGGGCTGTAGCCAATGGATTGGCTGGATGGTCAGGGACTTGGAAAGATCACAATTGGAAAATTGGTGAGAAAGACATCTGGGGAAGAAGTATGTGGATAGATATCTCCAAATGGGCAAAGGATGTGAAGATATTTGTGTCCCATGTAAATGCTCACCAAAAGGTGACTTCAGCCGAGGAGGAGTTCAATAATCAAGTGGATAAGATGACCCGTTCTGTGGACAGTCAGCCTCTCTCCCCAGCCATACCTGTCATTGCTCAATGGGCACATGAACAAAGTGGCCACGGTGGTCGAGATGGAGGTTATGCTTGGGCTCAGCAACACGGGCTTCCACTCACCAAAGCTGACCTGGCAACAGCTGCTGCTGATTGCCAGATCTGCCAACAGCAGAAACCAACACTGAGCCCCAGATATGGCACCATTCCTCGAGGTGACCAGCCAGCAACCTGGTGGCAGGTTGACTACATTGGACCACTTCCTTCATGGAAAGGACAGCGTTTTGTTCTTACTGGAGTAGATACTTATTCTGGTTATGGATTTGCCTTTCCTGCACGTAAAGCCTCTGCTAAAACCACCATTCAGGGACTGACAGAATGCCTCATCTATCGTCATGGTATTCCACACAGTATTGCTTCTGACCAAGGAACTCATTTCACAGCCAGAGAAGTACGACAGTGGTCCCACGATCATGGAATACACTGTCTTACCACATTCCCCATCATCCTGAAGCAGCTGGGCTGATAGAAAGATGGAATGGCCTTTTGAAGACGCAGTTACAGCGCCAATTAGGTGGTAACAGCTTGGAAGGCTGGGGCAGAGTTCTTCAGAAGGCAGTATATGCTTTGAATCAGCGCTCGATATATGGTACAGTTTCACCCATAGCCAGGATTCATGGGTCCAGGAATCAAGGGGTGGAAAACGGAATAGTTCCACTTACTATCACTCCTAGTGACCCTCTAGGAAAATTTTTGCTTCCTGTCCCCATAACTCTAGGTTCTGCTGGCCTAGAAGTTTTGGCTCCAGAGAGGGGAGTGCTTCTACCAGGAGCTACAACAAACATTCCATTGAACTGGAAGCTCAGACTTCCCCCTGGTCATTTTGGGCTTCTAATGCCCTTAAACCAACAGGCTAAAAAAGGAATAACAGTGTTAGGAGGGGTGATAGATCCAGATTACCATGGGGAAATTGGATTACCTCTTCACAATGGTGGTAAGCAAGATTATGTCTGGAGTGTAGGAGATCCCTTAGGGCGTCTCTTAGTACTACCATGTCCTGTGATTAAAGTCAATGGGAAACTACAACAGCCTAATCCAAGCAGGATGACAAAGGACGCAGACCCATCAGGAATGAAGGTATGGGTCAATCCTCCAGGAAAAGAGCCAAGACCTGCTGAGGTGCTGGCTGAAGGTGAAGGAATTACAGAATGGGTAGTAGAGGAAGGTAGTTATAAATACCAATTAAGGCCACGTAACCAGTTGCAGAAACGAGGATTATAAAGTAATATGAATGCCCATTGTAAATTTACAAATGCGTTTGCGATTGTACGAGGAATAGTTATATCATGTTAGGCGTATTTACAACCTTGTTATTGTTTCATGTGAACATGAGATATTATTTGTGTCAAGTTGACAAGGGGTGGATTGTAGTGGCTATTCCTGGTTGTCAACTTGACAATATTTGGAATGAACTACAATCTGGAATTGGAAGGCTCACCAGTGACCCTTATCTGGAGGCTTGGAGATCCTTATCTGGATCTTGGTTTGAAGATCTTGAGCCACAGTGGCTATGGATTCCAGAAGATTGAATCTCCGAGTTTAAGGAACACACCTTTAATCTGGGCTACACCTTTCATCTGGGATTAAAGGTGTGGTGGAACACACCTTTAATCTGAGCTACACCTTCTGCTGGAGACAATATAAGGACATTGGAAAAAGGGAGTCTAGCTCGAGCTCTTGTTCCTTCGCCTGCTTGCTGCGTGAGACTGAGTAACTGCTAGATCCTTGGACTTCCATTCACAGCTGCGACTGAACAATTGTTGGGAATTGGGCTGCCGACTGTAAGTCATCAATAAATTCCTTTACTATCTAGAGACTATCCATAAGTTCTGTGACTCTAGAGAACCCTGACTAATACAGCTTGTAATAGAAAGTTAGCTTAAAATTGGTAACTCAGAGTTGGAATCATTCTAAACAACACGTGGCATGAGCCAACCCAGAAAACAGGTCTTTAAAGATATTTCTAAATTGGGATGATATTTTGTGTAATTATTATTCTAGAAACTAGACATGAAGGATAAGATTTAAAACAATATTTTTGTTTTTTGGAGACAGGGTTTCTCTTTATAGCCCTGGCTTTCCTGGAACTCACTTTGTAGACCAGACTGGCCTCGAACTCAGAACAATATTTTCTTAATGAGGTATGAAAAGCTGCACTGTCATGCGTTCATATATAAGAATTGGCAGCCAAACTTCACAATGTGAAAGTAATGGTTTTGGTATTGATTTAAAAGAGAATAGATTGTTTAAGATTGGATTTTGCCTTCCAAAAGTTATGGATATATTCTAATATTGCAAAAGGAACTTTAAAATTATGGTTAAAAGTGCCAGTGTTCCATTGAGTGCAGTTTGCAGTTTGATCGCAAGCTCAGGATTTTTAACTCACCCATATATTGTAATTAGGATGATTGCAAGAGTCTATCTTATGAGGACACTAATGCAGCTCCCTGCAGCCATTCAGCTATACAAAACAAAGTCAGACTTCTCTGGATATGTTCATCTTTGTGCAGAAATTGGACCCTCATACGATCAGTTTGGCTATGGTTGCTGCCTTGCAGAGGACTACAGTACAGGCAATGCTTCCAGCACTAAGGTTATAAGAAATGTTTTAAGTATAAATCTTCTTAAGAAAGACTGTCCAGAATTTAGAGGCATAGACACACAGTGGAACTGTTCCTCTGGAATCTGTCCTCACTGCAGGAGGGATAATCTTTGGGCCAGAACTCTGGCAGTGTGGTCAGATTATATTTGAGTTAATGAAAAGCTCAGAACAGCCTCAGTGAGGCTTGTGTGGGATTTCTTTTGTTTTGCAAACCCTCTCCTTGCCTCCCAGAAATTATTTTTAAGCCAAAACAAAACAAAACAAAACAACCATTATTACAGATCTATCCAGGTGTTGTTCAAACTAAAGTTTAAACTTAAGATATATGAAATGTCAATGAGGCTGTGGACTTTCTAAAGGCATGGCAATCTGGCCTGCCTACTCCATATAAACTAGAGGAAGGTTCTGTAATCAATTGTTCTCAACTGTAATCAATGGTAATAAAACATTAGCTGCTTATTTTAGTTAATGTATATCAATGTGCCCACAGCAATTCTTTGGTGAAAGAGAACATTAATGAGGAATCATCTTCCTTCATCTCCAAATAAAGTTTTAACATCCTATTATGAAGCTCTTGTGGTGTTAATCAAGAATTGTAAGATGAAATCAGGAAGATATTTTTTTTAAAAATCTTAAAAATCTGATGAGATGTCTATTTCTTGTCTCAAACAGCAATTGAATTGGTTATTGAAGAATATTGATATTTGGTATCTTACATAGTAAGCTTTTTAGGTAAAATTCATAATCTTCATACAAAAATAAGTTGTTAAAAATTGCTTCTCTGCATGCTTTTGTATTTCCTGTAATTTTACGCATGCATCCCATAAAGAATACCTCTACTGTATTTATAAACAGCCCTTCTATGGGAGAGAAGAATATGTGATTGGATCACATGTTTATTCTTTGGAGTTTCCTTCTGCTTCAGCACAGATAATCAAATTGTGTGCTGTAGCCAGTGTTTTGAAATCTTGAAAAATCAAGCAGGCAGAGACATTCATAAAGGATATTATAGAATAGTAGTAGATTTGAAAGGTTGTTTCTTTACTATTCCTTTGCATCCTCAGGATTGTGAAAGATTTGCTTTCAGTGTTCTTCCTATTAATTTTAAAGAGCCAATGAAAAGGTATCAATGGATAGTTCTTTCTCAAGGCATGGCTAACAGTCCTACTTTATGTCAAAAAATTGTGACACAAGCCATTCAGCTTAACAGACAGCAAGAACCAATAATATACATTATACATTGCATGGATGGTATCTTATTAGCAGGGAAAGATCCTCAGGACTTGCTTCTATGATACAGAAATTTGCAACAGGCATTGTCTGATAAAGGATTACAAAGGGCTGCAGAAAAAGTGCAAACTCAAGATCCTTATAATCATTTAGGTTTTAGGCTTAGAGATCAAGCTGTTTTTTCCTCAGAATATAATTATTTGTAGGGACAATTTTGAAACTTTAAATGATTTTCAAAAGCTGTTAGCTGATATTACTTGGCTTTGTCCTTATTTAAAGGTTACTACAGAAGAATTAAAACCCTGATTTGATATTCTTAGGGGGAGTGCTGATCCTACTTCTCCTCAAGTTTTTTTTAACTTCAGAAGGGTTGTTGGCATTACAACAAGTAGAAAGAGCTACTGAAAAACAATTTGTTACTAATATAGATGAGTCTTTGCCTTTATATTTGTTGGTTTTTAATATGACTCATACACCTACTGGACCTTTTGAGGTCAATTGCCTCAGTCTGTGGAACTCGTCACACATATCCTACTGGAGGTGGTGTGGCACAAACACCATTTTTACTCAAAAAAAAATCTATTTATATTGGTCATATAAGAGCTCATTCTGATCTTCCCAGACTTTTAGCTGCAGGCAATGATTGTATTGGCAAAGCTTTGATAAAAGAGGCTTTAGTTTCAGATCCTATTGTTTTGTCTAAATGTGGTCCCTATAAAATTCATCTTTCTAGTCATACCTTAAGGCTCCTATATAAGATCGCTAAGGAACAAACTAGAATGATTTTAAAGCAATGTCCTGACTGTCTTACATTGTCTCAAGTTCCTCATTTAGAGGTTAATCCAGGAGGCCTTATGCCCAATCATATTTGGCAAATAGAGGTAACTCATTTTTCAGAATTTGGAAACTTGAAATATATATGTGTCTATATTGACACTTGTTCAGGACTCATTTTTCTTCTACATACAGGAGAAGCTTCTGAAAATGTAATTGATATTGCTTACAGGCTTTTACTGCTATGAGATTGTCTAAAATCATCAAGACAGATAATGGCCCTGCTTATACTGGAAACAACTATATACAATTTTGTAAGGAATCTGGAATTGAGCATAAAACCGGAATTCCTTGTTATCCATGGGACAGGGCATTGTTGAGTGTGCCCATCTGACCATCACAAATACCCAACATAAACTAAAAAGAGAGGTACATAAAACTGTACCCCAAGAATCTCCTCCATCATGCCTTGTTTGTCCTGAATTCTCTGAATTTGGATGCCCATGGCAAGTCCACCGCTGATCACTTTTGGCATCCCTGAAATGACAAAGGACTATGCTAGGTCTTTCAGAAGATCCTCTCACATTCAGATGGAATGGGCCTGACCCAGTCCTCATATGGGGTAGAGGCTCAGCCTGCATTTATGATACCAAGACAGGAGCCACCGGATGGTTGCCAGAAAGATTGATACAAGCAATTAATAATGAAAAAGAATCCAGGGAACCAGTCCTTCCCTGAGAACTTCTATTTCTTCTTTTTCTTTCAGAAAAGATAAAGATAATCAGAGAATAGGGGACTTTCCTCTGGATGATTCTCCTGTGCCAATGGGTAACTGTGATAAACACTGGTAACAGAGGGACCACTTCACCATTTGCCTGGTGCTTTTATATGACAGAGAATTATACCAAGAATGGAAAACAAAAAAAAAAAAAAAACAAAACAAAAAAAAAAAAAAACGGGCCATCTTTTAGCTACAGCTGACTACCCAACAACAGGATGTCAAAATCCCATACTATTAAATTTTAAAGGTTTTATGGCCTTATCTGGAAAACTTTCTCCTGCTTTATCCTTTTTGCATGATCAGTTTTGTTCTTATTGTAAAAAGCAATGGATTGACGAAAGTGTGGGCTGTCCCTATAGCTCCTGCAGAATTCTTATTGTTAAATCCCTAAGAAGTTCTAAGGTTATCCTTCAGCAACCTTATAAAAGCCACAATTGTTTTTGTACTGCCACAGGTATATTTGGGTCATATGGGATCCTTGGTATTCCAGATGGACTTCACTTGTGAAAAGATCTATGTATAGGACACGAGGTTCAACCTTTCCCAGCAGCCGAATATATGTTTGGCACTCCCTTGTTCAAGTTCAAACAACACTCTATGCTGAGGTACAGATTAAAGAAAAGGAGCTGAGTACACAGCTCTCCACATTGTCCACACATCACCCCTTTTCCTGGCTGTCTCTCTTAAGAGAGGGCCTGATACTTGCCAATATTACTGGATTAGGAAATGTCTCTGCCTGCTTCCTTTGTGCTGCATTAGGATATCCTCCACTGACAGCTGTCCCTTATCCCATCCCTTTTAATATGTCTGAGGCCAGTCGTAAAATTTTTCCCCAATTTTTGAAGTATCTTTGTTTTTGATCCCTGAACAAAAACAATTTAAATTCTACTATACTAGTCCCAATGATAATTTGTGCAATCAAACTAGCTCGCCTAGTCAGCATGTGATTGCAGCTGAAGGGGTCTTTTTTTGGTGTAATGGTCCCCTTAGTAAAACTCTTTCCAAAAACATAAACAAAGAATTATGGTGTCTTCCAGAGACCCTAGTTCCTCAGTTGACCTTGCTAACTCCTGCCGAGTATTTGAGCAGGAATAGCCCCCCAGATATTAGAATCAAGCCAGCTGTTTTCCTGCCTGCAGTGGCCGGCATCTCCTCTGTAACCTCTGCTGTGGCTGCCAGTTTGGCTGGAGGATCTTTAACCCATTCTCTTCTCACCACTGCCAAATTATCTCAACAATTTGTGTTGGCAGGGGAAGCCTCCATTGAGCCATTAGCTTCTTTACAGAGACAATGAACTTCCCTTGCCCAAGTTGCCTTTCAGAACCAAAGAGCACTTGATTTGCTGACTGCTGAGAAAGGTGGCACCTGTCTCTTTCTGCAAGAAGAATGTTGCTTTTATGTAAATGAATCAGGTATAGTGGAAACAGGAATCCAACAGTTACATAAACTTAAGCTGGAGCTCCAGAGAAAACAGTTTTCAGCCACTGATGATAATTGGTGGGAGTCCTCTATGTACACCCTCTTGATGCCCCTCCTTGGGCCTTTAATAAGCATTTTATTATTAGTAACTTTAGGGCCTTTTATTTTTAACAGAATTACTGGTTTTATAAAAGAGCAGAATTGATTCCTTGGCATCGAGACCCTTGCAAATTCATTATCATAGACTTGATTTGGCTGACAGAGGCCTTGCTGAACCTGAGGTTGATAATTCTCCTTCAGGAGCTGCATAGGAGTCAGACCTGTACATACTGGTTCTTCATAAAATGAATCCAGTATGGGCACCAGGGTGGGTTGCAAGGCTAAGCACCACAGGGGAAGGACTAACACGGACCATCTCTGAATTCCCCATGAGACAAACCTGGTTTGCAAGGAGGTTGGTATCTGTTTTCAACCTTATCCTAAGGATTTTTCTAAGGCTCTGCCTCCCCTCCCCAAATGATACCAAGAGCCATGACTGTGGGTCATGATGGTACCCACAGGAGGAATCAGGTCAATGCTCCCCCCCACATCCCGTTAACGCCCACTCATCCAAGGAAGAGATGAATATTGATCACCCCAGTTCCATGGGGCCTTATTGAAAATAATTAAAAGGGAGGATATGCCGGGAGCCATGGCCTCAGCCATGGCCTTGTGGATATTTTCTAGCTTACATAAAGAATCTTGAGAGAACATTCATGGTCGTAACAATAAGAATGTTTGTGGGAAAAGAGGACAGTGACCATTGTTTCCAGGAGCTGAAGATTGCCACCTGACCTTCAGAGAGCCCCTGGGCTCTTCCCTCCTCCTCTGGAGCCCCCCACCTCCCGCTTATGCTTATATTGCCACTCCTGAATAATGTTTTTAGAGCTTGATCAGTATGATTGACTTGCTCTCATTCTTCCTGTCTCTTTCCCTCCCACTCTCTCACTCCCTTGCCCTGGGTCCCTGCTGATTATTCCTGCAGGTCAGGGCACTAATCCATTCATGTAGATTCTGGTCTTGCCTTTAAGGGTCTGATTACCAATTTGCATTTGGCACTAGCATTTTCAAAAGCCAAAGGTTCAATTAATGCTCTCCTAGGTACTGGATCTGATTTCTTTCCACCTACAGCTGAAGTTAATCTTTAAAAATTCAAGTGAATGTTTCCTTTGGACCTTGTTTAACCAAGGTTCAAGTCTTTTTGCTGTTTCTTCAACCTTGTTCCAGGCATTTAAGCCTGCCGCTGCCATGCAACACAATTCCAAGGTTTCTTCATCATATACGATCTGCATCCCTTCCTCAGCATATTGACCGTCTGCTGGTATTTAGAAATAGTAGTACCTCCGGCTCTATATTTCTGTGCTATCTCCTTAGCTGCTTTTCTCCACCATGAAAGCCACTGTAACTGTGGCTCAGGTTCTAATACCGATCTTCTTACAAAGTTCCAGTCTAGGGGGATTATTCTATTTTGATCATCAAAGAAGACAAGCTATGTTTTATGAATGGTGAGTGTATCCAAAAGTTAGTAACATTTTCTATAATTTTTTAAAAATCCAGCATATTCTTTATAAATGTGTGGCCTCTGTTGCATACTAACTAGATAAGCCAAACTTTGTTTTCTAATAACCTTTGGTTGGCTTTCTTTTTATCTTCTATCTCTATCTGAGTATTTTTTTGTTTGTTTGTTTGTTTGTTTTGTTTTGTTTTTTGTTTGTTTGTTTGTTTTTCAAGAGAGGCTTTTCTCTGTGTAGCCTTGGCTGTCCTGGAACTCACTCTGTAGACCAGGCTGGCCTCGAACTCAGAAATCCACCTGTCTCTGCCTCCCAAGTACTGGGATTAAAGGCATGTACCACCACTGCCCAGCTTTTTCTTATTTTTACTTATTAATATTCTAAGCTCCTTTTTAAGGTCTGTGTCCATATTTCATACCTCTCTTGTGCTTGTATCTCTGCCATCCTACCATTTTGTTCAACCTGACTTATAGTAATTTTGTAACTTCTTTAAGGCTTGTCTTCATGTTTCATTTCTCTCTGTGTGTTGTTCATTTTTACCTATAAATTTTTGTACCTTCCTTTCTAAGCCTTGCTTCCATATTTTTCCATATTTTGTATCTCTGATATTTTAGTAGCTTCTTTATTTTGATTTATTAATTTTAGTATCATTTCCTCTAAACCTTGCCTTCATGTTTCTCTGTCTCTGTCTCTGTCTCTGTCTCTCTCTGTCTCTCTCTCTCTCTGCGCTTCAGTCTGACCAATTTTTCTTCCAAGGCCTGTCTCATTCTTCCAAATTTCTCTCTTTCACCTTCACTTTTAATTATAAAATTTTCTATAACTTTTTCCTAAGGCTCTTTGTTTTAAGAAGGTACAGAAAACCATTATGAGTCTCAAGAGTTAAGAAGAAGGAAGAGGGGGGCCTCTGTGTCCACATCCCCTGAGGTACCAGCCACATGACAGTATAGTATAGAAAAGAGTTTATTCAGGACATGAGACGAGTTGTGGGAGTAGAGACAGAGAAAGGCAGAGAGAGAGGGGGGAGAGAGAGAGAGAGAGGAGAGGCGTGTTGTGAGCATGCACGTGGAGAGAAAGGGGGGAGGACAATGGGGAAAGAGAGGAAGAGGGTAAGGGAGCAGGAGTATGAGGAGAAGAGCAAGAGAGAGAGGAGGGGCAAGCAGCCCCCTTTATAGTGAGTCAGGCATACCTGGCTGTTGCCATGTAACTGTGGCATGGAGCCTAGACAAAATGCCAACAGCTCCCTCATCACATCCAGATCTCTCCTCCAATCTAGGAAGTTGTCAGACCTTGGAGTTCTCTCCTCTAGCCAGCATGAGTCAGGCCAAGATGAGTCCCCTCAGCTGGGTCTAACAAGTTGGTATTGCCCCACCTCAGATAAGCTTTTAGCCCAAGAGAACAGCTCCATCAGCCTCCCACCTACACCTAGATAAGAACTGCTTCCTTCTCCACTGCCACCCCGAGGCTCCAGTAAAAAAGCCAGGATTTGTTGGTTGTTGTTGTTGCAGCTTCTCTTGGGGTATTATTGTTCTTCTCTGGCAGGCACCTTGCTGTACTTTGAGAGCTCTGTTCTATAAGCCCTGAGCAATTGGCCTTTGAGAAGCTGTAGATGCTAGGTAACTGCTGTTGTGTGCATAGCAGGAGTCTCTTCTGCAGTCCTGTGCTTGATTCCTCCCTTTGCAGCATGCAGATCACTCAGTATCTCTCCAATGGGAGCAAAATGCCTAGTTCCATGCCAGCTGTTAGCCTAAATCTATATCGAGCTGGACTGTTACCCACAGTCCCTAGCATGTAGAAGGTGGGTCATAGCCGGTTGCAGCTCTGTCTCCCATGTGCAATCCCACCCAGTGCTCTCCCAACCCCAGGACACAGCAAGCGGCTCTCGACCTTGTAGCTCTGCAGGATCTCTGCCTTCTCTGCTTTCTACCCTTTTTCTGCTTTCTATTCTCTTGTCTAATATTCTGAACATGGATTTTAAAGGTATGGATAATATATTCCATGTTGGGCACCAAATGAACTGGCAAGTTTAAAAGTTGTCTAGTCTTTTGCCTTCTATTCATTCTCCTTCAGGAATTGTTATGCACAGAAAAGATATTGTAGAGTGCATATTCTTAGCACACACACAGAGTAAGAAATTAAAGACCTATGTAGAAAGGTTTCTGAATTGATTCTGAAAGGAAAAATGAGAGTTCATCAGTTAGCAAAAAAATAGACCCAGCAAAAATTGTGGTACTGTGGGGCTGGAGAGATGGCTCAGCAGTTAAGAACACTGACTGCCCTTCCAGAGGTCCTGAGTTCAATTTCCAGCAATCTCATGGTGGCTCACAACCATGGGTAACAGGATTTGATGCCCTCTTCTGTTGTGTCTGAAGACAGTGGCAGTGTACCCACATACATTTAAAAATAAAAATCAAATAACAGTTAATAGGAAACAGGTTGTAGACCTGTTTATAAATAGTTCTTTGGGGTTATTCCAATCTTCATCGTCAGCAATCCAGTCCACTAGAACAACACCAGCATGTATCAGCAGCAGCAGCAGTCCACTAGAACAACACCAGCATGTATCAGCAGCAGCAGCAGTCCACTAGAACAACACCAGCATGTATCAGCAGCAGCAGCAGTCCACTAGAACAACACCAGCATGTATCAGCAGCAGCAGCAGTCCACTAGAACAACACCAGCATGTATCAGCAGCAGCAGCAGTCCACTAGAACAACACCAGCATGTATCAGCAGCAGCAGTCCAGTCCACCTGGCAATAACCACTCACAACTCAGCAATGGCAGTTCAATTCAGAAGAAACCACATGGCTCCACCTATTGGCCTGAGTCTGCAGAGTCAGCAAGTAGCCAAAGGAATATCACAAGAAGTTCTTCAGCAAGTTACTCTCTACCAAGTTACAGCAAGTGAACATTAGCAACGTGATGCAAGGCAAACCAACACCAGAGCCTCCTCCCACTCTCTGTGGGGTCATATTTACATTATTTCTAAACATCACAGGCCCTCTCCTGTGTCTGCTTCAGCAAAACATCCTTTCACCTGTATGCACCTGCAAAACAGCAGATAACATAACTGAGTTTCCTAAGAACCAGAAATTTCCACTTCATAGATGTCTCAATGTTGCAGAGGCATCTCAGGTGACTGTTCAACACCAGCTGTCTCTGTCATATCTACAGTTTTGGAAGCTGCTTGCTCTGAACTTCCTGTTTACTCAGGTAAAATGTATCTTTCTCACGTCTTTGGTGGGAATGAAGACTATATAGTTATAGTCTAAAAGTTTCCTTGTTATCACATTCAGAAAGTTAAAACTCACAAAAGAGGTTCACGTTTATAAACATATAAAGTTTAAGTTGTGCAGGATCTAAGAGGATGTTTTAAAGGTTGATAAAAACAAGTTATAACTGTTGAAATGTCAAAGATGTTTAAAGATGGCAGATGCAAGCTGTAAAGGTCAGAGAATCTGAAAGCTTTAATAGTGATAGAAAGTGACTTAGGTGCAGAGCTTTGGACTCACCAAAATAGGATCAATAGTGGAGCACTTTCTCCAAAGTTGCCAGGTAAAAAGGACTGGACATTTGTGAATGTAATTCTTACCTGATAATTGTTCTTATTATATATCATCTATTGATTTGAGAGAAAGACCCTTTATTTGTCTAAAAGGGGAAGATGTTGGGATAATGTCTTGTGTAAAGGTTACCTTTGTATTATTCCAATGTTGATTTCTGTGGCAAAGATTTGAGTACAGGCCAACCTTGTTATTGTTATTTTTATGAAACTTTACCTGTCTAAGTGTTTTGTAAACATTCTTCTCCATCCTTCTGATTGGTTTACTAAAGAGCTGAATATCCTATAGCAAAGAGGAGAGGACAGGAGAGGGGAGGGGAGCGGAGGGGGAGGGCAGGATGGGGCGGGGCGAGGCGAGGCAAGGAGAGGAGAGACATCTGTCAGAGATTAAAAACTGTGGGAAAGAATCAGGCACAGGGGATTGGCCAGCAAGATGCAGAGGGAGAAACAGACGCTGGGACTGATTGGCTAAGAGAGAGGTAATGAGCCATGTGGATTAGGATAAATAAGTAAATTGAAGCTATACAAGCTGGTTGGGAACAAGCCTAAGCTAAGGCCAAGCTTTCATAATCACAAAAAGTCTCCATTCATTACCTTGGCAGCCAGTGGGTCAAACCAGTCCAGTGATGATATTACCAAAAGTGATCCAGTGCAATCCCCATCAAATTCCAAAAACACAAAAGCATATCTGTGAAGAGAAATAGAAAACACTACATTCACTCAGAAGCACAAGGTCCCAAATGGCTAAAGCAACCACGAGCAGAAGGGGGAGTGCATAGGAGTCACCATATTTAGGTCAAATATACTAAGAGCAAACATAACAAAGCAATATGGGACTGGCAAGAAAAGGGACATTCAAAACAGCGCAGCAGGACATAGGACCTAAAGTTGAACAGGATTTCCATCTTGCCTTACACTGGTCATTAGTCTGCTGGCCATGGACTCTCTCAGCCTATAGACAACTCTGTGAGGTGTTTTCTTGATTTGTAATTGATGTGGAAGGACCCAGCCCTCTAGGAGTAATGCCACCCCTGAGTATGTGGCCTCAAGTTGTATTAAAAAGCAGTTTGAACAAGCCTTGGGAGCAAGCCAGGAAGCAACAGTCTTCCAGGGACTCTGCTTCAGTTTCTGCTATGACTTCCTTTCAAAATGGACTTTATATATATATATATATATATATATATATATTGTATATTGTAAGACAAAAGAATTCCTTCTTACCCTAGTTGCTTTGCTCGTGGTGTTTATCACAGCAATAGAAAGCAAACTAAGTCACCTAGTTTCCAACAGTCCCAATATCTACAGACATCTCCCACAAGCCTGCTCTAAAATTGTCTTCTTCTCATGTCTCTGAGGATATTACTTTGCCTCCTGGCCATCACTCACCAGAAGAGACCAGGTGATTATAGGGGAGTCACCTAGACAGATGACAAAGCTGTCCCAGAAAGGTCAAGAGGACATGAACAGACCCCAGACACAGCTCAGCCCACACAGGCAGGTAGCATCTCTCCCTGAGACTATTCATAGGATGATGAGGTCCACATTCTCTCTTAGGTCACACAAGTCCCATCCTCCTGCACATCTAGGACACAAATCTTCTAAGATAACTGTTCCTGGGCTTCCATTCCTGGATCAGAACCTAACTGGTGACACCAGTGACAATGGTTCCATCCCCTCCCCAGTCATCACTCCACTGGCCCCTTTCCAGACCTCACAGACAATCTCTGTCACTTTCCTGCTGGGAGTAAATCCCACTTCCCAGAGCATTGAGATTGCTCAATGGGCAGACTGGGCTCAGCAGGGTTTCTGTATCACAAGAGGGAATAAACCACAGGGTTTAGGAAGGACAGGGGCTCCCTCTGATGCTGGCAGGGCCAGGGCCAGGACATGGCAGAGGTTAGCCCTGGGGTAACCTGGTCTCGAAAATCAAGTGATCCTGATTAACATTCCTACTCAAAGTGTGTTCTAGAGGACTGGGCCATGAAGACAGAAGGGCAGAAAGGACTGGAAGGCCACACTGAGAGCAGAAGAGGTTAGGGACTCAGCCCGTGTGTCTCTGGGTGCTGCTGCTGCCTGTCTGAAAGTTCAGCTTCAAGGAAGGACAAGAGGCCTGGCACCAGAGCAGCAAGGCACGGAAGCAGTGCGGGAGCTGAAGCGCTTCTCCACAGAGAGAGGACAGAGCAGGCAGAAGAGACCATGCTGTTCAACCTCATGGTGCAATAGGGTAATGTCCTTAAGCAGGGAGTCCTGCTCACTAGTGTCCACTTGAGGAAAACTCCTTCCTGTGTGCGCCCCAGCGCAATACCATCCAACACAATGGACTCTCTAAGGAGCCCTTAAGTGTCCACTTCACACATGCAGCAGGGTGGGAAGCAGTGACTAAGGAATGGGGTTGTGTATGACCAAAGTATATTTTCACGTGGGTGTGGAGTTGTCAAATAATTAAAGTACTTTCAAAAAAGTAAGTGGCTCCAATCCTCTTCACTATTTGAAGAAAACAGAAAAAAAAAAAAAAAACTTAGAACACAAAAGTGCCTCCACCGACCCTCATTCGAAACCTGGGGGGGTGGGGGGGGGAGGGGAGGGGAGGACAAGAGCAAGCAAGCTGGTCTACCTCCCAAAGGCTTAATGTTCTGGAAACTATTAAACACTTTCAAATGTGAAAAATTAAATTGCTTTTAAGTTTTAGAAGAATTTGCATTAAAAAACAATAGTTGGTTTTGTGAATGAATACTGGCCCTCATGCTTTAGTCAAGTTTACTTAAGTCTTCTGGATAACTTTATGTCAACTTGACACAGGCTATAGTCATGTCAGAGAAGGGAGCTCCAATTGAGAAAATGCATTCTTAAGATACAGCTGTAGGCAACCCTGTAGGGAACTTTTTAAATTATTGATCCATGAGGGAGGGCCCAGACCATTGTGGTTGCTGCTGTCCCTGGGCTGGTGGTCCTGGGTTCTATAGGAAAGCAGGGTAAGCAAGCCAGTAAGCAGCCCCCCTCCATGGCCTCTGCATCAGCTCCTGCCTCCAGGCTCCTTCCCTATTTAAGATCCTGTCCTGCCTTCCTTTGATGATGAGCAGTAAGTAATAGGGAGGTGTAAACCAAATAAACCCTTCGGACCCAAAGTTCCCTCTGATCATGATGTTTCATCACAGCGACAGTAACCCTCAGACAGCAAGTTTGTGAATTAAATCTACAAACGGAAATGAGAATATGCAGAGCAGGAAAACATTTATAAACTATACTCACAACAAATAACTGGTACAACTCAGAAAAAGCCCAATACCTAGTTATCATGGAAATACAAATTAAACAGCTGTGAGATACCAGCCCACCCCAGTTAGAATAGCTATAATCAAAGTAACTGATAACAAATGTTGGGAGAGGTGTTGGTGGCTTTTTAATAAGTGTTTGGTTTTCTCTTTACCCGGGTAGCAGCTCCCGAATAATAGACTGGAGTATTATATTTATTTAAAGGTTTAAGGGCACAACTGAGCAGTATGAACCTATTTTAATCCTCTAAGCTAATCTGGTGGCCTCCCAGCCCAAATCCCCAAGATCCTTGCATTTTATGGCTTTCTCTGCTCCAGCTGTTTCTCCATCATGTCTCATGGACTCTCTCCCCTTGGCTAATCTCTCTTCCTCCTCTCTGTTTCTCTCCCTTCCTTCCTCCCTCTTTCCCTCCCTCCCCTGGATGGGAGGAAGTCCAGTCCTATTCTATAAACCCTGCTCAGTCATTAGCTGATCAGCTTTTATTGACAAATCAGAGAATAAATGGGGACCAATGCTTACACAGCCCTGAAGCAGGAGACACAGTATAGATAGTTACCTGGCAAAGGGGCACAGAAATCAGCATTATACAAGGTTAATATTTAAACAATATGCAATAACATTATGCCTACAGAGAGAGTGTGGGGGGGAAGAGAAACACACACTCATTGCTGGTGGGTGTGCAAATTAATAGCCATTATACAAAGCTGTGTGGAAGTCTCTTAAAAAATAGCAATACCATATAACGCAGCTATTTCACTGGACATATACCCAGAGAACCTGTACCCTACCATTGAGATATCTGCACTCCCATGATTACAGCTGCTCCATCCCATATAGCAAGGAAGTAGAACCAACCTAGATCTCCATCAATATATGAATGCACAATACAAGTCTACCACACACTCACACATACACACACACACACACACACACACACTCACACATACACACACACACACACACACACACACACACTGTGAAGTATTGTTCGTCTCTACAGAAAGATGAATCACAAAGTTTACAGGGATGTGGATAGACTTAGAATATATCATGTTAAATGAGATCATTTGATCTCAGGAAGAAAACCCCATATGTCCTTTCTTGTTTGTGGATCCTAGCTCTAATGTCTGCATGTACACATGTAATTACATATATAACATTAGGAAGGAGAACATGAAGGGGTTTGGTCTGGTTTGGTTTGGTTTGGTTTGGTTTGGTTTTCAAGACAGGGTTTCTCTGTGTAGCCCTGGCTGTCCTGGAACTCACTCTGTAGACCAGGCTGGCCTGAAACTCACAGAGATCCTCCTTCCTCTGCCTCCCGAGTGTTGGAGGTGTGCGCCACCGCCTGGCAATGGTGTGGTAGTTCTAAGGAGACAAAGTGCTCCCTCATGGGCTCACACATATGATGTACCTGGTGTGGGCCCTTTGGATGCTCTCTCGCATGTAACCGGTTTTGACGTAAAACAGGCCCTTAGCAAGCAGTGTCCACGTGGGACTCCATGCGGGGCTGCTGCCTTACTGGGAGGCCTGGATCTGAAGTTCTGTCTTTCATCCTTTGAATATTCCTGTACAGTGTAGTTCTTGTAAGTACCAACAATTAGGGCCCATAGTTCTTTAAACAAGAATTTCACCTATAAAAACTATAGAGAGTGAAGACACTCATAAGTATGCTTAAATAATCATAATTATGAATTTATAAAACAAATTCCAAGGAATGCTGACTCACTGCTACTGCATCTCAAATACTAACACACCAGGAATTACACACACTAAGAAGCTTCCTTTTTGTGGTTTTTAATGTTACAATTCTTTTTTTAATATATGTATATAATTTTTATTAGGTATTTTCCTCATTTACATTTCCAATGCTATCCCAAAAGTCCCCCATACCATCCCCCCGACTCCCACTTTTTGGCCCTGGCGTTCCCCTGTACTGGAGCATATAAAGTTTGCAAGTCCAATGGGCCTCTCTTTCCAGTGATGGCCGACTAGGCCATCTTTTGATACATATGCAGCTAGAGTCAAGAGCTCCGGGGTACTGGTTAGTTCATAATGTTGTTCCACCTATAGGGTTGCAGATCCCTTTAGCTCCTTGGGTACTTTCTCTAGCTCCTCCATTGGGGGCCCTGTGATCCATCCAATAGCTGACTATGAGCATCCACTTCTGTGTTTTCTAGGCCCCGGCACAGTCTCACAAGAGACAGCTATATCAGGGTCCTTTCAGCAAAATCTTGGTAGTGTATGCAATGGTGTCAGTGTTTGGAGGCTGATTATGGGATGGCTCCCTGGATATGGCAATCTCTAGATGGTCCATCCTTTTGTCTCAGCTCCAAACTTTGTCTCTGTAATGTTACAATTCTAAAATATGCTATTGTTGGTGAATGAAAGTGCTTTGCTTTAAAATTTAGAAGTCAGAATAAAGCAATTATAGAGAAAGCACAGTTCTAGGATATTGCTGCCCAGGAACAAGATGTACAACTAAGTTACTAGACACATGGGAATGGGAGATCAACCTCATTAGTCACCGTGGAACTGCAGATCAAATGGCAGTCAGTCTCATTTCACAGATATAATAGTCTCTAGCTAAAAAAAAAAAAAAAAGGAATGGATCCTGAAAAGATCTATACACTTGGGATCTTTCCTGGAAACCTTAGTGCTCAACTCCTCCACAGTTTTGAAAGCCTTGTTACCATCCTTAGGGCAACCCAGATGTGAGCTGCAGGTCTCCTCCTGAACACCAGGGGGCGAAATTGGACCATATAATCAACAGAAAAAACTCCTGAGCCATGACCACCCCTTGTATATTTTCTTTATTTACATTTCAAATGTTTTCCCCTTTCCAGGTCTCCCCTTCAGAACCCCCCTATCCTTACCTCCCTCCCCCTACCTCTATGAGGATGCTCCCACATCCACCCATTCTCATTCTCCTGCCCTGGCATTCCCCTACACTGGAGTATTGAACAGCCTCAGGCCTGAGGGCCTCTCCTCCCACTGATATCCAATAAGGCCATCTTCTGCCACATGTTTGGCCAGGGCCATGTGTCACTAATGGATACAGAAAATGTGGTACAGCCGGGCGGTAGTGGCGCACACCTTTAATCCCAGCACTTGGGAGGCAGAGACAGGCGGAATTCTGAGTTCGAGGCCAGCCTGGTCTACAAAGTGAGTTCCAGGACAGCCTAGACTATACAGAGAAACCCTGTCTCGAAAAACAAAAAAGGAAGAAAGAAAGAAAGAAAGAAAGAAAGAAAGAAAGAAAGAAAGAAAGAAAGAAAGAAAGAAAGAAAGAAAGAAAGAAAATGTGGTACATTTACACAACAGACTACTAATCAGCCATTAAAAACAATGACTTCATGAAATTCATAGGCAAATGGATGGAACTTGAGAATATCATCCTGAGTGAGGTAACTCAGTCACAAAGGAACAAACAAACAAGATATGTACTCACTGATAAGTGGATATTAGTCCAAAAGTTCAGAATACCCAAGATTCAATTCACAGACTATATGAAGCCTAAGAAGAAGAAAGACCAAAGTGTGGATGCTTCACTGCTTCTTAGAAGGGTGAACAAAATCTTCACAGGAGGAAATACGGAGACAAAGTGTGGAGCAAAGACTGAAGGAAAGGCCATCCAGAGACTGCCCCACCTGGGGATCCATTCAACATATAGCCACCAAACCTGTACACGATTGTGGATGTCAGGAAGTGCTAGCTGATGGAAGCCGGATCTGTCTGTCTCCTAAGAAGCTTTACCAGAGCCTGACAAGTACAGAGGCAAGGCGAAAGCTCACAGTCAACCATTGGACTGAGCATGGGGTCCCAGATGGAGGAGTTGGAGAAGGGACTGAAGGAGCCGAGGGGGGTTTGCAGCCCAGTGGAGGGAGCAACAGTGCCAAGAGGCCAGACCCCCACAGAGCTCCCGGGATCTGGATGACCAACGAAAGAATACGCAAGAACCTATCTTGCAACCTGGATTGCAGTTTCCATCCCAGTTGACACACCTGGAGCCAGCTCCCTCACCTAACCATACTCTGTCCTCCTGGCTCTTTCCTGTATCTCTGAGAACTCCATTCTGCAAGGACAGCCGATGTGGTCCCTTCCATCCTCCATCATCCATGGGAGAGATGGGAAATCCCAGGGCATTCACCAAGGAGAACAGAGCCATCCTGGGACGGTTACGGAGGGCACGGGCAGACCTGAATCACATTTGGCCAGCACAGGAAGCTGGGGAGGTCTCCCTGGCACCCTCCATAGGAAGGTGGAGCACACAGTCCTCTTTCCAGGACACACAGGTCACCTCCTCCTGCACACCCAGGATATGAAGCCCCTGAGACAACTTGTATCCTAGGATCAGACACATGACTGGTGTCATCAGTGACGATGGATCAGGTCCTACCCAGTCATCACTCAGCTAGGCCTTTCCTTAACCCTCCAGATAACTCTGCCACTTCCTGCCTGGAGTAAACCCCACCTCTGTGAGCATTGAGAGCAGGGCACAGAGGGCTCCCATGGGGGTTTGTGTCACTCTAGGCTACAGGAAATGCTGGAACTCCTGCTGCAGTTGACAGCCCCAAGGCCAGGGCACAGGGCACTCCTCAGCCTTGCTGCTCGGAGTATGTTCTAGAACACTGAACTGGAAAGAGGAATAGAAGGACGGGAGGCCCACACTGACAGGAGTTCAGCATTGTCAGACTCACAGGCTCCACCCCCAGCCCACGTGGATCTGGGAGGTGCCCTCCCCTGGGAGGAGACAAAGCTCCTTTAAGAAAAGCAGGGCAGATATCAGGGCAGCCTGGCTTAGCAGTAGTGTTGGAGAAGAAGCTAGCAGGCAGGCAGCAGAGACATGGAGCTGGCCTCAGCACATCTCCACAAAGGGCAGGTTCCCTGGGGAGGACTACTGCTCACAGGTAAGGAGATATTCCTTCCCAGTAGAGAGCAGGGGAGCTCAGAGACTGGCTGGGCTCTTCTGGGAGAGGAAAGGAACCTGAGAAGGGACATCTGGCTTCTGCTTGAAGCTTGACGGCAACAGGAAGCTCTCAGTGAGTGTGAATTGGCTAGTGGTGAGGAGTAACTCAGTTCTTTGCTATTGTTAAGTTTATCGCACTGGCTAGGATATCCTGAAGACTGAAGTCCACAACTCTGTCAGGGTGACTCTCCACGTAAAAACCAAACTGGGGCAAGTAAACAGAATTATTGCATACTACACTGAGAAATTTGCAAATACACTAGGCTCTGGGACACTGATTTGCAAACAGGTATATGAGCATGTTCCAGGCAGCAGGGATTAAGCCAAAACCCACCTAGCCCTGCACACAAAGCCCTAGTTCTATGTGTAAAACGGCAGACCTGCGAGGGCATCTAGGTGGGGTCAGGTTGGCAAGCACTTCAGAAAAAATCAAAGCAGAGAAAGGCCAGAAAATGAAGGTGCAGGGTCTTTAGAGGAGGGGGTCAGAGAAGATAGGCCTACACTCAGCAAAGACTCTGAGTGTGAGCTGGGGTCTGAGGGCAGTGAGAGGTGAGCTGTGTGAATGCCGGAGAAGAGCGTTTCCTACAGTGGAAAGATGAGGAATGGAGGTGATCTGCTGGCCACCACCCAATAGGACACAGGCACAGCAAGGCTGAGAGGTTTTGCAAAGGTCCTAAGATTGATAGGTCTTTCTCTCTTCCCTCTTAGCCTCACTTTTAGCCTCCTGGAGCCCTGCCACCACTGCTGAAGTCACCATTGAGGCTGTGCCGCCCCAGGTTGCTGAAGACAACAATGTTCTTCTACTTGTTCACAATCTGCCCCTGGCGCTTGGAGCCTTTGCCTGGTACAAGGGAAACACTACGGCTATAGACAAAGAAATTGCACGATTTGTACCAAATAGTAATATGAATTTCACGGGGCAAGCATACAGCGGCAGAGAGATAATATACAGCAATGGATCCCTGCTCTTCCAAATGATCACCATGAAGGATATGGGAGTCTACACACTAGATATGACAGATGAAAACTATCGTCGTACTCAGGCGACTGTGCGATTTCATGTACACCGTAAGTAATTATCTGTAACCTCGGCGTCATGGGTAGAGTTAATCCTGCTTCCCACACAGCACTGTCAATCCTTGATGACTCAACTATGTCCCCTACATTGTGGTGGGAGCATTTAGTTCGGGGCACACAGAGGGGAGAAATACAGCAATAAACCGCGATGCCTCACTTGGACCCACTCCTTCAGAGAAGAGATTGTGAGGTAACTCAGTGTGAGGATGTCAGACTCTGCACAGTAACTTAGGCTGCTTATCCTGAGCATGGCCTCGAGAAAGACCCTTCAGGGCTCAAGCAGGGCCTGCCTGAGGAAACCATGAGAATCTCACGGAGAGGTGAGCACCAGGAAACTTTGCTCCAGACCCAGCCTGGACTCCAGGAACCCTGGGAAGTTGTTAGCCTGGGTTGAGATTTGCCCTCTTGTTAGAGCTGACAGGGACAACGGTTGATTGTAGGCTGGTAGGCTGTTGACAGTCAGCCTAGACTAGAGCCATGTCTGAGGTAGGTCACCTGGGTATCTCCTTCTGAGACCCAGTGTGCTCTGCGTACATGGAGAGGTATGAAAGACAACTAGCCAACTGTTGTGATGTTCCTGTGAGACTTCCCAGGAAAATCGAGAGCCCTAAAATGATAGGAGGAAACCGTGTACAAATGGCAGCTCCTTGCTCTCCAGGGTGTCAAGCCCAGGGATTATTTCCTGCAGCAAATAGTAACAGACTCTGGTCTATGGAAGGTCAGATCATTGCTCCTTTTAAGGTTCATTTGCAGGCATGGCAATGATCATTTACCATATGTCCTATTATGGGGAAACTGAGGCAGTAGATACAGTCACTGAGTCAGGGTCACATAGGCCCTGGGTGGCATGAGTTTATCTGTCCAGAGCCACATCTCCAGCCTCCCCACCCTGGAGATCTTATTAGGCACTTGTTATTCTTTTAGATAATTTCTTGCACTCAGGCTTCTCTTTTGGGGGATCTCTTCTTACTCATGTCAGTCAACACCAAACACCCGACAAAATTGGCCCACCTTGTAGCCCGGCCCAACCTGAATGCTAGGCAACTGCAAGTCTCTTGTGTGAGGTATTTGACAGGCTGTGAGGATTCTCTGGGAAGCTCAATGGGAAGTGTCCTCACTGCCCATCTGTAGGACAACCCTGAACAGCAAAGGCTTGGAGGGCACCTGTCTACCCTGAGCAGCAGCTGTCCTGGAAAATGGAGGGAGTCGACAGATTGTGTCTAAAGGCAGACAACCAGTCAGTGAGTACCAGGACATAAGAGGAGGTCTCTGATTCTGAGACTTGGATCTGTGCATCAACAAACTGCAGCTCAGTTACTCAGGAGAGAGCCTTGCTTCTCCCATACACAGTGCAGGAGACCCCATCCTCTCTGAGCACTCAGATACTCCATCTGCCTATAATTTGCCTCCTGCCTGGTTCTCTAAGGATCTGGGTTGGCAGGGAGGTAAGAGACCAGCTTGGATTGAAAGAGGCCATTGTAAAGATCAGAGGTACCACACAGGGCAATCTTCTCTCTATTATCTGCACAGCCATATTATTAAAGCCCAACATCACAAGCAACAACTCCAATCCCGTGGAGGGTGACGACTCCGTATCATTAACCTGTGACTCTTACACTGACCCTGATAATATAAACTACCTGTGGAGCAGAAATGGTGAAAGCCTTTCAGAAGGTGACAGGCTGAAGCTGTCTGAGGGCAACAGGACTCTCACTTTACTCAATGTCACGAGGAATGACACAGGACCCTATGTGTGTGAAACCCGGAATCCAGTGAGTGTCAACCGAAGTGACCCATTCAGCCTGAACATTATCTGTGAGTAACTTCTTCCCCATCCTTGCTACAGCTGCCTAAATACAGAGAGCTAGAGCCGGGACACACATTCGCTTCTGGGTTCATGACAGACCCACCACATATATATATCTAGGTGGGCCATGATATGCTGGCCTAGCCCAAGCACATGAAGCCAGGCGCAGTCCTGAGCTAGAATGAACTGGAGGGATTACTCCTATCTAGAGAGGATCAGGGTGATGGAGACACAGGGGACATCTCAGACTCAGGCTCAGCGAACACTTGAGTGTCCAGTGGGGCTGTTCTCTGTGTGTTAGTGATGGACCAGGACGCATGCACACTACATGAGTACCCTTCTATTAACCTTCACCCAGGCTCTGGCTGGGACCTGCTTAACTGAAGTTATAGCACAGATCCTGTAGCCTTCTAGAGACCAGGATTTCCCCTTCCCTCTGCTGACGTCACATTTGGCTTTATTCTGTTTGCTCCAGATGGTCCGGACACCCCGATTATATCCCCCTCAGATATTTATTTGCATCCAGGGTCAAACCTCAACCTCTCCTGCCATGCAGCCTCTAACCCACCTGCACAGTACTTTTGGCTTATCAATGAGAAGCCCCATGCATCCTCCCAAGAGCTCTTTATCCCCAACATCACTACTAATAATAGCGGAACCTATACCTGCTTCGTCAATAACTCTGTCACTGGCCTCAGTAGGACCACAGTCAAGAACATTACAGTCCTTGGTAAGTGGATCTCTGAAGTATCAGCACCAGGGTTGGAGTGGAGTCTTTTGGTGTTCTGGGAAGGTGCAAACCAGCATCATTTCCAGCCTGTTTCTATGGGAACAGGCAAAATGCAATCCTCCCCAGAGCTGCTTCCTCCATCCCTGTATCTAACCCCTTTCTGTTTCTCCTGGCTGATCTGGCATTGAACTTGGAATGGAGGAGGAGGTTCTCCCAGCCTTGAAAAGCCTCAGGTGGTGTAAGGGACTTCCCAAGGGAGGGAGATTTCCTTCTGTCACTAACCCATGCCTTCTGCCATTTCCATCTTCCTTTGGTGATCTCCATGACTGAGAAGGAACACTCAGGGCTTTGAACTATGCGCACATTCATTTTCTCCAAGTGAGAGGAGAAAAATCCCCTCAGATGGGGACCAGCAGCTCTGAGCTCTGCTCCCAGATCTGTTCCTGTCTCCCTGAGTGATGGGATGGGAAGACTGGGTTACAGGAGATAACTGGGAGCCCTGTGCTGAGATGGGGTGAACCACGTTGCAGGGAATTTGATGATGCTTTTTCACTTGCTCTTCTCAAGGTTTAAAAATAAACATAGGCTGAGTGTGGTGGTGCACACCTCTAACCCCAGCACTGAGGAGGGAGGGGCAGGGGGAGATTTATGAGATTGAGGCCAGCCTGGTACACATAGTGAGTTCCAGGCCAGCCTCAGCTGCATAGTGAGATCCTGCCTCAAAAATCATAAATAAATAAATAAATAAATAAATAAATAGTGAAAGAAAAGGCCACTGGTGGTCAGCAAAGAGTACATGGGGATTTGCTTGTTCCCAAAGACTGGAAAAGTGAAAAAGTGAACTTTGGGGCAGTTGGCTCTGAACTGTGTCCTGGCTCTAAAGGTCCAGCTGTGTGAGCCCCAGACACCAGCACTGGGTGATCCCTGAGAACAGTGAAGGGCACTGGCTTGCAGAACAGGGACCTTCCTGTTGAGTTTCTGTGTAGAGGAAAGGACAAGGAAAGCACCTGGTGACTCTGTGGTATGCTCCATGTGTGGTGGCTCACACCTCTAATCCCAGCACTCAGAGGGCTGAAGCAGATGGGTCTCTGAGTTTAAGGCTAGCCTGGTCTACAGACCACGTTCTAGGCTATCTAGGACTGTACAGTAGTGAGACCTTGTCTTTTAGAGAAATCTGTAGTGAGCACCAGAGTGGCAAGCTGTTGATAACACTGTGACCATTCACTTCCTCACTGTGGTATTTAGTCCCTATCCATGGGGCAAGGAAATAACATTTTTCTTCTCATAGAAATTCTTTAGTTTGGGATTTCTCCCAGTCCTGTGGTCTAGGCTTTGACATCTTTAAGATTAGCTGGGCCAACTTAACCGCATGACAAATTAATTACAGAATAGAGAGCTATTTTGTGACAGAGGTACCTGATACCGCACTCACTGAAAGTTAGCACAAAAAAAAATCATTGGGAAAAACATTGCTCCCTGGTGAGGTTTCTGGATTTATGGAATGGAGAGGCTCCTGGTGAGGAATCTATACAAATGCCCTGAGACAAGGGTCACTCTGAGTGATCTGGGTAGGAGGAGTTTACATCTCTCTCCTTACAGATCTTACCTTGAACTCTAACATGTGACCCTACAGAGGACCGTTTCATTCTGTGGGCCCTGTGAGTTGGTTGAGATCTCTAAGGATGAAGGACTCTCAGCTGGTCCCCTCCTCTGTTTGTCCACAGAGCCAGTGACTCAGCCCTTCCTCCAAGTCACCAACACCACAGTCAAAGAACTAGACTCTGTGACCCTGACCTGCTTGTCGAATGACATTGGAGCCAACATCCAGTGGCTCTTCAATAGCCAGAGTCTTCAGCTCACAGAGAGAATGACACTCTCCCAGAACAACAGCATCCTCAGAATAGACCCTATTAAGAGGGAAGATGCCGGCGAGTATCAGTGTGAAATCTCGAATCCAGTCAGCGTCAGGAGGAGCAACTCAATCAAGCTGGACATAATATGTGAGTGACCTTGCCACCCTTCTTATTACAGAGTGTTGACGGTGGGTGCAATTTATCAAGGGTGTGAAAAATGGGTAAAAGTTTCAAGGAGAAAAATACATCTCAAGATACAAATACAGCCACCATGGCGATGGATGCGAATCAATTCACAGTAAAACACATAATAAGCTAAGCATGGCACCTTTAATCCCAGCACACCATAGGGATCTCTGAGTTCCCAACCAGCCTTGTCTACATAGCAAGTTCCAGGTTACCCTGCAAATACAGACTACAAGTCTTTTTCTTGTTTTTAAGTTGGGATGTTTGGGGTTTTTTGTTTTGTTTTGTTTTGTTTTGTTTTTCCACTAGTGTTGGAGTTTCTTGCACATTCTGAATATTAACCTCTTGTCAGATGTTTTACTTACAAATATATTCTGCTATTCTAAAAGCGGACTTTTTTGTCACTTTCCTGGTAAAAGCCTTTGTTTATTATTAGTAATGGTTTTTAAATTGGCACAAAAATTGAATACATTTAAGTGAAATTATATCTAGATACAGGAATGATTAAAACAAGTTGATTGACACAGTTGTTACTTCCTTTATACTTTTTATGCTAAGACATTTAAAATTTATTGTTCATTTCTTTGCAATACATTATGGCTGACTATAATTCCCCTGATGTGTCAGACCTGTCAAAACCTAACCTTCTGGTCTGTCTTAAACCTTGGACCCTGACCAGTGACTCCCCATCGCTCCTGCTCCACGAAGTCTCTGGTCAGCTTCATTCCACTCTCTCCTTCCACATTGTTGAGATCATGGAAGAGACTGTGTGGAGTTTCCCACGCAAGGCCTGTCTCACCCAGCATCCTGTCCTCTAGGCTCTTTCACAGAATCACATGACAGAGCTGCCTCCTTTTAAAGGTCCAGTGGCACTCCTATGTGAAGATACATTCACATTTTCTTACTTATTCATCCACTGATAGACATTTACTGTCCATGCCTTGATTATTGTGAAAAGTGCCACAAAGACCTGCTGGGCTGTATGACTGATAAGATCCTCTGATGCACAAACATTTTCAATTTTGCTAAAGTCCACTTTATCTATTTTTATCATGGCCCTATGCATCTGGCACCATGACAGAGAAACTGAGCCAAATTCAACCTCAAGAAGCTTCCATCCTGTTTTCTAAAAGTTTTATGGTTGGTGTTCGGCTCTGATATTAGGGTCTTTGATACACTTAGAATTGATTTTTATATGATGTAAGGTGATGGCTTAGAAACAATCACTCTTTTCCCTGGATATCCCATTTCCCCAATCCCTTGTTTAAAAGATAATCCTTCTATCATTGAGCAATCTTAGCCTGATGAAAACTCTTCTGGTCCCAGGTGCAGTTGGACAGCAAGAATGCTTTCCAAATTCTGTAACTGGAGAGGACACCTCTGCTTTACACCAACTAACTCTTTCAAAAGAGCCAGGAGAGATGAATGTTCATAACACCAAAAAATGACAAATGAAGTGAGAGATGTGCCATCCTCTCTGATCTGACAGCACATTATAGTATACATGCAAAACATATACAGTGGCCCATAAACATGCACATTTATCATGTTCAACTAATCTTGAATTGAATCATTGGCCAGTGTACATGAGCAGTTCTGAGCTGTCTATTCTATTTCACTACTCTATATGTCTGCTTTTCTGTCAGACAGTTCGGTTATTGTGGATTTGTACTAAAATTATTGTTGTAGAAAATTTTAATCACAATCTGGAGTTTCTACTCCACCTTTGATCATTCAGTTCTCAGAAAAAAGACACACAACTTTTATTATTTACACTAAGCCTTAATCTGTACTAGAACTGGACAGATATCTACCCTCTATGCTATTAAAATCTATTTCCTGTCAATAACCCCAAGATATTACTTAATACGTTTCATCTGGGCTGATCTTAACTCCAATTGGCCAGGCCTCAGGGCCATGTTTTCTTGACTCCTAACCCATGGCGACATTTTTTTCCCTTACCATCATCCTCCTTCCTCCTCCCCCTCATTTTCCTACTCCTTCCCTCCCTCCCTCCATCCCCACCCCACCCCACCCCCCGTTTTCCCTGGATCCCTTAGCAGGAACCCTAAAACCCACCTATGTCTCTTCTGCCCAGCTATTGGCTGTTGGCATCTTTATGTACCAGTGAGAAATAACTGTCTGGTCTCTGGGGCAACCATGTCTTGGGGGCCCACACTTAGCATTTCAATACACAGCAAATTGGCTACAGCCAATTACTGGAGGGATTAGAGGGTGGACTAGAAGTACCTGGTTAGAGAAGGAGGGGGAGATGGACAATGAGCCATCCCACGGCCAGGAGAAACAGCTAGTATCTAGGGTTCACCACTGTGGAGGTAGACAGGCCAGCAGCAGAATAGATTATGGGTAATCCTATAGTAATTGCCAAAGCCAAATAAAATAACCATAGCCTGAGTCTTGTTTATATGTAAGCTAGTCGGGGATAGGCTTAAATTGATTGTACTATAATTATGAAATCATGAAGGATGTCCATGCAATTTTCTTCCTCCTTTTCAGGATACTTTTAAGGTTAGGTGTGATGGCACTTCCCTCTAATCCCTGATCTCAGGAGGCAGAGATAGCTGGATCTCTGAGACATTGAGGCCAGCCTAGTCTATATAGTAAGCTCCAGGACAGCTAGAATAGACATTTCTATTTCTGTATAAAATATCACTGGGGTTTTAAGCCAATGTGCATAGGACTGACAGAACACCATAGTAATATCATCATCTGTCTTAAAAAGTCTGTCAGACAGTCTGGCTCATGACTGTGATACCGGCCACTCGAGAAGCTGAGGCAGAAGTACCAAGGAAGAGTGCCTAACATAACTAGTTCAAGGCCACCCTGAGAAATTTCGTGGCACGCTGTTTCAAAACAGACGTTAAAAGGCAGAGCTCAGGATATAGCTCAGTGGTAGAGCATTTTTTACTATGCTCAAGCCCTGGGCTCAGTCTCCAGCAATGAAACAATAACAACATTGAGAGTGTGACCTCCAGCCCATCTAACCTGGCATCTCTCAATTCTTGTCTTCTTTCATCATCTCTGACAGCAGTATTTGGTAGTGCAAGTCTTTTATCTCTTTAGCAGAGTTGATTCTAAGTATTCATTCTCTCCAGTGCTCTCCTTAATAAAATACTTCCTTACACTCTGTCCAAATGGTTCACTGCTAAGGCTGGGACTGTTGCTCAGAGCTGAACCCTTGCATGAGATCCTAGGTTCAATCTCTAGAGCGGCCAGGAGGAGGAAAGGGAGCTCTGACTGTGTGTGGTCAGTAATAATATAGAGGAATACAGCTCTCTCGGGTAGGTTCGTTTTGTTAGCCAACATTTTGCTGGTTTTACTAATTTAGTTCAGAGAATGTCCTGTAGAATGTTAAGGATCTTCTAAAAACAAGTTTGTGTCTCCTACAGATATCTACTTTCCCACTTTATATATCACTTTCATGTCATTGTCTACACTAATGGTTCTGTGTAGGGCTCCTAAGAATCTTTTGAACAAAAGTGGCCACAGCAGCATCCTGTGTTCTCCCTGATCTTACAGGCAAAGCTGTCAGTGTCCCCACTGAGTACCATATTGGCTGTGCATTTCCGCGTGTGGCCTTTGTGACACTGGGCTAGAGACCAGTGTTCAGTGTTTTTGTCAGTAAAGGCTGTGAAATTTTGTCAACTTTTTTATTGATCCAGTCTTATTGGTTATACATCTGTTCAATTTTATGTTTCTTCATGCTTCCATCTCTGCAGAGTCCAGGATTCTAGGAATGTGTTTGTTGCTTCGAGGCCACCCAGCTGCTAGCATATAACTATTGAGGGCTCTTAGAATTCTTAGTATTCTGAAGAGTGGATGGTAAGGTCTCAAATTTCAGTAACAGCCACCCCTTTTTTCCAAGCTAATCTGGGGAAAGGTTGCCATTGTTAATCATTCTGACCTTGCGGTGTGTCAGCTTTCTGTACCCTGGTCTCTGCCTTGTCCTCTTCATTCTGATCACCACTTCCCTCGTTTCACTAGTTTGGCAGAGCTTTGTGAGGCAAGGGTCTCATTATATAGCACAGACACTTCTCAAACTCAGAATCCTCCTGCCTCAGCCTCTGAATGCTAGGATTCTAGGATGCAGTACATCCTTTACCTGGCTCATAGTAGTTTGTAAGTATTTAATATAATAACCAAGTAACATTTTTGCCAAGCTCCCACACACAGAGGGTAAGAAAGTGTTAGCTATACCTATTCTTGCCATCAGTGTTAGCCTTGACATCAGGCAGCCAGGCTTCCCTCTGATTAACCACAAAGAGTTAAGTACATTTAAAAACAAAAAACAAACAAACAAACAAACAAACAAACAAAAACCAAAACATTTTAAGCCTCAGGCATTTCCACTCTTTAAATGGAAGTAATTTCAATGTGATAGACTCACCATATAGATAAAGACAGATGCAAACACAGGGACAGCTCCATCATAAATATTATTAACATGGTCACCAACATTACCATTATTAATCACTCTTGAGAAAACTGGCCAGGGCTGAACCTCAAATGGCTGTATTAACAAAGAGTAAAGAGGTATGAAAGGTGTTAGTACATCAGGGGCTGGAACACACGTGTCATTCAAAAAGTGAAACTACATGGATACTAAATAAAAAATGAGAGAGAACTGGGGTGGGTCTATTCCAAAATTTCAAACCTAGTAAGTTATTAGTTTTCATTCTCCGGGATGGAGCTCTGATGGGCTTAGACATGAAGGTGATCCTGGGGAACCCTTAGGCCACACGCAGATATGACCCCATGGAAGCAGAGACGGTGTGTCTTCAAGTGCGGTACAGCTCAGAGTTCCTGCCAAGTTGAGACTGAGTGTCCACAGTCACACAGCAGAGGAAATGGGCTCTTACAGAGTCTGCCTTGCTTTCCTACCCCACTGCACAGAGCATGACCTCTGTGCCTTCTGGCAATTAGATCATGGCCATAAGGGACCACTTACTCATGGCTGCCACACTGAGACCCTGTGGAACAGATGTAGCCATGAAAACACTGGAAGTTTTAACATGCACAACAGCAATCGTCCTGTCTCACATTCCCACAGGTTATCACCAGGATAGAATTGATGGAATTGGGGGATTGGAAGGAAGAGGGAGAAAAAACTTAGGACAACGATGCGAGGGGAAGAGGCATTTGCTAAGGGCCTCACACTTTAACTCATCCAATTAACTTTCCCACAGAAAATATATCTCCCAAAACAGTGAACAGAAATAACATCATGCTGAAAACTGTCCAGGACCCACCACTAGAAAAGACTTTCACTTCATTCCTTTTGTGTTTTCTTTCCCTGACAGTTGACCCAACACAAGGAGGCCTCTCAGATGGCGCCATTGCTGGCATCGTGATTGGAGTTGTGGCTGGGGTGGCTCTAATAGCAGGGCTGGCATATTTCCTCTATTCCAGGAAGTCTGGCGGGTAGGACAGTCTTTCCTTTTTTGTTTGCTCCAAGTCTTAGTGTCATGCTTGGGAGTGGGCAAGGGTTTCTTTCTCTCCCTCTGCCTGAGCTGGACCCCTTTCTCTCCTTTCCTAAACTTCTGCTTCTCAGCACTGATCCTGTGGGCGATGCCTCCCTGTCTTCATGGTCCTTGAATGCCTCTGTTTCTTGGTATCACTCCCACCTACTTAGAGAACAGATTCAAGTATGTCCTTCTGTCCTCCAGTCAGGAAGCCAAAGTCCAGGAAGAGAGAGAAGGGAGGGACTCCAAGAAGCAGCAAGACTATGCAGGTAGCATGTCCTGCTGACTGAAGCAGCAGCAGGAAGGACAGGGATAGGTTGAGAAGAAACCCTAGGATGAAGAAAAAGCATTAAAATCCTCTTGGTCAAGAACATGAGTAGAAACAGAAGAGCCACCTGCGTTAAGACAGACAGGGCAGGGTCAAGTAAGGCAGGTGCAGGAGCACCTGAGAAGCTACAGCCTGGGGACACAGCTCACTCACAGTAAAGAGCCAGCCCTGGGTGTGGTCATGGCACCAGGAGCAAAGGAGAGCAAACTCCCCGTCCAGAAAAGAGGGAAGAACAAATACTAGCAGGCATCATGATTAGATTAAGCACACAGACACCAGGAGGAAAGGCAGTGCCAAGTTGATGCGATGGGGCATCACTGACACCAAGGAACTCTCAGGAAGAAGCTGCCCACAGAGTCCACCCCAACTCCAGGAGCAAAGGCCCCGTGTGTGGGAATAGTAGTCACAGTGTCTCATATTTATTTAGGGGAAGTGACCAGCGAGATCTCACAGAGCACAAACCCTCAGCCTCCAACCACAGTAAGTAAAGCCAATCACATGATGAGAATTGGTGTTATACCATGTTTCCTGTTCTGCCAGGGGATCCTGGGATTGTAGACCATGCCTTCCTCTCAGAATTTTCATAGAAGAGAGCTCTACTTCCCAGTGCTAAGGATCCTACAAATCATACCCTTCCTAGCTACAGAATGGCATGAGATAGCCTTGGAGAAGGGCTCATTCCACCTAGGCTAGACAGGCCATAAAGAAGTCATGTTTCCAGGAGCCATCCTAGTGTCATCTTCCCTGCATCTATTACCAATGTGGGAGTTCTACCTTGGGGAAACTTTTTTGTTTTGTTGGATATGGGTGCCATGGCCTCTATGTTCCTCCTTGCTATTGGGGCATGCTGCTGAGAATCAACTCTGGGCATCTTGTGAACTGGGTAAACGTGGATGGCTCTATCCCACTCCTCCTATGACACTAATGCAATGGGTCCAGACCAGACTGGGGAGGGGGAGCCAATTCATGAACTGATGATGGGTCCCCTCCCCCCCTTCTTCCCCCTCCACCTGCTAGAAATCACAAAGCCTTATTCATGTGCACTGATATCTTTCTTCCTCCCCTAGATCTGGCTCCTTCTGACAACTCTCCTAACAAGGTGAGCACTGCCACTTTTGCTGGCTGTTTGTGCTACAAAATGTCTCTGAGGAAACTTGGGATATCTGTATTGTTTTGATTTCTTTGTTTGTTGAGACAGGATCTCACCATGCAGCCTTGGCAACCTTTGAACTATGTAACCAAAGTTGGCCTTGAACTGTGGCCATACACTTGCCTTAGCCTTTCATGTGCTGGGATGACAAGTGTGTGCTACCACACCAAGCTGAGAAAAGTATTCTTGAAGAGACACAACTGTGAAATCCAGTATGGGTCTCTACTCCTCAACACTGCACAGAAAGACAGACTGGTCAATGGGTCCCATGAGTCTACTACAAGAGTGTGTGTTGGAATTATCTCTGCCCTGTGGTTAATTTCTGGCTATGACTCCTAGAATTCCATGGCTCTTGTCAAGGAACTAACTCTGTGATCCTCAAGTTTGGTCACCTAGACAATGGGCATTCTGCCTACCTCAAAAAGAGGACAAAAGAATACAGCAAGTTGGCTTGTGCACAGCCCGGCCCACGCAGGGCAGCACATCATACTCTCTCCTCCAGTCTAGACCTGCTCTGACCTCAAAGCAGGGCTTCCATTCTAATGGGTCTGAGATCCTCTTCCTTCATTTTATAACAATTTTACCAAGATTTCATCATTTAAGCCTTTCAACAGAGTACACACATAGACCAAAGAGTGCTTTAAGTCATAAGGACACTTTCACAGTGGGAACTTTCACAAACCTGTCCTCCTCCCCAGACACACATTGCTGTCACATTTCCTACAGAGGGCAAAGGCAGTCTGACAGTGCACATCCTCGCACACATCTGGCTTTCATTCTGCTCTGTAGCCCATCTGGATGTCTGACTGTGAGTGACAGGAGCCCTCTCCCACCGCTGCAGCAAGGTGAGGCTCAGGCCTGTGGTGCTGAGTCACTGATCAACTCTCATCCTTTCAGGTGGATGACGTCGCATACACTGTCCTGAACTTCAATTCCCAGCAACCCAACCGGCCAACTTCAGCCCCTTCTTCTCCAAGAGCCACAGAAACAGTTTATTCAGAAGTAAAAAAGAAGTGAGCATAATCTGTCCGTCTGTCCTGCTGGCTGCACCAGTGATGCATTCCCGGATTCTGTTCCTCACTGGAGGGTCTCAGCACACACACACACGTACACATGCGCGCGCGCACACACACACACACACACACACACACACACTTACACACACACTCATGCATTCACTCTATTGACTCCTTCAGTGTCTATAGAAGAAAAGGTGGATCCTGGAGCCTACAGAAAACTCAACCCTTCTAGGCTTTCAAATTTGGCTGAGAGTGAGGTATCAAAATTTCTCACCCTTTCACTTTCCTGACCCAGATTGTTGAAAATTGACCTATTCAGAGCACCTTCATTCCCCTCCCAACTCCAAGTCCTGCCCTATCAGAGTCTGACTTGAATTTCCATAAACCTTGGAGGTCACCTAAGTGCTTACGCCAAACAAAACAAAACAAAACAAAACAAAACAAAACAAAACAAAACAAAACAAACCAGAAGCAGGAAATGGCCAGTCCCATATCTTTAAAGGCTGATTGGAAGCCACCATACATGAGAAGATCAAACCTCCATGGGCAATCTACACACCCGACAACTGTCATGCTTACCCATCTGGGACATTCGAGTCTCTGAACCTTGTGCCCTCACGCCTGAGCCCTTCTCTGAGCCTTTCTCCAGAAAATCCACTCACAGCAACTAGAGAGGCTCTTTGTCAGCAACTCCAAGCAAACTGCTAGGCAGGATTCAGAAGAAAAGACAGCATCTCTAACATCCACCAGGAAGGTGCCCAGAAAAGCAGAGCTGGTGACTTTGGACTGACAGACATCTGGAGTGTGAAAAAGCAGCACAGAGCTAACCTTCGGAGAGTGTTGAAATTATTTGAAAAGAAGCCATATTTGGAGGTATTGGAGTTTTCCTCTTTCTGAGACAATCCACTATTTGAAAATTGTAGCTACTGAATTGCCTCTCAGTATGCGAGCTGATCACTTTGCCTTAGGGCCACTAGATTTCTGTCTCCCTTAGCCCCTCAAGCCCTTTTGATCATGAGTTCCAAACCAAAAATAAATAAATGAACAGTGAGGCAGTCCCTTGCAGTACCACTGTCATGGGTCAGGCTAAGCCTCCTGCTTTTCTGAATTAGTCAAGAAAAGCCTTGGTTTCCCTTTTTCCATCTCTTTATCTTGTCTTTCAGATACTGGCCAGAGCCTGGACACTCTTCCTCTGAGATCTCCAGCTTCTCTGCCTTCTTGTGTTTCTTTTAAACTCTAACAAAAACTGTTCTCACCTTCAAAAAATAAAATAATAACAAGCTTTCCACATCCCCACCAAAGAGGGACCCAGCTAGGTTTCTGGAAACCCAGCACCAGCCTCCAGCTGCCCTTCTGCAGTGTTTCTGCCTCTGTTTCCCTTTCGTTTTGACTTTTTTCCTTCTTTTGAGACAGAGTTCCAGCATGGAGCCTGTGCAGGTTTCAATCCCACAGTAACACCTTCTGCAGCACCCCACCTGCTCAGACTGCAGCCCTGGCCACCAGGCCTGGCTACCTGGACATTCTGTCTGCCCTGCACTCTCAGGAAACCTTGGCCTCTGCTACTGTCTGTTTGGCTCATTCAAAGTGTGTCCTTAAAGGAATGCAGTCACCCATGCCAGAGGCAGTGTTTACAGCCTGGAATGCTCTGCACTTCCAGTGGACCAGTGCTCCACCGGAAGTGGGCTGTTAGCAGGGTCCTCTCACCTGGCCCTGGCCTTTCTGTAGCCTTGAATCCTGCCTTCCCCACCAGGGCACCAGGGATGAGTGCAGCAGCAGGAGGAGAGGCAAACAGTCACCTCAGGAACCTTCTGAGCTAAGGCACACCCTCTGTGCCTGTCAAGCAAAGGTTGTATTGGATATCAAGTGTTTGGTCTCACGCCAAGCCAACAGGCTTTGGAGAGAATTAATTAGTTCTCCTACTCAGGGATTTCTTTCAGTCCTAACACAGCCTGTGTATATTTTGCTTCACCCACGCAATGCTGGATTATTTAATTTTGCCCGGCTTAAGACAAATCTGAGTTACTTGTAAATTTGCTCTATGTTCATAATAAAAATGTATTATATATCACTGATAGCACTTTGTGGGGTTTTCTGTCTATTTGTTTCTGGTTTTGCCATGCTTTGGATGGAAGCCAGGGTCTTGCATGTGCCAGACACACGCTCTACAACTGAGAAACTGACACAGAATACTAACAAGAAGGGAACAGGAGGTGCTGGAGAGAGTTCAGGGGGAGGGAACATGTGGAGTTGTTTGTGAGTTGAAAGCTGCATTATTGCCTTTGAGTGTCTGGAGCCACTTGGGTGGGAGGAGTGGTTTACTGTGGTGGAATCCCCAAGGCTTCAGCCACTCAAAGGCAGTACTGCAGCCCTCAACTCAGAACAATCTCCACACTGAACTCTCTCCAGAACCTCCTGTTCCTTTCTTGTTACTACGCCCTGTCTGTCCTCTTAAACCTCTGACCTGAATGAGTTGCACAAATTAATGCCATTGAGTGTTACTCTATCATTTCATGTCCTTCATTTGCAAGCCATGCAAATGCAAGTGTGGCCTGCCCTTCCCCACCCCATTTCCACACCCGAGACACTGGAGGCAGCGCAGACTGCACTGGGATGGGGTCAAAGGTGTGCTAGCCTCACATTGAGTTTTCCATCATCTCAGACCTCGGTCAGAGATGCTGCATCCACCACCAACAACATATTGCCCTGATGCCAGTCAGTTCTCAGATGCTTTCGGTGTCCCCTAACCCACCCTCCGCTCAGCTCGAAGATCTCAGCCAATGGCTGTTGCATGTATTTCTCAAGCCCCTACCTCCTCCTGGAAGTTATAGCACCTGCCTTCAAATAATTTTTCATTTAAAAAGGCTCATGGCCCTCCGCACAATAATTCCTTTATTTTACATTTATTTTATGTGTGTGTTAAAGCTGTTTGTTTTTTAAACAGAGTCTCCCTATATAGCCCTGGCTGACCTGGAACTTCATCTGTAAACCAGGCTTCCCCTAAACTCACAACAATCTGCCTGCTTCTGCCTCCCAAGTGTTTGAATTAAAGACAGGAGCATCAGACTGGGTCCCCTAATGGGTTTTTTTCAACCATACACATATTGTATGTCAAGTATGTTTTCACTTCCCCATCACACCCTCAAGTGATTCCTAAATTCTCATCAGATGTATCCCCTACAACCCGATCCCCTCTAGCCTACGCACACATATAAATCTTCGTCCCAGTGCTGTGCCCAAGACGACAAGCAGCATGCTTCTCCCTTGTGGTTACCCACACCCTTCGTCATAAGCAGTTCCACACTGAGCATCCAAGTGAGGACAATAGATTCAAGCAGGACACAAACTGTGTGTGGTTGACAATGTCTCCCTGATGGCCAATGTATATTTTCATGAAAGATACAGAAATGAGAAGATGGGTCCTTTCTCTAGGGAACAGAAATCCCTAAGACAGAAGACACAGATAATAACAATTATACAAAATTTGAAAGGGACAAATGTCTCAAACAAGACAGAGAAGTTAAGAGCTGAGGGGGCAGCTCAGAGACAAAGCACCTGCCCAGGAGGGTGGGGCTCTGTGTTTGATCCCTAGCACCAAAGGAGTTTACAGAGAAATCTAATGGAAAACAGAAAATATGGCTACATGCTGGAATCATTGAGAAATCTGTTAAAAGTGCTCAGGCCCCATTCACAAACTCTACCTTGTGAGGGCCCCTCTCTGTGTGGTGTCTCCAGGACTGTGTAGGTGGAGAGAAGGTATGAGTGACACCAAGCATATTTCATTCCCTGCTTCCTGAGTGTGGACAGGATGTGACCACCTGCTTCAAGCTCCTCCTACCTTTACCCTCCCACCATGATGGACTTGAGCCATGGGCCAGAATAAACCTTAAGTTGCTTTTCTTGATCTCTTATCACGTCAGTGGGAAAAGAAACTGACAAGGTTCACGATGGAGGCTCCCTGACAGAGTAGGTAGAAGCTGGGCTGTGGCTTTTAGCTAAGGTTGTACATCATTTAGGCAATTTTTTCAACATGCATAAATCTATAGTCCATTCCTGGGGAAGAAGAGACAATATGTTCATGGGACTTGGGTTTGAATATTTTGGAAAACTCTCAAGTGATTCTCACAACCACTGACCATCAGGAAACAGTCGCCTGAAGCGCAGAGATGGAGAAGATTAGAGGGTGAGAGAGAACTCAATGCGACAGCCATAACATGCAAGAGCTGTTGTTCTTCAAGGTGCAAACAGAAAGGTCCTCAGGAAGAAATTGTTGACAGATGACAGATAGCTATGTTTTAAAGACTGACATTACCAAGTGTTGTGAGCAAGGGAATGATTGCCATGCTCACAGTGCTGTGACATTAGGCACTGTATGCTCACAGATATAGCTGTCTCTTGTGAGACTATGCTGGGGCCTAGCAAACACAGAAGTGGATGCTCACAGTCAGCTATTGGATCACAGGGCTCCCAATGGAGGAGCTAGAGAAAGTACCCAAGGAGCTAAAGGGATCTGCAACCCTATAGGTGGAACAACAATATGAACTAACCAGTACCCCCAGAGCTCGTGTCTCTAGCTGCATATGTATCAGAAGATGGCCTAGTCGGCCATCACTGGAAAGAGAGGCCCATTGGACTTGCAAACTTTATATGCCCCAGTACAGGGGAACACCAGGGCCAAAAAGGGGGAGTGGGTGGGTAGGGGAGTGGGGGGAGGTTATGGAGGACTTTTGGGATAGCATTGGAAATGTAATTGAGGAAAATACGTAATAAAAAAACCAAATAAATATACAAAGAGTTGTCTATGAATGTACATAGCATTATAATTTATAACCAATATATTTTTAAATCCATCATTGGATGAACTGAACAAACATCACGTGTTCAGGATAAAATACTAATCTACTGTTGAATAGATAACTATATGTAAAGTGGACTATGTGACACTTGCTGGGTGCTGTGGCACATATCTGAGCACTGGAGCCCAGAAGGTCTAATCCATCCTAACCAAAGCAAAATCCCATCTCAATAAATGGGAAACGAGGAGATGCTGAGAATGGTCCAGGGCCAAGAAGACTTGCTGCTCTAGCAAAGGACCACATTTAGTTCCCAGCACACATGCTAGTTGGCTCACAACTGAACTGATTACTTAAGGGTTCTTTGGAAAGTCAGTTGGATGGTGTTTTGCTGAGGCAAACACTTGAAGGAGCGTTTTGTTAAAATGGTCACAGGTGTGAAAGGCTAAGGTAGACACATAAAGGAACATTTTGCTGAAGCAGATACAGGAGTGAGGATGTTCTGCTAAAGCAAGCAGGACATGTGATGGAAGATTCATTGCTACATGTCCACAGATTTTAACTTTATTTCATTTTTTTCTTTATATACATGCATTCATACAGGGAGAGGTGTGTGTGATGTAGCATCAATGTGGAGGTCAGAGAGCAACTTGCGAGAATCGGTTCTCTTCTGTCAGTGGGTTCCAGGTATCCACTCGGATAGGTCATGAGGCTTGGTGACAAGTGTGTTCAACTGCTAAGACTGTAAAACCAGATACACTGAAACTTATAGAGGAGAAAATGGGGAAGAGTCTCAAACACATGGGCACAGGGGAAATTTTCCTGAACAGAACACCAAATAGCTTATGCTCTAAGATCAAGAATCAACAAATGGAACCTCATAAAATTGCAAATCTTCTGTAAGGCATAGGACACTGTCAATAGGACAAAACAACAACCAACAGATTGGGAAAAGATCTTTACCAATCCTACATCCAATAGAGAGCCAATATCCAATATATACAAAGAACTCAAGAAGTTAGACTCCCAAGAATCAAATAACCCTATTAAAAATGGGGTACAGAGCTAAACAAAGAATTTTCAACTCAGGAATATTGAATGGCCAAGAAGTACCTAAAGAAATATTCAACATCCTTAGTCATCAGGGAAATGCAAATCAAAACAACCTTGAGATTCCACCTCACACCAGTCAGAATGGCTAAAATCAAAAACTCAGGTGACAGCAGATGCTGGTGAGGATGTGGAGAAAGAGGAACACCCCTCCATGACTGGTGGAATTGTAAGCTGGTACAACCACTCTGGAAATCAGTCTGGTAGATCCTCAGAAAACTGGACATAGTACTATCGGAGGACCCAGTTATAACACTCCTGAGCATATACCCAGAAGATGCTCCAACATGTAATAAAGACACATGCTCCACTATGTTCATAGCAGCCTTATTTATAATAGCCAGAAGCTGGAAAGAACCCAGATGTCCTTCAACAGAAGAATGGATACAGAAAATGTGGTACATTTATACAATGGAGTACTACTCAGCTATTAAAAACAATGAATTTATGAAATTCTTAGGCAAATGGATGGATCTACAAAGTGTCATCTTGAGTGAGGTAACCCAATCACAAAAGAACACACATGATAACTACACTCACTGATAACTGGATATTAGCCCAAAAGCTCCAAATACCCAAGATAAAATTCACAGACCACATGAAGCTCAAGAAGAAGGAAGACCAAAATGTGGGTGCTTCGGTCCTTCTTAAAAGGAGAACAAAATACTCACAGGAACAAATATGGAGATAAAGTGTAGAGCAAGACTGAAGGAAAGGCCATCCAGAGACTGTCCCAACTAGGGATTCATCCCATATACAGTTACCAAACCCAGACACTATTGTGGATGCCAAGAAGTGCATGCTAGCCAGGCAATAGTGGTGTAAGCTTTTAATCCCAGCACTTGGGAGGCAGAGGCAGGTGGATTTCTGAGTTCGAGGCCAGCCTGGTCCACAGAGTGAGTTCCAGGACAGCTAAGGCTACACAGAGAAATCTTGTCTCAAAAAAAATTTAAAAAGTGCATGCTGAAAGGAGCCTGATATGACTGTCTCCTGAGAGGTCCTGCCAGAGCCTTACAAATACAGAGGTGGATGCTCACAGCCATCTATTGGACTGAGTGTGGGGTCCCCAATAGAGGAGTTACAGAAAAGACTGAAGGAGTTGAAGGGGTTTGCAACTCATAGGAGGAACAACAATATCAACCAACCAAACCCCCCAGAGCTCCCAGGAACTAACCATCAACCAAGGAGTACACATGGCTCCAGCTACATATATAGCAGAGGATGGCCTTGTCATGCATCAATGGGAGGAGAGGTCCTTGGTCCTATGAAGTCTCAACAGATGCCCCAGTGTAGGTAAGTCGAGGGCAGGGAGGTGGGAGTGGGTGGGTGGGTGGGTGGAGGAACATCCTCATAGAAGCAGGGGGAGGGAGGATGTGATAGGGGATTTCTGGGAGCAGGGCAACCGGGGTAGGGGATAACATTTGAAATGTAAATAAAGAAAATGTCCAATTAAAAAAAAAACTGCTGAGTCTGCTGAGCCGTCTCCACGCTCCTCTACACACCACACACACACACACACACACACACACACACACACACACATACTTACATACATACACACACATACATACACATTCATACACACATACATACTCACTCATACATACACACACATACATACACACTCATACATACACACATACATACACACGCATAAACACACATACATACATACATACATACACACACATACTTACATACATACACACACATACATACACACTCATACATACACATGCATAAACACACATACACATACATACATACATACATACATGCACACATACATACACACACGTACACACATACACATACATATGAACATACATATGGGGGAAGGGTATGTGCACATGAGTGCAGGCACCCTCAGAGGTCAGAAATCTCACATTCCTCTGGATGTGTAGTTACAGGCCGTTGTGAGCTACTTGATGTGGGTCCACGGAACTGAAGTCCTTTTGAAGAGCAGTATGTACCTGTACATTTAATAGCTAAGCCATCTCTCCAGCCCCTGTCTCAGTTTTTAAAGATTAAATATGTACCTAATTCAATCTACTGCATACAAAACACCAATACCCCATTCTATTGCTGTGTGATAAATTATCCTATTTATATCAGAGTTTCCTTCCATCATTTAGAGACTGGGTGAGCCTGAACGCCTTGTCATCCAGCCTCCACCTCTGGAATAGCTAGGATCACAGGCCTGTGCACCTCACCATCTTATTTTAGGGGGGTGGAACTCAGAGTCTCTGCTATGTGAGGTCCTGAGCCGCTGTCCACTGAGCTACACAGCCAGCACTGTATGCAAAGCTTCAGTGACACTTGTTACTTCACTGGTTCAGTTCCCTGCAGTGATAGATTGAGGGCGACTCTGCCCTGATGACAGGGGGAGACCCATCTAAGGTCTTACTCAGCCTACAGTCTCCTCCATTTAAGCAAAGGAGAGCTCCTCTTTCCCCCCCCCCTCACCCCCCATGTCTCAAATATCTCATCCCCTCAACACAAGCTAGTGAGAACTCCCTGGTTTTGAAAGGCCTATTTCACTAGATTATATCCTCATAGACGATCTCTTCTTGATTAATCAAAACCAACTGATTTATAACCATAAATACACCTTCCAAAGCCCAACTGCCACAAGATAACATAATGGTGGACATAAAGTAGTGTCTGAATGGCATTCTAGTCTCTGGGCAGAGGGACCAGCTGAGGACTCTGCAGCATAGCACCTCATGACAACCCTGCTTCAAAGCTCTTACAGAGTCCTGATCTGGAAAACACGGGGCAAAGGATTCAAACATGTGAGTGTGATGTAATGTGAGACAGGAGTCTGCTGCTCTGTCCTGTTATCATGCCACAGTTCCACAAAGCTGGGTGTAGGAATAAATAATAAATAAATCTGTGGTCCCAGTATTTGAGAGGCTGATGCAGGAGGATTACCACAAGTACCAGGTCATTCTGATCTACATAGTGGAAACCAAGCCAGGCAGCAAGCCAGTGGCAAGACACTGTCTCAAAAATAAATAAATAAATAACCTGCACACTTAAGAGGCATAAAGTTTGCATACATACAAGTAGAATATTTGTTCATATGAGTGCATGTATGTACATACAAGTGCATGCATGTACATATGAATGCATTGTGTACATGCAAGTTCACGTGTGGACATGATTGCATGTGTGCGCATGTAAGTGCATGGATATACATACAATTACATGTGTATACATATGATTGCATGTAATTGAATGTGTGTACATACAAGTGCATGAGACATAAAGTATCAGCAAATTTGGCTGCTTACTTTCATCTTCCTTTAGCAAATATTTTAAGTAAAATTTTGCAATTTTTAAAAACCAAAATATAATTAAATAGTATCTCTCTTTCTTCTCCTTCCTCCAATCCCTCCCTATATAACAGCTTCCCCCTTCAGCTTCCTTTCAAACTCAGGGTCTCTTTTAAATAAAATTTATTTTTAATTGATATAAAGACATAAAACTGTACAGATTAATGGAGTACAATATGATGTTTTGATATATTGTACAGCATTCAAATACAATTAAATACATAGGCAGCTCAGTCTGTAACTTGGTTCCCATGCAAGCACTGAGGACCTGAGTTCAGACCCCCAGCACCCACACTAAAGCCACGCACTGCAGCACGCACTGTCTCCCCAGCGGGTGGGGGTGGCAGAGACAGGCAGACCTGAAGGCCCCACTGCTCAGGCCATCTGACTAAAGCAGTGATCTCTGGGTTCAGTGAAAGACCCTGTCTCAGAAACACAATGGTGGAGCTGAGAGACGGCTCCGTGGTGAAAAGCACATACTACGTTGCAGACGTCCCAGGTCGGCTCTCGAGCCCTACACGGTGGCTCATAACCATCTGCCTGCCGCTCCAGTTCCAGGGATCTGATGCCCTCTTTTGACCTCTGCAAGCACTGGGCATGCATGTGATGCACGTGCATACATGCAGGAAGACACACATACAAATAAATGTTAAAAAGAATTAAGATGGAGAAAGATGCCCTGGTCAATCTCTGGTCTCTACACATGCATATACAGATGAGTTCACATTTACACACATACTCACCATACACACATACGTGTGTGTGTGTGTGTATATATATACACACACACATATGTTAACACAGAGACACTAACAGAGACAGACCATACACACACAGATACACACAAGCACACTATTCACACACTCACCTACACACACACCATTTATACACACATACACACACACAAGCACACCATACATACACACTCACACACACACATATATAGAGACAGACACACACAATGCAGAAAGAAAGGAAACAAGGATCAAGGCACTGCCAGCAGCAAGCATTTAAACTAACCCCTAAAAGGTTAAAGTTGTGTGAAGTTGAAGGCATCCTGGTACACAGCTCAGTGGCAGAGGGCTTACTTAACAAGCCCGAGGCTTAGGCTTGATCCCCAACAAAAACAAAAAGAGGAGCCCAGTGAGCACAGCAAGCACAGCTTGCCATGCAAGCATAAGGACCTGAATCTGCTCTTATTTAAAAATAATAATAATAACCTGGGCAGTAGTAATACCACACTACTCGGAGGAGCAAAGACAGTCAAATTCCAGAGTCTCACTGACCAATCAGCCTAGGGGATTGGTGAGTTCCAAAGTCAAAGAGATATCCAGTCTCAATAAAAAAGAAAGAAAAACAGAGGGAAGAAAGGAGGAAAAAGGGGGAGGGAGAAAGGAGAGAGAGGGGAGAGGAAGGAAGGAGGGGGAGGGAAAGAGAGAGGGAGAGAGGTTAGGAGGTTAGGAAGAAAGGAGGGAAAGGAAATCTCTGGGAGTTCAAGCCCAGCCTGGTCTATGGAGAGTGTTCCAGACCAGCTAGCACTACATTGTAAGATAGATACTCTCTCAAAAAGAAAAGGAGAGGGAATAGAGAACAATGTCTTAGTGGCTAAGAGCACTGGCTGTTCTTTGTTTTGTTTGGTTTTTTGGTTTTTTCGAGACAGGGTTTCTCTGTATAGCCCTGGCTGTCCTGGAACTCACTCTGTACACCAGGCTGGCCTCAAACTCAGAAACCCGCCTGCGTCTGCCTCCCGAGTGCCACGACGCCCGGCAGCACGGGCTGTCCTTGCAGAGCACCTGAGTTCAGTGTTCCCAGCACCACACGGAGGCTCACAATCATCTACACCTCCAGTTCCAAGGAAAATGGGGCCCTTTTCTGAACTCCGTAGGCACCAAGCATGCACAGGATACACAGTTGTACACGCAGGCAAAACATCTATACATCTATACACATATTCATAAATACAATCTTTTTCTAAAAACTTCAGATTTGCTTGGGGAACTCAAAGAGAAAATACAGATGAGCAAACGCGCCTGGCCTGAGACAGTGAATGCTGGACTAGAGATGACTAAACGCAAAGTCATTTACAACTCTCTCAAGTTTCCCAGACAGGGACCAGAGTCCCTGCTCTCTAGCAGCTGACAAAACAGTCAGACATCCCAACAAACAAAAGTGCTGAGGTAGGCAAGCCTCCCTGTGCCCTGGAACAGGTGGAGTGGAAGATATCCTGCAGTCTCCCTTTGACCAGGCTTTACCCAGAGCATCCCAGGCCAAAGTGCAGGCAGGAATGGGCAGAGACGGCCACTTCCGCCCTTTGCATGACTTACCTGCAGCCTCATTGGTTAAGGGCACAGGTTGCTGAGCCAGACCACCTGTGCTGGACTCCTGCTCCTGAGTCCCCAGCTCTGGGAGACTTCAGGCAAGGTCAGTATGTCTCTGCTCCTTGGATTCTTTATATAAAGCAGGAACCAGAGCAGTTTATACTTAGGTGGATGGTATCAAAAGACAAGAAGTTAATCATTGTGCCAACGCTTACAAGATAGTTGGTAGATAATAAATGTTATCTATAATGATGCTAGTGGCATTTCTACCCAGAAAAGAAACACTTTTGAAAACCTTGACTCATTCGCTTGTTATAATATTTCCTTTTTGTTAAGCTAAAAACTTGTAGAAACCACCCTTCTAAGGAAGACTTTACTGAAGAGGAGGGTACATGCCATCGACTACATGTGGAGATCAGAGAGCAACTTTGTTTTTTCTCTCTCGTGTTTACATAGGTTCTAGGCATTAAAATCGGGGCCGCCAGGCTTGCATGGCAAGCATCTTAACCCACTACCTGTAGAGTAGGTACAACGCTCTCAAGTTTCCCAGACAGGGACCAGAGTCCCTGCTCTCTAGCAGCTGTAGAGACTATATTTGATGTCTCTCTATATCCCCAGAACTGAGCCTATGTCCATATCCATAACAGGCCCTGATGGTAACTCTCCTTCCAGGTGGCAAGGGAGGGACCCCAGACATCATCTTATACCCTCCTCATTGCCGTCATCCCCTCCTATCCTGCGCTTCTTGAGCTTCCTTTGCCTTTCCTCCTGGTCTAGCTGCTGTGCTCCAGGGATACTCACTCACTGACTAGCTGTGTGCTCCACTCCCTTCCCTGGAGGGTTGCTTTCTCTCCAGAGGTATAATTGCTGCCAAATAAATAAAAGATTTTTAAAATAAATTTTTAATTTTTTTATTAATCATTCCATTCATTTATATCTCAAATGATAACCCCCTTGCCAGTTTGTTTATTTGTTTGTTTTTTAAACACCTTCTGCGTCTGAGCTGGAGATAACGGCTCAGCAGTAAGAGCACTGGCTGCATTTGCAGAGGACTGGGTTCAGTTCCCAACACTCACATAACTCATAACTGCCTATAAAGCTCCATTTCCAGCCAGGTGTGGTGGCACATGCCTTTAATCCCAGCACTTGGGAGGCAGAGGCGGGCAGATTTTTTAGTTTGAGGCCAGCCGGGTCTACAGAGTGAGTTCCAGGACAGCCAGGGCTACACAGAGAAACCCTGTCTCGAAAAAACCAAAAGAAAAAAGAAAAAAGAAAAAGAAAAAGCAAACTCCATTTCCATGGCATCCAACGCTCTCTTCTGGACGTTGCAGGCACCTGCACACATGTGGTACACATCAACTCCTACACACAGAGCACTAACAGAAAAATCAGTCAATGGAGACTGAAGACCTGCTGCACTTGTAGACCACTGGCCCCACACACATGAAGGAGATATAACCAGCTCCACAGACAGACTGTGGAGCTTCAGGCCTGAGGAAACCCTGCACACATACTTGGGTTATCAGGTGACACCATGCTGTGGTACTTTGGGGTTGAGAAGTGGCTGGGGAGAGGAAGGGAGTGCGATGAGCAGGGTAGGGGCAGTCTTCCGTGAAAGTTTACTTTGTAAAAGTCAAGGTTTCTTTCGCCCTACTAATAGACACTCTCATTTTCACTCCAAGACTAAAAATGGATAAACATAAGCAACCAGAGCCTGAGAACTGGGAAGAAACAAAACAAGCTGCTAGATGTTAAAGATGAAGCAGAAAAGGTCAAAGGTAAAAGTTCCTTTGTTACATTTCCTCTGGCCTGAGCCTCTAGACCGAGGCTGGGTCATGGCCCCGGTCTCCCCAGGAAGATGGATGCCTGGGAGATCATTAACTAACCGAACCGCCCAATCACAGAAGGAAACGCAGACCTCTCAGAAATTCCCTCTCCTCACTTCCCCCAAGTTATCACTAAGAAGATAAGTCGGGCTACACTCTCAGCTCTAGAATTGAGGAGCTCTTTGCTGTGAAAAAGGTGGCAGAAGGAGATCACAAAGCAGAACTGGATGCTGGAGAGACTGCCCACAAATGGCAGCCTGGGTATGATTTGTTTAAAGGTCAAAGTCTCATGAAGCAAACTGGAATTTCTTCACAGTCTGAGCTATGTGTGATGAAAGCTTTGTCTTACAATTGGTGCCCAGAAAGAACTCAGAGTTCTCCATGCTTGGAGCTACAGCAAATGAGATTTTTAAAAAAAAGACCAACAAATATAAAATATTAGGCACCCAGTAATACCCAGGTATGATTATAATCAATGAAATTGACTTTATTATATATAGGTCTCAGGCTGATAAGCCTACATGATAAGTGATCAGAATACTTTGGCTACTGTGATGGTTTTCAAGCATATAACAACCATCACAGATGGAACTTAAATAGATGGACAAGGTCTGCCCAGTGCCTCACAGACCACTAAAGGCAACTGCCATGAGGCCTAACCTGAGTTTGATCATTGGGACCCACATGGTAAAGGAAAAGAATCAACTTTGGAAGGTTGTCTGTCCTCTGATCTCTCCATATAAGTAAACAAATGTAATAAAAAATTACATTCGGAATAAAAAATGACAAATGTATTATTAGGTACATTTATTCCTAGGAAACTATTTTTAGGGTACCACATTTGCCTGGGTGTGGCGTGTGTGAAAGGAATCTGATGGGAACCCTCATACACTTCATACTTATTACATATACTTATTACATACACTTCATACTTTATTATGCTGATCTCCTATGCTAATGTTATATAGGATGAGGAAGAATACAGTACTGACAGGAGCACGAGAAGCCACAGCCCCCAATGGAAGCGTTCCTAGGTAACTGCATCCACAAGCCCTATTTGGTTCAAAGCAGAAGGGTGGGAGCGGAAATGGGCAGACACAGGAACTATACTGTCCCTCACACCTTCCTTATCCTGCACACAACACTAAAGCTTCGCTCCTCAGGTGACTACTTCACTTGTACTGTGATGCCTAAGAAGCTCCATTTTACGCCAGGCATCCATCTTGGTACCCAGCAGTCATTAGTCTCTGACTCCAGTCCCTGGAAGGTAAGTTCCCAGTAACCCTGACTCTGTGATCCTCCACCCAAAATGTACAGCCAAGGTCATCCTCTTGTCATGATGGGACTAAATGATTTTTTTTTTGGCTTTTGTAACTTACTTATGCAGATACCCAAAGATTTCTTTGAGTTGCATTAGACATTTAATTTGGCAGAACAGACCAGTGTTTGCTTGCTTGTATAGATATTAAAGATCTTCTTGTGATTTTTCCCCTTAAAAATCCTTCCCTCCACCCCTTTCTCATGACAATCTCAAATTGGCAGACTGTTCATCCTGCTAGCAACTAATCAATAAATCTTTAACTATAATTACATTGAGTCTATGGCCTTTTCCCAGGAGTCACAAAAAAGAGAAGGTCGTCTGACTCTAGGACCAAGAAAGAAAACAAAACAGCCCAAGAAAAGACACTGTGTGATTTAAATAACTAAAATATAAACTTTCTCTCCTTTCATATTTATAAGCTTATTGCATATGGTTAAAAATCTGGATTTTAAAAACAAAATCCATAAAGAAAACAAAAACAAGATGCCAACATTTTCTGAGTTTCTGTAGATGTCTGGGTTTTATAGTTTTCTATTTAATTGTCTTTAGGTTACAGATATTATTCTGCAACTTAATGAAACTAAGAAAAAAAAATACTAAGCTTTTCAGGTTGTCTGCCTCCATTTGCAGACACAAACAAACCATTTAAAATCTCTCTATAATAGCCAAGCAAGGGTGGCACATGCCTTCTGTCCGAGCACCCAGGAGGCAGAGGAAGGCGGATCTCTGGAAGTTCAAGGCCAGCCTGGTCTACAGAGTGAGTTCCAAGACAGCCAAGGCTACACAGAGAAACTTTCTCTTGAAAAATAAAACAAAGCCGGGCATGGTGGCGCACGCCTTTAATCCCAGCACTCGGGAGGCAGAGGCAGGTGGATTTCTGAGTTCAAGGCCAGCCTGGTCTAAAAAGTGAGTTCCAGGACAGCCAGGGCTGCACAGAGAAACCCTATCTCGAAAAACCAAAAAAAATAAAAAATAAAACAAAACAAAAACCCCACAAATCTCTCTGTTACTAACTCCAGACATGCCTGTTTAAAATAGCTAAGCTGGACTTGTTAAAAGTTAGAATTATTTCAAAGAATGAGATGGGCAGGTTCACCAGGCCTTCATCTAAGCACTCGGTCACTCTTCCTGAGTAGTTCGCCCTAATTGCAGTAGGCCTCAAAGGCTGGAAAATCTAGGGTATACAGGCAAAATACTGAAAATAAGGAGGGGCTCCACCTATGCAACAAGTGGGTAAAGTCTCCAGATACTATCTAACATCCCCTTAGGAAACATTTCATACAATAAGTGGTACGTTTCTTTGTTACTGTCATTTCTCATGTTATTTAATTATTTAATGGAAATAAATTTATATAAGAACAAAGATTGCGAATGTAACTACAGATATCCAGCTCTTTGGCTCGCTCTCTCCCTCTTTCTTGGTTCTTATTTACAAAACAATGTTTTATTCAAGGCCATGGATAGTCAAAGTTCTTGCTGAAATGTAAACTTTCTCTCGGGATATGTAAGACCAATGGAGGTGAGGAGAGACACATGTAAAATTCCAAGCAAAAAAGTTAACGTAAAACTTGTAACAAAAAGATTAATAGTTTGAAAAAAGACAACCTATATACAGGTAACCTTAATTTGCTATTGTATGTTTATATGAAACTTAAAATCAACTCTTGTTATCTCCTTTTGAGACTAAGGAAACAACAGTCTTTGAGATATAGTAGATTAGGGTGGATTTTTTTGGGTTTTTTTTTTTTTTTTTGGTTTTTCAAGACAGGGTTTCTCTGTATAGCCCTGGCTGTCCTGAAACTCACTTTGCCGACCAGACTGGCCTTGAACTCAGAAATCAGCCTGCCTCTGCCTCCCAAGTGCTGGGACTAAAGGCATGCGCCACCACGCCAGGCAGGATGGATTTTTATATGATGATTTTATCCTAAAACTTTTAGATAAAAACAACATGTGTTTAATAAATGAAATACATTTGATAAATAAAGTCTACTTAGGTTAACAGCAACTGACTTGAAAATATATGTCTGGCGTCTTGGTCTTTGCTAACTTCGCTAAGCTTTAGCTACTTGGATAAAATAAGTCATACAAGACACTGCGATGTTCTGTAATGGTATTCTAGGAAAGGATGTAGAAAATAAGGCTCCCAGTTCCTCTGTGAACTGCATTTATGATTTTATAAAATTCCCAGTCTCTCTACGGACTCAATGATTTAGAATTTTATTTTGATACTAAGAGAGCTTCAGTTCAAAAATTATAATTTTTTTTGGTCTTTTTTTTGAGACAGGGTTTCTCTGTGTAGCCCTGGCTGTCCTGGAACTCACTCTGTTGACCAGGCTGGCCTCGAATTCAGAAATTCACTTGCCTCTGCCTCCCCAGCAAAAATTATAATTTTAAGACTAAAACTTAACAGGACTAAAACTGCAGAATCCAGCTGGGCTTGGTGGCGCACGCCTTTAATCCCAGCACTCGGGAGGCAGAGGCAGGCAGATTTCTGAGTTCGAGGTCAGCCTGGTCCACAAAGTGAGTTCCAGGACAGCCAGGGCTATACAGAGAAACCCTGTCTCAGAAAAAAAAAAAAAAATGGAGCTGGGGAGATGGCTCAGCAGTTCAGAACCTTCTTTTCCAGAGGCCCTAGGTTCAGCTCCCAGAACCCACATAGCTGTTCACAGCCATCTGTAACTCCAGTTCCAGAGAATCCAAGATGAACTTTCTGGCCTCTGAGGAGACTCTATACACATGATGTACACAGCCATCTGTAACTCCAGTTCCAGAGAATCCAAGATTCACTTTCTGGCCTCTGAGGAGACTCTATACACATGATGTACAGAGATACAAGCAGGCAAAATACCTATAAGTACAATAATGATGATGATGAAAAAAGGTTTAAATAACATTTTTTTTAAATCTCCAAACCTGGCAAATGGGATTGCAAGAAATACAACAGCAATGCCCAGCAAAAGAAACCACCAGCAGAGTGAGCAAAACACTCAGGGAAAGAGGGAAATCGTTTGCCAACATCACACCAGGAACTGACACATGTGAGGTACCGTGGAGCCTAGAGCAGTAGCTCAGTTGGCAGAGTTCTTGCTTAGCATGTGAGAATCCCTGGGTTCAATCCCCAGGACCCCAGAGCTCAGCATGGTTGGTGCACAGCTGAGGTCCAGTTTGAGGTTATCCTTGATATAGTGGATTTGAAGCCAGCCTGAACTACAGTTGGTTAAAGGACACAGTATATAAATGGTATCACCCCATCAAAGGGGGGGGGAGAGGGAGGGAGAGGGAGCCTGATTAAACAGACCAAAAATTATCCTATCAATCAATAAGTGAGCTAATGACCTGAATAGATGTTTCTCAGAAAGAAAATATAAATGCCAAAATAATTCCTGACAAGGTATTCAACATCCTTAGCCATAGCCCATGGGGTAAATGCACAGGAAAGCTGCTTTGAGAGTCCATCTCCTGTGTCAGAATGGCCATCATCAACAAAGCTAAGGACAGCAATGTATCCTCCTGGGGAGGATGTGGGAAAGGGTACATGGGAGTGTAAACCGGCGCACCATTTGTACATCAATCAGTATGAAGATGTCTCAAAAAGCTAAAGTCAGAGCGCCCTTGTGACAGAGCTATCCCACTCTTGGCCATTTGCCTGAAAGACTCCAGTCAACAGAGATGCAGGCACATATATGATTGCTGCTGTGCTGGTCACAGTAGTCAAGAAATGGAAACAGCCTAAGTGCTCGTGGACAGATGAACAGATAAAGAAACTGTGGTGAATCCATGCAATGGACTATTACTCAGCCATGGAGAAAAATGAAATAGTGATATTCACAGGAAAATGAGCCAGACTCAGAAAGACAGATGTCACATGCCAGCTCTCACATGCAGAGCCCAGATTTAAAACGATGTGTGTGCAAGCAATGAACTAGAGAGGGAATCGTGAGATCAGGAGGGAGAGATCTTAAGGAAGAGAGGAGAAAGGAAGGGAGGGCATCCAAGTAAGAAAGCAGAAGGGGGGGCTGGGGGAGGAGAGGACGCAGACAGATGGGGGAGGGCACTGAAGAACGGGAGCAAGTCAGAACAAAGTCAGCCCAATGACACCGACGCAGAGATCCATAGTGAACCCACTCTCGGTGTGATGGCTTTTGTTGTTGGTTTTCAAGTCAGGGTTTCTCTGTGTAGCCCTGGCTGACCTGGAACTCACTCTGTAGACCAGGCTGGCCTCAAACTAAAGAGATCCACCTGCCTCTGTCCCCTGAGTGCTGGGACTAAAGGTATTCACCACCACTGCCATGTCACTGTATGATATCTTAAATTTTCAATTAAAAAATATAAAGAAAAGCTCACAATCTAGAGAAAAACTCTAGAGACCATATCATATATATATATATATGTGTGTGTGTATGATATATATGTATATGTGTGTGTGTATATATATATATATATGTATATGTATATATATATATATATATATATATATATATATATATATATCATCTCATGTCAATCTCCACACTATAGTCCCACCATCTTAAAAAGATCCTTGAGAAGAAACCTTAAGATACAGTTTAGACTGTGCCCTTCAGAATGAAATAATACAATTAAGCTACAATTTGAAAAACTATCAACAAAGCTAAGCTGTGTCTCCAGGTGGTGGGATGTCTCCAGGTGGTGGGATGAAGAAACCCATTTTCCCTGCTTTACAATTTTCCAAAATAAACCACCTGCAGAATCACACTTTTTCTTGACCGTCCGTCTGCCTTCCGTGGACTTCCATTCACAGAGCCTATCTCCTCACCGGGAGCAGGAAACACTAATGAGGCTCACAGTAAAAGCTCCATTTGGAAGATTCAGAAAGACAACTTCTCCTTGCCCAGACAAGCACTTACCTTGCCGCCTGCAAACGCTCCGGTAGGAATCAGATAATTCTTGCGAGATGATTTTGCAAGTTGGGAAACTACAAGAATAGCTACAAGAATAATTTGCAGTCAGGGGCGTGCAGCTGTGGCCTCAGCTACTTAGAAGTCAGAGGATTCATTCCTTGAGGATTCATTCCTTGAGCCTAGGATTGCCTGGATAACACCTCTTATTCAGGAGAGTTTCTACATTGACAAATCCTGTATCTACAGAGAAGCAGTAGACGTCACAGTTATCTTTGCCCTTTTGGACAACTGAAAAACAAGAACGATGTAAAACTGACATTCATCCAATAGCCGCTCCTTTCCTGGAGCTGAAGAAATGACTAGATGGTTAAACACACTGACTGCTCTTGCAGAGGTCCCAAGCTCAGGTCCCGGTGCTCACATGGTGGCTCACAAGCATTTGTAACTCCAGTTCCAAGGGACCCATTATGTCCTTCTGACCTCCAAGGGCACCAAGCACACATCCAGACAAAGCACTCATATTCATTCATATATATATATATGTACATACATACATACATACACACAGTAATAAAAACTGCTTCTTTCCAGGCGTCGTCGCTTTCGGAAGGTTCGTGGAAGAGTCTGCCAGGGAGACCGTTACTTCACAGAAGGCCAGAATCCATGTCCCTCCATCCTCCTGAACCAGCGCAGATGGCACCAAGGTCGCCATGCCGGAGAGCTTAGCTTCAGCAACATTTCCACCCAGCAGCCCAAATGCCGGTGGAACTGTCTAAAGCCCAAGACATAGAAGCAGGGGAAGGCACCACATCAGTTGTCATCACTGCTGGCTCTCTTTTAGACTCTTGTACCAAACTTGTGCAGAAAGGTAGACATCCAACCATCATTTCCGAGTCATTCCAGAAAGCTTCAGAAAAGGATCTTGAAATCCTTCCTGATATGTCTCAACCTGTGCCACTGAGTGATAGAGACACTTTGTTAAATAGCGCATCCACTTCACTGAAGTCAAAGGTTGTCTCTCAGTATTCAAGTCTACTCTCTCCGGTGTCAATGCGGTGATGAAAGTGATCAACTCAGCCACAGCTACCAGGGTAGATCTTAGAGATATTAAAATAGTCAAGAAGCTCAGAGGGACAACAGATAACTGTGGCTGGCAGGAGGCCTCATTCTCATGCAGAAAGTGGCAAATTCTGGTACAACAGGAGTTGAAAAGGCTAAGATTGGGCATGTTCCATTTTGCTCATCTGCTCCTAAAACAGATATGGATAATCAAATAGTAGTATCTGACTATGCCCAGATGGATCAAGTGCTTCGAGAGGAGAGAGCCTATATTTTAAATTTGGTGAAGCACGTTAAGAAAACAGGATGTGATGTCCTTCTCATACAGAGGTCTATCCTAAGAGATGCCCTTAGTGATCTTGCACTACATTTTCTGAGTAAGATGAAGATTATGGTGGTTAAGGACATTGAAAGAGAAGACATTGAACTCATGTAAGACAATTGGAGCCAAGCCGGTTGCTCACGTTGACCAGTTCACTGCTGACATGGTGGGTTCTCCTGAGTTAGCAGAGGAAGTCAGTTTAAATGGTTCTGGAAAACTATTCAAGATCTACAGGTTGTACAAGCCCAGGCAAAACAGTTACAATTGTCATACGTGGTGACTGAAGAAGCTAGCGCTCCATTCCTGATGCCCTCTGTATTATCCGATGCTTAGTAAAGAAGGGAGGAGCTCTTATTGCAGGAGGTGGTGTTTCAGAAACAGAGCTGGCCTCAGACTGACTGAGTGCTCTCCAACACTGAGTTACCGGTGAGGAAGCCATTCGGTCTACACCGACTGGCCTGAATCCCATTTCTACAGTAACAGAACTAAGAAACCGCCATGCCCAAGGAGAAAATGCCAGATGCAGTAATGTCCAAAAGGCTGTTCTTATCAACATTTTGGAGGAAATGGTTATTCAGCCTCTGCTGGTGTCAGTCAGTGCTTTGACCCTAGCAACTGAAATTGCGGAGCATCCTGAAAATTGATGGTGTGGTAAATAGTTGATGATCTGGATAAGACTGGACGACTGGCGCCATTATGGACAGAAGAACTGTGGCTAGAATGGAAGATGGTTGCTGTGTTCCTTGTCTGGAAGCTTGCTTCTTCAGAGTTTTCGGACATTGTCTTCTGGTTGGCATTTGTTTGAAATTGTATCGAAACAATTTAATGAAAATATTAAATATTTGGGTTGGTTTTCTTTTTCTTTTCTTTTTTTTTGGACCTTTGCTCACTCCGGTCAAGCTTGCTCACTCAGTCCCTGCTTGCTCTGCCCCAAAGATTTATTTATTATTATACATAAGTACACTGTAGCTGACTTCAGACACACCAGAAGAGGGGGTCAGATCTCATTACAGATGATTGTGAGCCACCATGTGGTTGCTCAGATTTGAACTCAGGACCTTCAGAAGAGCATTCAATGCTCTTACCTGCTGAGCCATCTCACCAGCCCTAAATATTTGGTTTTAAACTACAAAAAATAAAATAAAATAAATAAAAACCACCCCTTTCCTAAACAGTTCACTAATGCCCCCGTCTCTCCAGATGCCCCAAGGTCATGTCCCCTGGGAAGGTATATTACACAATTCAAACTGATAAAAGAAAGATCCAATCACAGCCTCCCTTGGACCCAGGTAGAGCTCTCTTACAGCAGGAAAATGAAACTTCATGGCTCTTAAATGACACCTCTCCCCTCCAGCTTCCTCTCAAATTCATTCTTTATCAGTTAAGATTCCTATGTTTTTGGTTGAACATGGTGGTGTACGCCTTTAATCCCCAATGCTTCACAGACAGGCTGTCAGTATCAGGGCAGCCTGGTGTACATAGGAAGTTCCAGGCCTGCCAGGGCTATAAAGTAAGACTCTGTCTCAAAAAAAAAAAAAAAAAAAAAAAAAATCTGCATTTTAAAATCAAGACTTTATTAGCATGGAAATCCTCTCCAATCACCACACAATTCAAACTTCTTTATAGTTGAGTGTCAGAATAAGTCACCAAGTCAAGGTCATCCTCCCCTCTCAGAAACCCTTTACAAGCTGACCTCACGTGCACACTGGCCTTGTCCAGACAACCTGGAGCCCTTGCCCGGCCTTTCCACATGAGCATGATCCCTTGGTCAGAAAGTGGTCCCTGACTAGCTGGTCAGATAAGGCAGCTCTCCTACGCCAAACCCCAAGCTCTCAGTGCCCAGGACAGGGCTACGCTGGGTGGCTGTGTGTGACATGTTAGTTTCAGCCTTTCTAGGTCATTACCCCCTAAAGTGATTGTAGCTTCACTCATGTGCACCAGCCCGGGACTGTAGGTGCTCACGGGGCACTGTAATATGAAAGATGCCACACTAGGAGCTTTGGGCCTTTCATTTGATCCTTACAAATTGCTCAGAAGGGAGAAAACTGAGGCTCAGAAAAGGTGAGAAGACTGCCACAGCTGCAAGGTGGGGGGTGATCGAACAGAGTCCAGCTAGCTGTAACCTGGTCAGTGCGGTGGATCAGGTAGAAGTGTCAGATGGGTCACTGGGCCCGCTGTTCACACGGCAGGGCAGAGAGCCAAAGCACACATGGCAAAGGAAACAAGCAGCTTAATGCTAGCTTCCTCTGAACCCCACATGTAGGTTTACCCCTCCTCCCTGCAGTGTCCCCTCCGACCTTATGTCCCTTCAAATAGTAGCCCCACTATGCTCCACTCATTCCTAAGGGTTTATCTTACCCCTGAGCAAAGCAGTAAGTTATTAGGAAATAAAAGGTCAGAATCTCTGAAGGAAGTCCCAGAAAGTGGTTCTTGAGCAACTGGTTTGGAGTGGGAGCCCCTCCCTAGGGCCACTCAAGTCACAGTGGCCTATGTTTTCCTTCCAGGACCTGTCAGGCAACTTTGGGATCAAGATGTTCACCAATAAGGCTGGCAGACAGGACAGGATTAGGAGAAACCCTGGAATCCTTGCAAACCATGGAAGATCCATGTCACTCCCAGATCACTCTGTCCCGGGGCAGCATCTCCCACACAAGGGCAAAGCCAAGCACTTCAGGAAGACATACCTCTCTTCTGGTGGTAACACTGCCATTAATGAGCGCTGCCCTCTCAGAAGCACTGCACCTGGTGCTTTATGCCTTTTTTCTCTGTTACTCCTTGTTACACTGTTATGTAACTATCCGAGCAGTTAAAGACACGGCTTTTCTCCAGTGGACTAGGCCTGTTCATTATCCGGACTCTAACAATCATGAGTTACAGCCACAGTGGCCACACTACTTACAACTTCTCTACATGAAAAATGGTGTCAATAATCTCTCACGATGCTAATGATTCACTCGGTGAGTGTCAAGTCAGCCATCAGAACTGGCTGGGGTCTCCTCATCATGTTGTAGAGACTGGAACTTAAGGCTCTGAGAGCTCCTACCAACTGTCCACAGCAAATAGAATACTAAGTGGGATTAAATCCAAGTGTGGTGCCCCTGACTCTAAAGACCCTTAACTCCTGGCACTTGGGCTCCCTACCTTCCCTAGACCAAGCCTTACTTCAGGAGCGATTACACTGGTCCAAGAGTCCCGACGGATGGCGGTGGGAACTCATTCCCTGGACCATCCTAGAGACACGGAAATTGAAAGGAGCCACAACCAGCACAAGAATATGAGGTCCAGGAAGTTTTTATTTACCCTGCCCTTCTTCATTTTATTAAGTGACAGCAAACTAAATAAGTATCTACGGAAGTAGGATTAAAAAAGAAGAAGGAGGAGGAGGAGGAGGAGGAGGATGAAGTCACCAAACAGCATTATAAAGCATTAAGGAGAAAAAACTCCAGCTCTGCTTCTTGGCACCTGGGTGTGGGAGAGCAGGCTTAGTGTGAGAACATCGGACAAAACCTTGGCTCTAGGCCATCTCTCACAAATCCTTTTCCACACCCTCAACAACCACCTATCAAAGAAAGTAAAGAGATTGCAGTCTCATAGAAAGTTCTTTTCAAGATCCGAACACTCTGTATTTCTCCATTAGTTACATTTCCCTGTGTGTGCATTTTTTCTATATTATTAGTTATTGACTTTGTGTATGTACGTATGTTTGTTTGTATTTATGCCACAGTCCATGTATAGATGTCACAGGACAACTTGCAGGAGTCCGTTCTCTTCTTCCTCATGAGTCCCAGGGTTCAAATCAGGCCATCAGACTTGGCAGCACGCACCTCATTCACTGAGTCATCTTGTTGCCCCTGCTAAGAATGGTTAGTGAGATGGCTCCTAAAAGTTGTCTTCTGACATTTGCATTATGATACGCACACACACTATATATATATATATATATATATATATACATATACACATATACATATATATACATATATATATTAAAAATTCTTTTTTTTAGACAGTCTCAGAGATCTAACCCCTGGTTAGAACTTTCTGTGTAGACTAGGCCGGCCTTGAACTAACAGAGTTCTACTTCCCACTGCTGGAATCGAAGACGTGTGGTGGCCCACCCCGGCAAGGCCAGATTCTTATATGTAGAGGACTTGAGGAATAAGCTGAGCAAGTATCTCAGGCATCACTCTTCTCCTACTCCCTAAGGAGCCCAGACTCCTGGCTTCCCACTGTCACTGCACTCTTGAGAGGAGAGTCACAAAGTGTCCCTGCCACCCTCCTGTCCCACTCTCACTTGCCCTCTGCTGCACAGTCTGACCCTATCTCTGGTTTGGAGGATTCCAAAAGACCTAGCAATAAAAGAACTAGAATATTTAGAGAGCTGGCCCTACAGGGCCGAGATCAGGAAGAGACAAGTGAGAGGGTGGGGATGTGGTTCATACAGATCTGCAAGCATGAGGACCTGAGTTTAGTCCCCAGTGTTCATGTACAGACTAAACAAACAAATGAATGAACAAAAGCTCCTATCTCCAATCTCAGTGCTGGAAAGCAGACCCAAGAAGGTCCTTGGGGCATGCTGGCCAGCCAGCTTAGCTGGATCCCTGAGCTCCATGCTATTAAGGGGCCTGGTCTCAAAAAATCAGATGGAAAATAAATAAGGACCACACCACGGTTGCCCTTGGGCCCCACATGCAGACTCATACATGTACATAAGTACATAACCCCAACACACATGTACTCATAAAAATGTATGCACACCAAGAGAACAGAAAGGGACAACTATCTCCTGAAGACAAGATTCTTGTTTCATTTGCATATTTGGCACCTGCTTTGTGGTGTGGGTAAGAGGAATATCAGTGAAACTCTGCCTGCTTGAAACAGGGTCTGTGTAACTCAGGCCGGCCTTAAATGAGGCTCCTCCTACCTCATCCTCCTGAGTCCTAATAAAGTGTATACATCTGTCCACACAATGGTGATACTCAGACTAATGTGGTGAAGGTGGTGACTGGTGACAGGGACAACAGAACTGTGAGTGCCACCCCATGTGTAACACTCATGGCTGCTCTCAGTGCTGAGCCTGGTTTGATTGCCAGCTTCCATCCGAACTCGCTGGGTTGTGGGATGAGTTTGCTTTTCTTTCTTGGCCAAGACTCGGATCCTAGAAGTCTTATGAGAGGACCGGGTAGGAGCTGCAAGAAGCTAAATGACAGAGCAAATGCTTAACATGTTTCAGGCCCTGAGCTCAATCCCAGCACCAAGAGAGGAAAAGGAGGAAGAGGGAAGGGAAAGCACTGAGTCCTACCTCCAGCCCCCCAACCCAGGTAAAACTATTTCTTTAAGATGGGTATGCCTAGGCTGGGTGGTGGTAGCACACACCTTTAATCCCAGCATCGGGAGGCACAGGCAAGTGGATCTCTGTGAATTCAAGGCCAGCCTGATCTACAGAGAGAATTCCAGGACAGCCAGGGCTACACAATGAAACACTATCTCAAAAAAACATAAAAAAAAAAAAACAAAAAAAAAACCAAAAGAGAGAAAGGGGGAGGGGAGGGGAGGGGAAGGGAGGGGAGGGGAGGGGAGGGGAGGGGAGGGGAGGGGAGGGGAAGAGAGAAAATGGTGGTGGGTAAATATGAACCACATAGAAACAAAGCACAAGTTCATCTGACTCCTTTTCTGCTGTCCAATTTTCTGTGTGTGGCTGTCAGTCTTCTACAGCCTACTCCCAGACACAGACGCAGTGAGATCAAAACAGTCAATACCCTATTTCTGAGATTTCAGGGTGTTCAGGAAGGTTTTGGGTACTTCAACTCCACCTTCCTGGTGCTTCTCACAGTACATGCCCAAGGAGAAACAAAGTAGATTTCAGTTTGGATTAAGGAAATATTGAACATCAGCCTCTGGTACCCGCAAATTACCAGGAAGTTGCACAAAAATGTAGAAAGAGCTCCTGAATCATTTCCTCTTCATCTCTACTGCCACTGACCCCACCCTGACCAGCAAGCATACACCCAGACACCCACCTTACTCTTAAGTGGCTGTGATACAGAGGATTTTAGGGTGCTGTGTGGGTTAAAATGCTTGTTATAAGAGCTCCCCAGAAAAGAGCAAAGAGCACAGCGGCCATTCTCAGTGTGTATGAATGCCAGGAGCTTGGTATCTTTTACTGAGCTCAATGGGAAAGAAAAATATTAAACAGATGCCACAAGGGCTGTGAAAATAATTTCCTGATGCTTCTTTAGGGGGAGCCACAGGCAGAAAATGGCCAAGAATTTAAAAAGCAATCACAGCCCAGTCTAGAAACTGAGCGGGCTATTCATCGATGGGCGTAGAGGAAGTCCAAGGACAGGAAGGCAAGTCATGTGTATAGCAAACATCAGGAGTCCAAACCCTGGCAGGGAAACTTCCAATGGTGATTTCCTTTCTCAGAGTCAGCGACCCCACCCACCTCTAGAGACATCAGCATCTAGAAGGGTCATTTTCAGTTCACTGAGGCAGAGCTGTTCAGAGAGCCACAAATAATAACAGAACTCAATCGGCCCGTGTTACAAAAGCAACACTCAATGGTGCAGCACTTACCCTTGCCTACACACAACTAACCTAAGAGTGTGGACTTGGGATCAGAAAGAAAGGTGAACGATTTACTCCAGCAGATCCCAGAGTCAACCACAGGGCAAGTGACTGTGTTACGGTGGCAAATGAAATTGGCAGATCAGCTGACATGGAACCAGGTGTCCCTCTACTTCTGGATCCCTTAAAGCAAGAATATGTAAACATCCCAGAAAGTAAGCTGCTTAAATAATGTCCTCATCCAAGGTAGGGAATAGAACCTCCTTGTGGTCCAAACTGCTCATGGACAAGAGCAGGAAACAGATGCCTTGCTGCCCCTGCTCTTCTGCACTGCTTGTCCAGGGACCTTGGGGACACAGCCTGTGGCTGCCCTGACAGCATCTCTGGCTGTTCTCTGCAGTGACTATGCTGAGAAGTAGCTAAGCTTCATGTGCAGCTCCACGCCTGGACAGTGGAACCCAGCAAGACCCATTGAAAGGAGCCACCCCTAGATCCCACCACTGAACACCAAGCACAGGAAGGTTCTTCTCCCTCCCCATACCCTGTTCTACTCACAGATGCTAAGGCCCCAGGAAGTAGCAGAGAAGTGAAACTGCCCATAAAGGGGAATGGGCAGGAGAGAGTGTAGCGGGGAGGGGAGAAGCAAATGAAGTCTGAGAGGGAAATAAAAATGAGAGATACCATCTCAAAGGGCCTGCAGTTTACCCACTCAGTCCTCCTGACACCTGCAGAAGCCCAGACAGAAAAAGCACTGGCCCTCTTGGTGGTTTCACATAAGAATGAAACTCAAATAGCCTAGAACCCACTGCCTTCTCTAGCCTAGCCAACCAGTTAATCAGGTCTCAGACAGCCCTTTCAGCTGCTGCAAGGCAATATGACAGAGCTCAATTTTTACAAATTTCCCATAGCTTATACGAGGCCCACTTTTGGAGAAGTCCTACTTCATCACTCCCCACAGACTTTCTGCCATCAACAGGTGTGTGCACACGCACGCGCACACGCGCACACACGTGCATGCTCTTGCTGTACCACATTGCACCCCACCTATCCTATCTTAAAGCAATTAAATATAGAATTTTCAAACCATATAGGACTGTTGAGAGATTATGGCTCCCAAATAGCCTAACTTCAAGTTCTGGCTAGCACACACAAAGTGTGAGGCCTCAGCAAATGACTCTTAGTCCCCTCCTCTATAAAATGAGGCTATTCAAATGCCCATCTGCTGCTGGGAGGGCCACAGGAGGTCATGAGGAGCAGAATATTGCCCAGCAGGCATGTGCTGTGCATGGAACGCTTGCTGACTATTTCATACAGTAATGAGAGTCTATGAGAGTAAGCCCAGCAGCAAGCACCAGGACCTCCCAGTTTCAGTGCTGTCCCCTCGCAGTGACTTTCCTTTGTCCTACTAGCCACACCCTTCCTGGATCTGACCCATGGGCACTGTGTTCTCAACAGAACTTTTATATTTACACTAGACTTTTTATGATTTATAAAGAACGTTAAATTTTTATGGTGTGTATTTTCATCTGCCCACCTTTCCTTGTTATCCTTCTCTATAGTGCCTCCCCCTCCCTCCCTTCCTCCCCTGCTTCTCAAGGCTTCCTGGTAAGTTATATGTGATGCCAAGCTAAGAATATCTGGTCATATTCCTGAAAAATCACTTTAAATTATTAAAGAAGGGGTTGAGAAAGAAGCAGAAAGCCATGTGCGTTGTGATGGAGGCCAGGCCTGCGATTGGCTCCCATAAAGCCCAAGAGCCTCTGAGCTCACACTGTGCTCTCCCTAAGCCTTCTGCAACATCAGTGTCTCCTGGCTGCCCGGGCAGCCCCATGGCTAGCTAGCTCATAGTTCCTCATCAAACAGAACTGCCAACTCAGGTCAGCACCTCAGTCCCTAGCCACCCTAACCCTCATCCTCATTTGATCCACCCCAGAGCGCAGAGCAGACATAGCTCAGAGCCATCTTCAGCCCCTTCCCTGCCACCTTCTCTTCTTTCTTCTTTAGTCACAAAGACTTGCCACTTCCCAAATGGCTCTCACCCTTCCCTATGCTTTATGCCTTCTGATCCTCCTGGTTGAGGGCTAAGTCTCTGAAATGAATTTGCTGTAGAACGCAGCTACCAGAAATGTCCACAAAAACAGATCAACAGGTCACTGCCTACTTAAAGCCCCCCACTCATAAGAGCCCTAACTCCTCTATGGTGTTGGAATTGGGAGTAAGAATTTCCATAGTCTGGCAGGACCCCATCTAAGAGGTCCTGAATGAGACCTGTCCAAAGATATCATTCCATCTGCCTAAAAGGTGCCCCAATGGGCAGCACACTAGCACTGTCGCAGGGTGAATCCCGGCATTCAGGAAGACATGCACACTTCACTGAAGAACAAATAACATTGATAGTTAAGCGTTCAAGCACTGGATCCCGAGTTCATCTTTAGTCTCATTTTTTAGAAGTCACAGCTAAGGCCTAAAGAGGCAAATCTACTTGTTCAAGGTCAGAACCCAGGTCCTGGCCCACAGCTCCTGTTTCATCTGCTAACAGCTTGAACGACTCTCCTGTGCACATCTGTCTGGGATTCCCACAAGCTTTCCCTTCGGCTGGACATTGACTGGGACTTCTGTCCCCCCACCCCCACTTCCCATCACCCCCCACTCCCCCACCCTCCCACCCTCCCACCTCAAGCCCACAGACTGAGCTGGCCTAGAAAGAACAGAACAGGAAGAAGTGAGCTTTGGCACTCCTTCAGGGGCAGTTTCAGGGGCCAGACACAAGGGTTTTTGAATACTGAAAAAAATAGGCCTATTGTCTCTGTGGGTGGGACCAAACCGTAGCAGGAGCTAGGAAACCAGTTTCTTTGTGCCCAGAGCTGAGGACTTAGCCATGAACTGTAAGGGTGGAGGTGGGTGTGGGGAGAAAAGGCTGAGACCTTTAAGAACAGAGCAATGACAACAGGCCCTACTCATCTGCCCCACCCCCACCCACTACCGGGTTTTTGTTTGGTTTGGGTTTATTTCCCCCTCACATATGCCCCATATGGCTTGGTGAGTCTCTTGGGATCTAGAAGGTGTGGTTTCCTGGAGGCCAGTGGAGTCAATGAAGCATCGTGGAACAGGATGGCTCCATTATGAGGGAGGCGTTTAGAGAAAGCTGCTTTAACACTGCCCCACAGGCCAGGGAAAGAAAACAAGGAACTAAACCCTGAGCTGCAGACCCATCCCTCAGCAACGTGTGAGGCACTTGTCTGCAGACTGGGGCCTGGCCAACTTAGCAAGGCAAGAGTCAGGCTGAGCCCCAAACAAGGATTTCAGCATTTTATCCCATGCTACTACGTCCAAAAGTCACTGGACATTGATTCCAGGTTGCCATAGCATGTCAGTTCATCTGACCAAAAAAAACAAAACAAAACAAAACAAAACAAACAAAAAACCACTGACCACTTTCTTCCATGACAATCATGTGGTGGACTATTTACACTAACAAGTTCTGTCATTTATGCTAAGGACAAAGACCTCCCCTCCCGCCTTTACTCAAGTCACCTATCTGCCAATGCCTTCCTCTGGCCCTTTGGACCCATTCCTATGCCCCAAAGATGACTCTCAGAGGCCTGGCAGATGTTCGTGAGGTGCACTGAACACATCCCAATGACATCCTGGAAACTGAATGTGAAATGAGGATGGGACAGCTATCCCTCACACTCCTTTCCACCTATGACCTAGACCTACTTGCAGTCCAGCGGCCCAACCTTTCCAACGTCTTCCCTTCCATCCTTTGCTAAAGGCTACTCCGTGAGCTCCTGGAGCCCAAGACTGCAGGCACCTGCTCCCCAATTCTTACAGTTCTGGAGGTCACAATTCAAAACGTCTCTATGTCAAAACAAAGGCATCAGCAGAATAAAAAATACTTTTGGAGGTTGAGAGCTGAATGTAACTCTGCCTGATATAGCTCCTGGAAGTTTCTGCTCCAGGATCCTCTTAACTTACCTGGACCACTCAGATATCCAGAGATCTCTATCCCAAGATGCTGACGTCATTGAACCTGCAATGTCCTTCAGGCAGATAAAGGGTTCCCAGGTTCCAATGGGATGTGGACACTGGGCAGTCACTATCTGACTTAGCACAAGTACCCTTTCTAAACATCACCAGGGACATGAATTCAACCTGCTTTCCTTTTTTGCCTTTCATTTGTCTGTTCGGTAGGGAAGCAGGACAGGCTTTGAGGTAGGACACTGTAGCTCCAGCTGGATGACCCTGGGCAGAACCCTTGATCTCCTTCACCTCATCTCTCATGTATAACACAGAATAAGAAAATGACAGTAAGAGACTAGAGTCATGCAAGTGCCTGACCTGGGATGGCCCCCATAAGTATCTTTGCAGTCCTGTCCTCTCACCATCCAGTTCTCTCTCCCAGGTCTTTTCCCTTGTCTTAAATGACAAGCCTCCATGTAAGCTACCACACAGCCAAGACCAGCGTACTGCCTTCTGTTGTGACTCTGCCTCAGCATTTCACAGGGGAGTCTACAACCATCTCAGGGTGCCCACTGGGTTTATATGGGGACACCCTTTTATGAAGCCCTTTTTATGTTCAAATAAAATACATGCTCCCTCAGGGCACAAGTACCAGTCTCAAACCTGCTCATTTCCTTATTGGAGCCTTCTTCGGTCCTTCTCTTCACACCTTATAAATGAGAACAGTACAAAGATGAAAATAATGACTCTGGCCTTTTCATAAGGAACTATCTTAGGCAGATGAATGCTCTTCCCAGGGCATTCCCTGAAATCTGTATCAAGGCTTGACAAAAACGTAGGTAATTTTAGGATCCATGCCTGGACCTCCAGGAGATTATAACTGCTTTCTCATCCCTTGTAAACTCCTTTTGCGCAAAGCTATTTTCCAAGAACTACCTAGTGAGACCCGGAATGCCTGCCTCCCTGGGTCATTTCACTTCCAGCTTCCCTGCCAGGACCCTGCTGCAAGCAAGCAACCATCCCAAAATAGATACCCAGGCTAGCACCTTTACCTGCTCCCGTGATCACAACCACTCACACTCAGCACCCATTATCTAAGGCTTTACATGAAGTGCTATCCTCTCAAAAGAGTCTATAATCGTGCCCATTTCTACAACCTAAAAAAGTCAAGGACAAGGGCGTTAAGTAATGTGCCCGATATGGACCAACTCCATAATTTAACTTCATCTGCACTCAATCTGGGCAAAAGCTGTCTTAAATTTTTCTGAGATCTCCCAAACAAAATCCACCTTCCAGAATGATTTTGACCTCCCCCACCCTCCACACACACACACACACACACACACACACTTTAAGATTGGACACAGCCAACATAAGCTGTTTTCTGTCTCAATATTCACATAGGCGCCTGCTTCCTAACACCTAGCACAATTTCAAGGCACTTCCTTAGCCTACTGTTTATGAATCGTTACTTTTTTTTTTTAGGAAAATGCAGGACCAGATTCCCTGACCACATAAGAAGTCACAAGTTGACAGTCTTGTGAACTATTTGCACAGCCTTTCTCAGACCATAAAAGGGATGCACCAAGAAGAAATGCAATAAGGAAGTAGAAAAACCAGGAGAGTTCCTGGAACAATCACAAAGAGGTGGAGACTCCAGAGCCAGTGCTTAACGGCCTTGAACCATGCTTGGCAACCCCACCTGTCCCTTTCTATGCCTCTTGGCATCTGACTTCCTTCTCACCTGTCCCTTTGGCCTCACTTTCACAGACCTGATGAGTGGAGGAGTCAGAAAGGATTCATGAGAGAGCTGACTCACTTATGTACACTCACTCACCTTGGGACAGTTGCTACGCAGGGCGCAGGATTTAAGGACAATTAAGGAGTTATGCTTCCTAGAAATTATGCTGTCATGTTTGTCTAAGCAGAGGTGGGCCCTCTGGCCCTTAGGAACTTACATCCTCCCTTCTCCCTAGGTTGGGTTACATTCTCCTTTTAGTAGGTCATTTGTTTACTAAGTCATACTCAAGAAAAGAGAAAAAAAACTCAGTTGGATGGATTCCTTAAAGTCCCAAGCATTCCATTCCATTCTAAAATGTCTGTTGTTTTGGTGATGAGCAAGCAAAAAAGAAATATTAAAGGCCATGCAGGAAATTGATAACAAGTTTAACCATAAAACCATGAGTAACAACCTACAAAATGCCTTTAGGGACCACTGAACCACAATAATGAAGAGACAGGAGTCTAGTACTGCGACCTTTCCATTTGTATCTCATCTATAGGTCACCATGACTCATCCTCACACAGTTAGCTCTTACCTCAGAACTTGTAGATGGAACCAGCCTTTAGATACACACATATATTCATGAATTTCTTTCTATGCTTTAAACAGAACTTCATTATGTAGCCCTGGCTAGTCTAAAACTCACTATATAGACTAGGCTGGCCTGAACTAATAGAGTTCCATCTGTTTCTGCCTCCCAGAGTATACCCCCACAGAGTATACCCCCACAACCAGTCTAGATTCAAATATTTTGGAATCTGAAGCTCCTGTTTCCACTTCACACCATTGCATCCACAGAATTCAACGATAACTCTAGTGGAAATAATTATACTAAACTTCAACAGTAAGACAGGATCTGAAACAAGGCTTGGGATGAAAAATTTGGGAGGCTGAACAGCAAGGCAGGAATCTTTCAGGACATAAAATGTGCGTCAGTCATGGTTGACTGCAGACCAAGGAGCCATGCTGAAGGACTATGAATGACACCCTAAGGAGTCTGAACTCGATCTATAGATTACAGGAATAGCTGGAAATGTGGATAAACAGCAGCTTAAGAAAATTAAGTTAGCTTTTAAAAGGATTACTAAGCAAGCTTAAATTTAAATAAGTAGTTCTTAACTTTGATAAGAAATTAAAATGATCTGGAAGCTTTTTTTTTTTTTTTGAGACAGTGTGTCTCTGTGTAGCCTTTGATAGGAACTCCCTATTACATCAGGCTGACCTGGAACTCACAGAGATCTGCCTGCCTCTGCCTCCTGAGTCCTGGGATCAAAGACATGGGCCACCACCTTTTACTGAACCAAGCTCCAACCTAAGGTTCTATATCATATTTACCTGTTTCGTGCCTTTAAAGGTTATTTTTAGTAGTGGGTATTTCTGTTTTACTTTGATTTTTGATTTGAAGTCCTGGTGATTGAACCCAAGGTCTAGCACACTCTAGCAAAGTGTTCTACCTCTGAGCTTATCTTCAATTCCCTTAGTCTTCTCTAAATTGGTAGAGTTGTTCCAAGTTTTTGTCTTCATGACCATAACATTTTGATTTAGTTCTTTTGTTTGGTTTGGTTTTTTTTTAAGATTTATTTATTTATTATAAGTACACTGTCTTCAGACACCCCAGAAGAGGGTGTCATCTCATTACAGATGGTTGTGAGCCACCATGTGGTTGCTGGGATTTGAACTCAGGTTAAGAGCAGTCGGTGCTCTTAACCTCTGAGCCATCTCTCCAGCCCGTTTGCTTTGTTTTTGAGGCAAGTCTCGTTTTTGTAGTTCAGCCTGGCCTGAGCTTGCTATGGAGCTAACTGTTCTTGGAAGTGGCCCAGATGAACTTGAGGAGCTGATGAGGCCTGGGGTTTATTCAGTCGGTTGGTTTTTGTTAGGTTAGGTTTTCACTGTTGCCGCAGGAGGGTGGTGGTGGTTATTTTCAGCCTAGGTGCCTCTCCAGTGTGCTACACAATCCGGGTGGACCTTTAGTTCCTGACCCTCCCATCACCACCTCCCAAGTTCTGGGATCATAGACCTGAGCCTAGTGGTTTCACTTTTGCTGGAGGCAAGGTTCATGCTGGCCTGGAATTTGTGAGCCTTATACCTCTGGCTCCTCAGTACTACTCCCATACCTGGGTGACCTTAACATTTTCTGAAGAATATTAGCCATCTGTTTTTTGGTGTGATGGGAGTGGGGATGGGGCTTGTGATAACCCTCAATTCTGGCTCACCTAATATTTCTTCAGGGTTAAGTTCAAGGTGTGCACTTTAGCCAGGTAGCAGAGGAGTGACACCGTGTCTCCCGAGGTCAGCAAGTGAGGTGCCCAGGGTGCTGGGCATGGAGCACCTAGCTATGCTTCCTCACTATAAAATGACTATATTACTTGGAAACATTATTTTATTTCACTTACTACATTTTATTTCCTGGAAGGAGCGAGCAAACCACGCAAGCATTTGGAGGTTGGAAAACAGCTTAGAAGAGGAGACTCCTTCCTCCCACCTGGGGAGCCAACACAGACCTTGAGGCTTGCTGGCAAATGTCCTCACCCACCGAGCCATCTTGGGAGCACTCTTAAACTATCAGTGCCTGGAAACACAGAATAATCAAATGAGCCTCCCTTGGGGCCTGGGGCAGGCCCTGGAAGGTGGTCAATGTCTCAGATTCTAACAAACAACCAGAACTGAAAACCAACAGTGAAAACTGGAATTCTGAAAAGCAACATTGGGCCTCTCTTCTCAAAACATAACCAATTAAGCAGATGTAACTAAACTTGAACTTTGGTGGGAACCCATAGCAGAAGAAAGGCCAAAATTCCCCGGGTTGGGAGAGCACTTAATGAACAAGGAGCTGAGTGATATAAAGAAAATGCTGGCCATAAGCAAGCCCCCCACCCTTTCTGCTCCAAGCCTCAGGGAAATCTTTGCTTCATTTCATGAAATGCACAGCACACGATGGCTGAAATAGCCACTGGCAGGAAACTACAACTCCTGTTGCAAATACCCAGCCTTCTATACCAAGATACTTCTTCTGACTAGGGTTGAAAGCAAAATCTATAAGAGTCAGGTCGGGGGCCCTGGGCTTCCCTTGAAGAACCTGTGCTATCTGAGTGCCAGTTATGCTTTGTCCTCAATGTCTTCTGAAGCAAGAGGGTAGGGACTCGGTTTTAAGATTACAAAATAGGAAAGTGTGCCCATCTCTCAAGCTCCGGCTGCTGAAGCAATTCTCACAGGGCTTAAGTCCTTACTGTGCCTAATTTCCTTAAAGCATTTATCAGAGTTTCATTTACGAATTTCATCAGGTCTAGAGAGCTAGTTGGGCAGTATGTGCACTCGCTGCTCTTGCAGAGGACCTGTGTTCAGTTCCTAGCATCCACATCTGGTGGCTCACAGTCGCCTACAATTCCCCCTCCAAGGAATCTGGCGCCTCTGGCCTCCTGAGGCATCTGCATTCACATACAGACACATAATACTTTTTAATGTTTTAAGAAAAGGTCTCACTGACAATATAGCCCTGGCTGGCCACAAACTCACAAAGACCCACTTGCCTCTACCTCACAAGAGCTAGAATTAGACTTGCAACATCATGCCCAGCTAAAAATTTTAAGTGATAATAACTTAAATGTTTTCATCAATCCCTCCTGGAGACGGAATAGCTCATGACATGAAAAAGAGACCAGCAAAGCGTACAAAGAGGAAGAGCCCTGAGGAAAGCTATCCCTAAGGTATTCACGAAGCTACCAGGATCTGACTCTTGATTGCAGAAGGAGCTGTCGCAGCATTAAAGACAACGCTCAAGCTCTCATAAAAGACTAAAAAGGGGGCTGGAGAGATGGCTCAGAGGTGAAGACACTGACTGCTCTTCCAGAGGTCCTGAGTTCAATACCCAGCAACCACATGGTGGCTCACAGTCATCTGTAATGGGATCTGATGCCCTCTTCTGGTGTATCTGAAGATAGTGACAGTGTACCCACATACATGAAATAAATAAATCTTTTAAAAAAAAAAGACTAAAAAAGAAAATTAGTCCCATCGCCCCATTAACATATAGCCACTATAAACTGATGCACTAGCTGCTAGCTGATACATGGGTGAAATAATGAGCAAAAGATCAGGGCCATTGGGTGAGGAATGTCTGGGACGTATTTCCTGAGAGAGGCAGGTTTGGGCATCTGAACAGTAGGACTACTACGGAAACAGGAGACACAAAAGCAAAAGGAGCCAGGCATTGATCGCTGTTGTAGATGCTCATTTAGCAGTTCTCAAGAAAGTAGTCTAAATTTTTTTCCATTTATTCATTTTAACAACACATGAGGTTGCCTCAGCAGGGGTTGCTGGTCCCTCAGAAAGGAAGGTGATTTGCCAAGGTCAGTGGTACCCTTGGAATTAGAAACCAGCTTGTCTAACTCTAGAGCAGACATTACCACTGTCGAGAAAGAGTAGTGAACCCAGTTTAGGAAAGGGGAGGAAACAGGGATCACCATTACAGAAAGATGTGGTTGAGAAACCAGAAGTTAGGTAAACTTGCTAAAGTGGCTATGTTGAAGGACCATGAAAACTAGGCAGAAAAAAAAAAAAAAAAAAAAGCTGGGCGTGGTGGCGCACGCCTTTAATCCCAGCACTTGGGAGGCAGAGGCAGGTGAATTTCTGAGTTCGAGGCCAGCCTGGTCTACAGAGTGAGTTCCAGGACAACCAGGGCTACACAGAGAAACCCTGTCTCAAGAAGAAAGAAAGAAAGAAAGAAAGAAAGAAAGAAAGAAAGAAAGAAAGAAAGAAAGAAAGAAAGAAAGAAAGAAAGAAAGAAAACAAACTAGGCAGACACACTTAAAGGAAACCCGTGATTGCCAAAGAACCTCTGAAGGTTTGGGGTACAGAAGTCATCGAATGATACCTTGAGCGAGGAGTTCTGGGTTCTAAACAAGAGAAGCTGCTGGAAATGTCAGAGGAGCCATGGGATGGAGGAGTGGGAACGACACTTAGGAGCAGAGCCTGGACTTAAGCAGGAGTCATGCTGGAGGGACAGGTAGGGGAACCTTTAATTGCAGCACTCAGGAGGCAGAGGCAATGATCTCTGTGATCTACATAGAGAGGTCCAAGCCAGCCAGAGCTACACACTGAGATCCTGTGGTATGTTAAAGTCATAGCTACACCAGACAGGCTAGATGCTCCCTCCAGAGTCTGTTCTCACTTCATCCACAAATCAACACAGGTGCAATGAAAATTCATCTCTACCGTGATCTCTTGTTACGTAGTGTGACCCACCACCACCCAGCAGTGATAGCTTACCAAATCCTAGCAGTGGGTGGATGTGTTAGGGGCCAGCCTAGGAAACAAGACCAGAGCAGCAAAGTGAAAGACATGTTGGGGAGGGGAGAGAGAGAGAAGGACAGAGGCAGGGACAGAAGAGGAAGGGAGAGGGCTTTCAGTCTCCACTAGAAGTATCAGAATTGGGGGCTGGAGAGATGGCTCAGCAGTTAACAGCACCGACTGCTCTTCTGAAGGTACTGAGTTCAAATGCCAGCAACCGCATGGAGGCTCAAAACCACCCATAATGAGATCTGATGCCTTCTTCTAGTGTATGAAGACAGCTACAGTGTACTTACATATAATAATAAATAAATCTTAAAAAAAAGTATCAGAATTGTATTTAAACAACAACCTTGTGTGTTCTGTAAGCTCTTCTCTAAAGTATATTCCGATCTAGATGTTAGTGTCCACAATTCTGTCACTCTACAGAGATCCAGGGTGAGGGGTGGGTGGGTGGGGGGTGGGAGGACAGACAGGATGACACAGTTGACCTAGTCACCTAATGCACCCCTTTCTAATCCTAACAGCCTGTCTGGCTTGCTCACTAGGAAACTCCAGTGAGGAAGTGCTGCCACCTTGTGACCATGACTGGTAAAACATACTTAACAGTTCTCAATGGGAAGGTGCCAGGAGGAGGGGACACCAAGTCACAGATGTGGGGAGTGAATCACAACCGCTCATTTTAACAGCACAGCCCACATCACAGAGCACTGTCACAGTTAAGATGAACCCTAATTCTTTCCATTATTACATCTGTATTTGTCACGTGGGTGCACCTGTGGACGTTAGAGGACAACCTGCAGAGTCAGTTCTCGTCTTTCACTGTGAGTCCAGGGATCAAACTCAGTGATGACACCTTCACTGAAGAGCCATTGTGCTGACCCTCAAAGAAGTTTTTATGATTCCGAACAATTTGGTGTCCGTGGAAAACCTAAGTTCCATGCTAAGCACTAACAGTGCAGCCCTCAAAATCATCAGGACTGGGGGGCTGGAGAGATGGCTCAGCAATTAAGAGCACTGACTGCTCTTTCAAAGGTCCTGAGTTCAAATCCCAGCAACCACATGGTGGCTCGCAACCATCCATGAGATCTGATGCCCTCTTCTAGTGCATCTGAAGACAGCTACAGTGTACTTACATATTAATAAATAAATCTTTTTTCTTTAAAAATCATCAGGGGCTGGTGAGATGGCTCAGTGGGTAAGAGCACCCGGCTGCTCTTCCAAAGGTCCCGAGTTCAAATCCCAGCAATCACATGGTGGCTCACAACCATCCGTAATGAGATCTGCCTCCCTCTTCTGGGGTGTCTGAAGACAGACAGCTACAGTGTACTTACATATAACCAATAAATAAATCTTTAAAAAAAAATCATCAGGACATTGTTTTCAGACATCTGGGCCTGATGAAGTGCCAGGAAATAAATGTAGGGTTCCCTGGTCACTTGCGCTCTGTGGTGCTGTTTTATCTCGTGCCTCTCTTCAATCCTGGCCCTGGTCCTGACAAGCACTGGAATTAGCCAGTATCTGAGATCACCCACCACGAGCCCCTCCATTTCTTTCCGTAGGCATATCTGAAGCCCTGCACTCTCCTGTAAGTTTAAGCCAAAGGTTCGCAATTTGTGTATTGAAACCCCTTTGGGAGGAGGAGAGATCAGATGACTCTTTCAAAGGGGTCACCTAAGGTATTTACATTATGATTCTTAACAGCAAAGTTACAGTTATGGAGTAGCAATAAAATAATTTTATGGTTGGGGGTCAGTACAACCTAAGGAACTGAATGTAAGGGTCATTAGGAAGTTGAGAATCACTAGTTTAAGCTATGATGTGAGATTTGTTTAAAAAAAAAAAAAAAGGAGGAGGAGAAGGAAGAGGAGAAAAAATAAAAAGATCCGTGAAAAGAGGCACGGGGCTGGCCACAGCCCAGGTAGGAAGATGCTGCAGATGTAGGATCCCACTCTCACTGTGAACACGGTCCAGCAGGGAAGAAAGCAGTCCTGAGCACTGCTGCTCTGGCTGGACGGTCCTAGAATTCAGCGTCTGCTGTGGTCTCCATGCTTGACCATGGAGAGTGACGGGAGAGCGCAAGGCTTCAGAGTTTGTCTCTGGAAAAAGCTGGAGGGGTGAACACAAAATTGTTTTCTAGAACTCACTATGTGATTCAAAAGGCACACAGGCTGCGCGGCCGGCCCCGAAGCGCTCGCCTAGCAGGGCCCCGGCTCCGCGTCGGGCGCTGAGCAAAGCTGGGGCTGCAGGCCAGGTAAGGAGGGCGCGCGCGGCCCTCAGCCCCGCTCGGCTGCTCCGAGGAAGTTCTCCTGCGCGGCGGATGCTCTTCTGCCTGGTCCAGTCCCATCCTGGTGCTGTCTATGTGAGCCCGCCGGCTGCGCGTCCTCCCAGCACTGCGCTAGGTGCAGTCTGTCAGAAGGTCAATGTCACGCCAGGGCCTGATGATGAAGCGGACCTTGCTGTGCTGGCCCCTGTCTTGCCTCTTTGTGCTGCTGCCCTGGCCCCTGGCCACTCCAACACCAATAACTCCTTGGCTGTGTCCACCTGGCAAAGAGCCTGACCCGGATCCAGGACAGGGCACATTATGCAGAACTTGCCCCCCAGGCACCTTTTCAGCCTCAGGGGACTCCTATCCATGTCAGCCTCATTACCGCTGCAGCCTTCAAAAGAGGTTGGAGGCCCAGGCTGGCACAGCAACTCGTGATACAATGTGTGGAGACTGCCAGCGTGGGTGGTTTGGGCCACAGGGAGTTCCTCATGTTCCCTGTCAGCCATGTCCCAAGGCACCACCAAGTACTGGTGGCTGTGATGAGTCAGGGCGGCAGGGCGAACCTCGGCAGCCTGGGAATGGCACTCGGGCAAGCGGTCCTGAGGAGACGGCTGCCCAGTATGTAGTGATTGCCATCGTTCCTGTCTTTTGTCTAATGGGGCTTCTGGGCATCCTGGTGTGCAACCTGCTCAAGCGGCAGAGCTACCATTGCACAGCCCAAAAGGAAGTCAGGCCCAGCCCTGGTGGAGGAGGCAGTGGGATTAATCCTGCCTATAGGACAGAAGATGCCAACGAGGACACCATTGGAGTCCTGGTGTGCCTGATCACAGAGAAGAAAGAGAATGCAGCAGCCCTGGAGGAGCTGTTGAAAGAATATCACAGCAAACAGCTAGTACAGACAAGCCACAGACTTGTACCCAGGCTGCTGCTAGCCTCACTCAGTATGCCCCACATCTGCCCGCATCACCACCACCTCCACACTGTGCAGGGCCTGGCCTCACTCTCTGGCCCCTGTTGCTCCCGTTGTAGCCAGAAGTGGCCGGAGGTGCTGCTGTCTCCTGAGGCAGCAGCTGCCACCACTGGAGGTGGGACCATCTGCCCCACTGAGGAAGCATCCTGCGGCACAGCACGTGAGCAGATCAAGAGCCCACCTTATCCCTGCAGCCCCGGTCACTTCCATGCAGGGTGCTGTAACCCTGTGCCTGCCCTGAACACATCATAGGAGCCCTCTGTCCCTTAGAGGTCTGGTTTGGTGAAGGAGTGGTATCTGTACCTGGTCCCAAGCTTGTACCTTAGGAACTAGCCACTCTTGCCCATGTCCTGGACCCTGGATGTGACTCCCTCTCTTCTGGCAGGCCCTATAAAGGGAAGGGGTAGCAAAGAGCCCTGTGCTGGTGGCAGAGTACCTGGGTTCCAATCCTGGGCTTATCCCTAGGTACAGATTGTGATCTTAGGGAGGAGAGTTCAGTTCCCAGGACCTCTCCAGCTCTTTGCAGATTCTGGGCTGAGTCCTGTTGGGGGGAGCTTGACTTTGCTACCCTCCCATTAGTAGCTTTATCTGGCCTGTTTTTGCTGCTTCCTGGGCCTTGGCCTTCATGGCTCCCATGGGACTGTCTATTATGGTGATGCCTTCAGAAGGGGCTTAATGCATGTGCCTGCCCCTAACCTGCTATTTTTAATGAAACTGAAAAATGACTTGACTTGGACAGGGCTCTCTGGTGCAGAGCCTCAGTCCACCTGCTGCTCTCAAGCTCTGGAGCTGTGGGAAGAGGAGACAGGCGGGCTAGGGAGTGCCTGTGGCCTGTAGTTTTCAGTGCCCCTGTGGTACAGTATCTGCCTGAGTTTTGGGTAGCAGGGGTGACTGCCAATCCAGCCTGCCTTAGTCTCTGCTCTGGCTCAGTGCCTCGTTATTTATGTGGGGCCGTGCAGGCGCGGGGCCCACTGCCCATCCCATTTTTTATTTATTGAAACCTGCTGTTGCCCTGCCCCTACATCTCCAGCCCCACACACTTGAGTAATAAAAGGTGGAAATGTTGTCACGAGGTGCTTCCTTTCCCTGTATCCTCTCTGAAAACTGCTCACCTCCAGGGACCTGCCAGGTGTGCACACATAGTCCTCCCCCTCATTGGCACCTTCCTCTGAAACCAGGGAAACAGGCAGAGGTGGCTCCTCATCTCATCCTCACCGAGGTCCCCAGAGGCCAGGTTCCCCAATAGAAATACAGGCTGAGCCATATGTGTGATTGAATGTGTTCCCATAATCATTCCAAAAAGTGGTCCAAAAAAGGGTAAACTTAGTATTTTTAGCCAAGTATATCCATAATATTTTCATTGCAATATAAAATCATTATGAAAATTAAAAAAAAAAAAGAACTCACTATGTATCATAGGCTGGCCTTCAACTCACAACCCACTGAGCACAGGAGCAACAAAAGCAGATGTTTTCCTGCCCTCGGAGCTTCTGGCTACTGAAGGAACCCAATTCAAAATTCTATTTGTCTTAAGAGTGTTTTATATGAACAAACCTGAAAGACTGACCTGACCTATGGTAGAAAGAGAATGTCGGACAGATGGAACTGCCTAGCAGCCGGGGCCTGGAGGTGTAGGGGGCCGACAGACTGAGGAGCCCTGAGGAGCCCTAAGGAAGATCCAGCAGCAGCCTCAACACAGAATGAACTGGGGCAGCCTCGGTGAGGCTCTGCGTGAACACACGGCTATTTATCAGTAAGATTTGTCTTTCTTTTAATAGGCTGATTTTTCACAAACTTCCTGTCCTATCAGACCAAGCTACAGGGTTGGAAAGCTATTGCTCAATTTCAGCAAATATTTGTAGAGTTCTTTTATGGTGCCAGGTCCTACATGAGTTCAGAGAATATAAAAATGAAGTCAGCAGCCCCTGTCCTCACACACCCCACCCAATCAACTCTATATCATAACACATCCTTTGCACTTACCTGCTCTCTACCAGCCCAGTTTCTACCTCCCCTGAGAGATTCAGCTCAAGTTCTGCCTGATAAGGTAGTATATATGTCTATAAACCCAGTACTCTGGAGTCTGAGGCAGGATCCCAAAAATCAAGGCTATCTTGGACAACTAAGACCTAGTGTCAAGACTCTAGAACATGGCGGCTTGTTCGCTGTGGGCGGTGCAGCGGCTGCAGCGCCTCCTGGCCTCGGGGGCTGTGTCAGAGAGCAGGGGATGGCTCCACCCATTCAGCACTGCCACCCAAAGAACTGCTGAGGAAGACTGCAGTTCCAGGACCCTCCTGATGGACGGGGACCCTCCCTTGCTGAGCAGGCCTTAAGGCTCAAAGCTGTTAAACTGGAAAAGGAAGTCCAGGATTTAACCCTGAGATACCAGAGCTGTCGCTGATTGTGAAAACATAAGGAGAAGAACCCAGAGATGTGTGGAAGACGCGAAGATATTTGGGATCCAGAGCTTCTGCAAGGACCTGGTGGAGGTGGCAGACATTTTGGAGAAGACTGCCAAGTGCTGTTCAGAAGGAGCGGAACCTGAGGACCACAGGCGCACTCTGGAAAAAGTCTTCCAAGGGCTGTCCCTGCTAGAAGCCAGACTGAAAAGCGTGTTTACCAAGCATGGCCTTGAGAAAATGACATCCATCGGTGACAAATACGACCCTCACGAGCATGAACTCATCTGTCACATGCCAGCAGGTGTTGGGGTGCAGCCTGGCACCGTGGCATTAGTTCGGCAGGATGGCTACAAACTTCATGGCCGCACCATTAGACTTGCGCAAGTGGAAGTGGCAGTAGAGTCTCAGAGAAGACTCTGAACAGGTCACTGGAACCAAACCTTCTCCCAGAGTCAGGCACCTATGTCTCCTGTATTTATTAAGCTGGTTTGTATTATACACGAGGTCCTTCGTGTGCTCCGTTTCGGATTTAGTCACATTGGCTGTATCTCTACAGCGTCTTATTGGGTTTGTGTGACCTGTTTGGTCTCATGGGGAGTCCTGCCACTAGGCATTTGAACGATATGACAAGTGTCATGTGGCCTTTATCAAAATGTTTACAAAAATCATTTAAATTGGTACTCTGATGATTGAATCCAAAATTTTCTTACCTGTGTTTTCATCTAACTGCTGGAATTAGTGCAGCACCTTGTATCTTGTATTTTGGGGAGAGGGAAAAGGTAGAGATTGGTTTGACGTTTAGGTACGTAGATGACGATGCCTTACCCTTGTATATGTTTAAGTCATGTGGGCTGGTGTGTAGAGAGATTTCCTAAGACTCCTTTTTTTATTTCACTTTTTCCAGTCATATCTCATGCTTGTCCTTGCCAGAGTCACACTCACACCCCTTTCTGGTCCCTTTTGGAAGGGCTAAAGGGTCAGGCCAGCCAGTCTTCCTTTCTTGTTGGTAAGGTGAATATATTTATTACTAAACTGGTCTCAAGTCTAAAAACAGGCAAGCCCTGGTTGCCTTGACAATACAACTCAATCCCAGAGAGACTAAAAGCCTCCATACATCTCAAGTTGGAGAAATAGACTTTGGGGACTTGGCATGATGGCTGTCAATTCAAAAATAAAAACAAAATATTAAGGTGGAAAAAAAAAAGACCTAGTGTCAAAACACAAACAGAAACAAACAAACAAACAAAGGGAGGGGGGAGGTAAGGAGGGGGTAAGTGATGTAATTATAGTTTAACTAAAGTTTACATTTTTAAAATGATTGTTAACTAAAATATAAAAAGGTGTGTAATTGTATTATTACTACATTCATTTACACAGCCACCAATTCAAATTTATTTATGATAGTAGCACACAATCACGTTATTATTTATAATTCCTTTTAAAAGTTTCCAGGGCTATAAAGATGGTTCAGTAGTTGAGAGTGCTTGCTGCCCTCCCAGAAGACCGAAGTTCAGTTCCCAGTACCCACACTGGGTAGTTCACAACTACTTGTAACTCTGGCTCCTGAAGATATGAAGTTCCCTTTGCTTCCAACTTCTTTACAAATATGGCACACACACCCAGGCACACACAAACATATTAATACATAAAACTAAATATTTTTAAACAATAGGACTCTAGAGAAACAGGTTAGTAATTAAGTGCCCTGGCTGTTTTTCAGAGGACCTGGATTTGATACCCTGAACCCACTTGGTGGCTCACAATGTCTGGAACTCCAGTCCCAAGGGATCTAATGCCCTCTTCTGGCCTCCTCAGGCACTGCATGATGTGGTACACACAGGCAAAATACCTATATACATAAACTAAAAAGAAAAAAAATCTCAAAAAAATTTTAAATTAAAAAAGCAAAAAAGCCACCCAGGTAGTGGTGACACACACCTTTAATCCTAGCACTCGGAAGGCAGAAGCAGACAGATCTCTGAGTTCAAAGTCAGCCTGATCTATAGAGTGAGTTCCAGAACACAGAGAAACCCAGTCCTGGAAAAACAAAACAAAAACAACTTACCTAATCACCATTTCAGTCCCCAGTGAACATCCACAACCGTAGAGCGCTGACTGCATTGCACCTCGAGGCTTACGAAGTATATGCCATTCCTTGATTACACATCTGCCTCCTGAAAATAGACTGACTTTAGAACTTTATAGAAAGAAACCATATTAGCAGTATCAGACCAAGACCAAGCTATCAATTTGAGGACAGTGTTTACTACCTAACACAGCTCTCCAACATGCTAATGAACCAACAGAGAGAAAGAAATGACAAAAAAGAATTAAAAACTTCAGGAGGCAGAAGTGAAGTAGAAACTTAAGGGTTCTTTGGAAAGTCAGTTAGATGGTGTTTACTGGGGCAAACACGTGAAAGAACATTTCATTAATGCGGATACAGGTGAATGGCCAAGTCAAACTCATGAAGGAATGTTTCACTGAAGCAGACACAGGAGCGAGGATGTTCTGCTAAAGTAAGTGATGGAAGATTCCTTGCTAATGACACGCATGTATTGGTCTGCTTTACACTGCAGCTGAGCTGCACTGGGACTCCACAGAGAGAAACACACCAAAAAACTTCTGGTGGTACACTGCAGTTTCTTGCCACTTCCCAGACTCAGACTGTTTGGATGCCTGTGCTAAGGCAAAACACATGGAGGACACGTGATGTTTGGAGGGTAGAAGTCGGACCTCATGGAGTGACAGAAATGGAGCTTGGCTTGCTGGTACAGCGAGCTGTGCAAAGCTTGTGGGTCTCAAGTCTTCACTGATCTACACTTTCTTGAGAAAGGAAACTTCTCCTGGTGTTCCTGCTGGTCCCTCCTGCTGACTCCGACCCAAGACTGAGGCCTGGCTGTCTCTGTTAGGTCATGTCACCGCTGTTGCTAATCCAACCCTACCAAACTGGACTGCTGTTGTATCTGTCAGGTGTTTGCCAGTGGATCGAGCTGCCATTGCCTGCTAACCTGTGAACTGAACTGCTGATTTCCAGACAACACAGATGGAAGTTGCTCCAAAGAAACTTTCTAAACAAGTTAACTCCCCCACATTCTTTCTTTCCCACTACCTCTGGTGGGTTGGTGGGATATGAGGGAGGTTAAAGCATTTAAGAAACATCATTAAAAATAAAGTTTGAAAAAAATAAGGATACACAGAAGTGTTAGAAATTCAAGTCATCCTGAGCTCCAGATTAAGACTCGATTTTTAAAAATCATTTTATCCAAATCAAAACAACTCTGAGGTTCCACCTTACACCTATCAGAATGGCTAAGATCAAAAACTCAAGCGACAGCACGTGCTGGTAAGGATGTGGAGCAAGGGAAATACTTCTCCTTTGCTGGTGGGATTGCAAACTTATACAACCACTCTGGAAATCAATCTGGCAGTTTCTCAAAGTTTTTAAATAGTTCTACCTCAAGACCCAGCTATACCACTCCTGGACATTTACCCAAAAGATGCTCCACCACATCACAAGGACACTTACTCAGCTGTGTTCATGGCAGCTTTATTTGTAAAAGCCAGAAATTGGAAACGACCTAGCTGTCCCTCAACTGATGAATGGATAAAGAAAATGTGGTTCATTTACACAATGGAATACTATTCAGCTATTAAAAACAAGAACATCAAGAATTTTGCAGGCAAATAGATAGAACTAGAAAATATCATCCTAACTGAAATAACCCAGATCCAAAGGAACATGCATGGCATGAAGTAGATATTAGCCATAAAGTACAGAATACAACCACACTACAATCCACAGACCCAAAGAAGCCAAATAACAAGAAGGACCCAAGGGAAGATGCTTGAATCTTACTCAGAAGGGAAAATAAAAGACATTGGAGGTGGATGGATGGAGGGAGCTGGGTGGGAGAGGGAGTGGAGAGGGAAATGGAGTGGGAGATCAGGTGTAGGGAGAGCTGAGGAGAGAGAACAGCTGGCAGACAGGGGGTGGCTCTAGGATGTGACAGAGTCCTGGGATAGAGGGCCCCAAAGGAGTCTATGGGGGTGACTCTAGCTGAGACTCCTGGCAGTGGGAGATATGGAGCCTGAAGTGGCCACCTCCTGTAACCAGGCAGGACTCTCAGTGGAGGGATAAGGACACCAACCCACCCACTAAATCTTCCACCCAAAATGTGTCCTGTCTACAAGATGTGCAGTGATAAAAATGATGCAGAGACAGAGGGAATGGCCAACCAATGACTGGCCCAACTTGAGCCCATCCCATTGGCAAGAACCAATCTTTAACACTATTAAAATACTCTGCTATGCATGCAGACAGGAGCCTAATGTAGCTGTTCTCTGAAAGGCTCCATCCAGCAGCAGGTGGAAACAGATGCAGAGACCCACAGTCAAACATTAGACAGACCTTGGGGAGTCTTGTGGAAGATTTGGGGGAAGGATTGAGGGACCTGAAGGGTCTAGGAAGACCAACAGAGTCAACTAACCTGGGCCCTTGGAGGTTCCTAGAGACTGAAGCACCAACCAAAGAACAAGCATAGGTTGGACGTAGGCCCCCAGCACATACGTAGTAGATGTGCAGTTTGGTCTGTATGCAAGCCCTCCCCCAATAACTGAAGTGGGGGCTGACCCTGAATCTGTTGCCTGCCTGTGGATCTCACTCCCTTAACTGAACTATCTTGTCTGGTCTCAGTGGGAAAGGATGAGCCTAGTCCTGCAGTGACTTGATGTGCCAGGGTGAGGTGATACCCAGGAGAATCCTCCCCCTTCTCAGAGGAGAAGGGAAAGGGAGAGTGGGGGGAAGGGGCTGTGTGAGGGGGTCCTGGAGGATAGGGCTGCAATAAGATATAAAGTAAATAAATTAATAAATAATGAAAATTTTGTTTATCAATTCACTTCTTTTGAAGGAATAATTCATATATCCTCTCATTCCTGGAGGCTTCTAGAAAAGACTTCCTTATTCATTGTCCCTTTGGCTCCAACAAATGTCACCCAATATTTAAGTTCATCAATCCCTATTGCTTTGGCAGTCTTAAAGTCCCTCAAATAGACACCAAATTCAGTGCTGATGTTCCAAGATTGTTATAATTTAGATCTTCAGTGCTTCCCAAAGGCCCATGAGGTAAAGGCTGGGTAGCCAGTCTGTGGGAGATCAGAAGAACCTTTAGGAGACAGAGTTCAGTAGAAAACAGTTATGTCATGGTGGCGTATACACCCTTAAATGAACTATTAGGTTTATGGTTCTTGCTATCTTCTTTGCTTCCTAGATGCGAGAAGTGAGCAGTTTCCTCCACTATGCACTCTCTCCATGATGTATCTCAGCACAGGCTCAAAAATGACAGGGCAGACAGGCCATGAAATAACACCTCTAAGAGTGCAAGTTTCAGAAATAAACGCTCCCCTCCCTCGTGAGCTGGCTGGCACAATCGTCTTTAATGTTGACTGTGGGCATTATCAGCTTTCTCCTTTTGCCTTGAACCAAGAACTCCACCAACCTGGACCAACACAGTTCAAGAATCCCTTTTTGCCTATAGTTCATATATTCCTGGACCTGAAGCTCTGGTGATCTTACACACACATACACACACACACACACACACACACACACACACACACACACCGTGTCCTGTAAATTGGAGCAACTAAACCATAGCCAACTTCCTGATGAACAAGAGGAGGCTTTGTTTTCCCCACTGCTCCAGGAAAGAGTTTGGAGGCAAAGATAACTGACTCTGATTTTATTTGTGCATTGTTGCTGGTTTGTTTTTATTTGCTATTTATGGTGCTGAGAATCAAACCTGGAGCCTTGTGCATGCTAGTCAAGCATCTTATCTCTAAGCTACATCCCTAGCCCTTCGTTCTTCATTACAGTTATTTAAGGATGAGGGGAGTGTGCATGCACCAAATGACTATAGCAGTCAAAGGACAATGCACTGATTTCTCTACTTCCTGTGAACAGTGGGGATTGAAGTTAGATCATCAGCTCACTCGCCAGGCAGCCACTAGCCCTTCATTTTTGTTTTTCTTTCTTTGTTAAGAGAGAGAGAGAGAGAATTGAAGAGGAGAGGAAAGGAAGGGAGGGGAGGGGAGGGGAGGGGAGGGGAGGGGAGGGGAGGGGAGGGGAGGGGAGGGGAGGGGAGGGGAGGGGAGGGGAAACTCAAAGCCCTCTTCAGCCTCCAGTGCTGGCACACACCAGCACACCCAAAGTGAACGTCTTCTTAACTGAACTCTGCTTCCCTTGTGAGTGGCTAGGGAACTGGATGAATCTGTCAACAGTGCGAGGACAGGACAACTGTCCAGGCAGTAGCACTTCCATCTACTGTGCTGGCAATCACAAATGGGTGGAGAGAGGAAGCGCAGCTGTCAGCCTCTCTTTGTCAGCCTGCAGTGCCTCGGTTTTGCTCTAAACAGCCAAAAGGTACACGGAAATTCAAGTGAGAAAAAAGCTTAGAGAATGAAACCCCCCACAGTGGGGGAGGAGTCAAGCATACATACACACACACACACACACACACACACACACACACACATGCCAAGGTGTCAGTCATTTGTTCCTTTCTCTGGAGTGTGGTTTCTTTTGTTTGGCCAGTTTTACCTCCCACATTCCCGTAAAGACCTGGTCCAATCTGGTACTAAACTGACCAGCACCGCCTTCCTGCTCTTGATTTCCCAAGGGTGTTCTTGTGTAGGATTAAATTGTAGACACTACTCCACCTGAGCAGTTACAAGAAATCAGAAGCCTCTAACTGGTGACAATCCACACAGCCTTTAAGAACCAACAGACAGCCACAATGAAGCTTCTAGCCTCTCCCTTCCTTCTGTTGCTTCCAGTGATGCTCATGTCCATGGTCTTCAGCAGCCCGAACCCAGGTAAATACAATGAAATGATATTCTCTCTTCTCCTTCTCTCCCTCCCTTCCTCTTTATTTTGTCCGTCCTCCTCCCTTCTATTTTTCTCTCCCTTGAGACAGGCTCTTGATATGTAGTCAGGCTGACCGAAAACTTGGACTCTTCCGACCACAGTATCCTGGGTCCCAGTATTATAGGTGTGCCACCATGCCTGGCTCAAGATTAATTTCTACTTCACCAGAACCATGTGCACACCAAAGATTAATTTGATTTTGTGGGGAAGAAATGGGGTAGAAAACATGGCAAACCCAACAACAAGTGCATTAAAATACTCTTTTAGCAACAAGTTGGGGTAATTAAGTTAGTCTTTCTCAGTACCAGAATCCTCATTAGCAAAAAGAAAGGACCCTCTTTATCCCAAAGGACTCTGTAAACTTTAAGGCACATTCCCAACATGTCTGCAACTGTAGCTGGCAGCATACACACAAGTGTACACACAGCCCAGCCAAGATCCACTTCCCAGACCTTCCCAACCTCTCCTGGAAAAGTCACAGATTTTCTCAGGGCTCAACTGGGGGTGGGAGGCTTGTGGTGGAAGGCAAAGAAATGAGGAGTCCTATAACTTTAGAGTATGCCAAGTAAGCTCGTGATGATACAAACCAGGTCAGTCCTATTAGCAGGCAGTAGTCATGCAGACATTTTAGTCATCCCGGGCTTGGTTGAATGGTCTGTCCCTTTTGAAGCAGACTCGGTAGAGGTTCTGAATCTGTTCTAGTCTTCACCACAGCCAGTGTTTCCCAGCTCTTCACAGAGCCACCACACAGAAGCAAGATCATCTCTATCCATGTACCTTTCTCCTGTGGGTGAGGTACTCTGTGGCATACTCAGCATCATGTGATCCTAAATCCAGGATCACCTGCCTCTGGCAATGTCCAACTTCTTTCCTTTGTAGGGAAAGTTCTCTGAGTTCTTCAGTCCTGGGGCCCATAGTGGCCACTCTGGAAGGGAAGGCTTCTCTATCACTATATGGGCACCAGGGCTAGAGTCCTCCCCATGAACTCAAAGCTCTAGTCACAACACACCTTTCCAGTCCACTTTCTTTCATTCACAAAGATGCACTTATGCTCCAACCATACTAGGCTGCTGATCCCCAACAGGTCCTGTGTTTTCAAACCAGCTCAACTTTACTCACACATCTAATTCAAAGGCTAACACCTTTCCACTCCTCTGCTCTCCACGCTGACTATGCACAGCTCAGTCAGGACTCTTTGTACATCATGGTCTGTCTCACACTGGGGGCACCTCTTCTACCTCTCCTGCCCTGCAGACTGTAACCTTAACCACCTTGGGGGTACAAACTGATGCATTGTTCCCATAATCTTCACACTATCCCACATAACAATCAATATTAGCTAAGGGCTCAGGTTTCTAAGTTCAAAATGATTCACTTCTATGACTCATATGCCAAGGTATGATAGTGTTGGTTTTTTCTTGTTGTTGCTAGTGTGTGTGTATGGGGGAGGGGGGTGCCCATGCATGCTAACCAAGCAGTGTGTCACTGAATTACAGCCATGCCTCTATTTTTTGTTTGTTTGTTTTTCTGAGAAAATCTTTGACTTTTCCAGGAGAGGTTGGGAAGGTCTGGGAAGTGGATCTTGGCTGGGCTGTGTGTACACTTGTGTGTATGTTGCCAGCTACACTTGCAGACACACAAGGTCTTTCTGTGTAGCCCTGGCTGTCCTGGAACTTGCTCTGTAGACCAGGTTGGCACTGAATTCAGATGTATCCACCTGCTTCTGCCTCCCGAGTGCTGGGACTGAAGGTGTGCACGGCCACCATGCCCACCTGCCTGCCCCTATTTTGGTTGATGCATGACCTTTATTATTTCCCAGACTTCCCTGAACTTGTGATCTTCTTGCTTCCACCTCCCAAATAGCTGGGATTACAGGACCAAGTTTACTACTTCAGTGTGGTGGTGAACAATGCTTTGCTGTGTGGGCCTCTATCCACTAATCACCAATAGTAAATAAACCTCCAGTTAAGAAAGCTAAAAAATCACTGATAAGTGGATTTTAGCCCAGAAACTTAGGATACCCAAGATATAAGATACAACTTGCCAAACGCATGAAATTCAAGAAGAACGAAGACCAAAGTGTGGACACTTTACCCTTTCTTAGAAATGGGAACAAAACACCCATGGAAGGAGTTACAGAGACAAAATTTGGAGTTGTGATGAAAGGATGGACCATCTAGTGATTGCCATGTGCAGGGATCCATCCCATAATCAGCTTCCAAATGCTGACACCATTGCATACACTAGCAAGATTTTGCTGAAAGGACCCAGATATAGCTCTCTCTTGTGAGACTATGCCGGGGCCTAGCAAACACAGAAGTGGATGATCACAGTCAGCTATTGGATGGGTCACACGGCCCCCAATGGAGGAGCTAGAGAAATTACCCAAGGAGCTAAAGGGAACTGCAACCCTATAGGTGGAACAACAATATGAACTAACCAGTACCCGGGAGCTCTTGTCTTTAGCTGCATATGTATCAAAAGATGGCCTAGTTAGCCATCACTGCAAAGAGAGGCCCATTGGACTTGCAAACTTTATATGCCCCAGTACAGGGGAACACCAGGGCCAAAAAGGGGGAGTGGGGGGGTAGGGGATTGGGGGGGTGGGTATGGGGGACCTTTGGGATAGCATTGAAAATGTAAACGAGAAAAATACCTAATAATAAAAACAAAAAAGAATAAAAAAAAAAAGAAAAAGAAAAAACTTTAAAAAAAAAAAAAGAAAGCTAAAAATGAATGCCAGGGCCAGGAAACAGAAGTTGGTGGGTTGGGGAGCAGGGTGGGGGAAGGGTATAGGGGGCTTTGGGGATAGCATTTGAAATGTAAATGAAGAAAATATCTAATAAAAAATGTCTTTAAAAAAAAAAAAAGAAAGCTAAAAAATATCAGCCAGTCACTGGTCAATGTTCCCTGCAAGGGACCACTCCAAGTTAATAAATACAGCTTGGCCGCAACATTTACACACCACTCCACATTTAGACTCCCCAAATTCTTACACTATGCATTGAAGTCAAGGCTTTGTGCCTCTGCCACTTGCTTTGCAAACTTGCTAAGTTACTTAACTTCTTTGAGCCTCCAGATGGCGCTGTCACAAACAACATGAGCTAGGTGGTGGTCCAGAGCTTTTCTAGCCAACAAGTTTCACAATGTTCACATACATCTGAACCATTTAGTAGCCAGAGGAAATGACCTATACATAATTTCCAAATCAATTCTGAAAATAAAATTTATCTTACAAGCTAGAGTGCTCTGGCTCAGTGGTTGAAAGACCTGACTGCTTTTCCAAAAAGACCTTGGTTTGATTCTCATCACCCATGTCTGTAAGTTCACTTCCAAGGGATCTGACGCCCTCTTATGGTCTCCGTGGGTACTGTATGAATTTGGTGCACTGGTATACAGGCAGGCAAAACACCCATACACATTGTTTTTTAATCTGATCTTACTTTACCTTCTAATCTTAAAAGAGAAGGAAAAAAGAAATACATGAGAATATATAATAATATTATGGATAAATTACTTATAATAATAGATTATTCACTATTTCTAATATATTTATAATAGCTGACATGTATTAGTAAATCCTGTGCTGCAGGCACTGTTTTCAGTGTTATAATGAATATAGTTACCTCATTTTGTCCTCACAAATATCTAATGTAATGGGAGTTAAAGATAGTTCTGCAGTTAAGAGCACTGGCTGCTCTTGCATAGGACCTGGGTTCAGTTCACAGCAGATGTATTTGGCAGCTCATAACTGCCTGTAACTCCAACTCCAGGGAATTTTAAGATTTATTTACTATATATACAGTGTTCTGCCTACACACCAGAAAAGGGCACCAGATCTTACTACAGATGGTTGTGAGCCACCACGTAGGTGCTGGGAATTGAACTCAGGACCTCCAGAAGAGTAACCAGTGCTCTTAACCTTTGAGTGAGCTCTCTAACCCATAAATAAATATTTTTAACCTAGTGTATTTTGTTTTTCTTTAAGATTTATGTATGTATGTATGTATGTATTTAATGTATATGAGTACAACATTGATCTCTTCATACACACCAGAAGAGGGCATCTGACCTTATTACAGATGGTTGTGAGCCACCATGTGGTTGCTGGAAATTGAACTCAGGACCTCTGGAAGAGTAGTCAGTGCTCTTAACCATTGAGCCACCTCTCCAGCTCCGTATTTTGTTATTTTTAACTTTTAATTTTTCATGTTTTTAAAACATTATGAAGAGTTTCATTATTGCTTTCACATATTTTTTCAAATAACTTTTTCCGTTTTTTGTTTGTTTGTTTGTTTGTTTGTTTACTTATTGGGAGTCCATGGTGCATGAAGTGTATAGGTCAGAGGTCAACTTTTAGGAGTTGGTTCTTGCCTTCTATCATGTGGGTCTTGGAGTTGAATCTAGGGAGTCAGACCTGGCTAGTAGGCACCTCTAACCACTGAGCAATATCATAACCCTCATTTACATTTTACCACAATACCATGATCAAAACTGGGATTTTTTTTTTAATTAGAAAAAGAGTTGCCATGTGGTAGTGGCCCACAACTTCAATCCCAGTGCTCAGGAGGCAAAGGCATGTAGATCTGCGAGTTCAAGACCAGCCTGGTCTACAGAGCTAGTTCTAGGACAGCCAGAGCTACACAGAGAAACCTTGTCTTTGGGAGGAAAAAAAAAAGAGAGAGAGAAGTTGGTGGCAAGATAAAAACCAGGTAAAAACCTTTGTTTTGCCAAGACTGGCACCTGATTTTGATTCTCAGGGCCACATTGTGGAAGGAGAACAAACTTCTGAAAGTTGTCCTCTGACCTCTACATATGCACTATCACACACACTGAATAAATAAATAATAAAATTGTAAATTAAAAAGCAATGAAAACCACAGCAGGAGAGATAGCTCAGTGGTTTTTGTTTTATTTGGGGTTTTTTTGTTGTTGTTGTTTTGGTTTGGTTTTTGGTTTTTATTTTTTGGTTTTTTCGAGACAGGGTTTCTCTGTGTAGCCCTGGCTGACCTGGAACTCACTTTGTAGACCAGGCTGGTCTCAAACTCAGAAATCCGCCTGCCTCTGCCTCCCAAGTGCTGGGATTAAAGGCGTGGGCCACCATGCCCGGCTCGAGATAGCTCAGTTAACGTTAAGAGCATTGGCTGTTCTTCCAGAAAACCCAGGGCTCAATTCCCAGCATCTACATGGCTCACAACTCTGTATAACTCCAGTCCCAGAGGATCTGACTCCTTCTGGCCTTTGTGGACACTGCATGCTTATGCTACACAGACACACATGGAGCCAATATACTACTCACATCAAAATAAAAATAAATCTTTAAAAACAGGAGGGGCTGGAGAGATGGCTCAATGGTTAAAATCACTGGCTGTTCTTTCGAGGGCCTGGGTTCAAATCCCAGGTGGCTTTCAAATGTCTATAACTCTAGTTCCAGGAGATCTGATGCCTTCTCTGGCCTCTTCAGTCACCAGACACACCAGTGGTGCACAGATGTGCATGCAAGTGAGACACTCATACTTGCAAAATGAAAATGTAAAGAACCAGGAAATTGTCATGAACACTTCTGTAGCTGAGTTCCAGACTATCCTGAACTACGAGAGCAGGCCTCAAAGCAAAAATATTGTTGTTGTTGTTGTTGATGATGATGAAGTCTGCTGTACTTTCAAATTAAAGTTACAATGTCTACATTTCTAAATGTAACCATCTAGAATTTTAAAACTTCTATATATAGGGATTCAACTAAATCATTTACAAGATTTCTCTGGCTTTAATATTTATAGATTTACACCGAAATAAGAAATAAAGGCCACACAGGAGAAAAATGCTAGGAAAATATTTTGAAGGCAAGGGCTGTCCCCATCTAAATTATTTTAGTAGCACTCAGAACAGCACATGAGAACACTGGAAACCAGTACCGGGGAAATGATGCAATGCCACCCGTCTGTGTGGCAAAATGGGCATGTCTGGGAAACAGGAGGCCTGAACCTCTGAGGAGTCGGCCATCCATCCACCTACTGAATAAACACTTACTCAGTGCCTACCGTGGCCAGGAGCTCTTAGCTCCATCAGTACTGAAGCTAGCGAGGGAGGTAGGTTTTGTTTACGGTTGCTAGGAGTGTCATAACAAAATACCACAGTTGGGAGGCTTCAAGGACAAAATTGATTTTTCTCACATTTCTGAAGGTCTGGGTCTCTTCTAAGGCCTCTCTCTCTCTGCCAGACAAATGGCTGCCATCTTAGTTGGGATTGGTATGGTGCGCACTGGTGGCCGGATGGCTTAGAACAGCAGGAACTTATTTCCCATCGTTCCAAAAGTAGGACTTCTAAGATCACGGTTTCGGCAGGACTGAATTCAAGTAAGAGTCATCTTCCAGAGTGCAGACAATCAGTTCTCATACACTGGAGACTAAAAGTTCTCAGAGGTCCCTTTCCACAAGGACATTAATCTCATTCATGGGAGTTCCACTTTCATGACCTAACTGCCCCACAAAGCTCCCACTTCCTCACACTGTCATATTAGGGATTAGGATGCAGCAGGAAGGCTTGTTTTTAAAAGACTCATCTGTTGTTATTTTATGTATATGATTTCTTTGTCTAAATGTATGTATATGCACATGAGAAGTCAGAAAAGAGTCAGGTGCCCTGGAATCGGAGTTACAGTAGGTTATGAACTGCTATGAACTCAGGACCTCTACAAGAGCAGTAAGTGCTCTTAACTGCTGCTCTGTCTTCTCAGCCACAACACAGAGGGTGTTTGTTTGCTTGATTGGTTGGTTGGTTTTTCGAGACAGGGTTTCTCTGTGTAGTCCTGGCTGACCTGGAACTCACTTTGTAGACCAGGCTGGCCTCAACCTCAGAATCTGCCTGCCTCTGCCTCCCAAGTGCTGGGATTAAAGGTGTGCACCACCACTGCCCAGCAACACAGAGGTTTTAAGAGGACATACTCCTTTAGCATCTTGTTGTATCATCAGTCACGTGACTGTTCTTTTGTGTGTACATATCTTTAAGGTCCTTTTTTTTTTTGTATGTTCAAATCTAATTTCCTTTTTTTGTTGCTTTTTTTTTTTTTTTTTGTCTTTGTTTTTCGAGACAGGGTTTCTCTGTGTAGCCCTGGCTGTCCTGGAACTCACTCTGTAGACCAGGCTGGCCTCGAACTCAGAAATCCGCCTGCCTCAGCCTCCCAAGTGCTGGGATTAAAGGCGTGCGCCACCACACCTGGCTCAAATCTAATTTTCTTATTGGAGAACATCACAAAAGCCTCATTTTGGCTTAATTACTATTCTCAGAACCCTATTCTCCAAATACGCCCATCCTGAGGTAGTGGAGGTTAGATCTTCAGTACATTAAGGTGGGAGGATAGAGTTCAGTACACAACAGATTTCAAGTCGTTAATTGTACAAGAATAATTCAAGCATAGTTAGTACCCATCTGTAATCCCAGCAATGGGGAGTCAGTGTTAGAGAAATTGCTGGAAGTCCAAAGGCAGTGTAGACTACATAGCAAGATACTTTCCCATCCAATTAAAAAAAAAAAAAAAAAAAAAGAGCTAGGCAGGTAGAGGTGGAAGCTGGGGAATTGGGAGTTCAAGGCAAATCCATGCTATATGGGGACCCAAAATGAGGCTTTTGTGATGTTGTCTAATAAGAAAATTAGATTTGAACATACAAAAAAAAAGACCTTAAAGATATGTACACACAAAAGAACACAGGTGGTAGTGGCATAAATCCTAGCACTCAAGAGTCAAAGGCAGGTGATCTCTGAGTTTGAGGCCAATTTGGTCTACAGAGCAAGTTCCATGTCAGCCAGGGCTACACAGAAAACTCTATCTTGAAAAACAAACAAAGAATAGTTTAAACACAGTAAGAAAGGAATAAAGGCATATTTGATTGTTTTCATGGTGCTATGGATCAAATCCAGAGCATCATACATGCCAGATAAGCACATCCCTAGTCTGTCATTACTGGTTTTAACAGAAAATATTGCCAACTAAAATCAGAGGGGATGTCATGTAAGCTCAGGTTTAGCTTGAGATTCTCAAATCTATACGTCTTCATTTTTTTATAATTTTGTCCTGATTGTTTGTTTATTGTCAGCTTGATACAAACTAGGGTCATCTAAAAAGAGGGAACATCTATTGAGAAAATGTCTCCTTAAGACTGGCCTGTGGGGGGACAGGGGTGGGGTCAGAGAGATGGCTCATCGGTTAAGGGCACTGACTGTTCTTCCAGAGGTCCTGAGTTCAATTCCCAGCAACCACATGGTGGCTCACAACCACCTGTAATGGGGATCTAATGCTCTCTATATGCTGGGTGTGTCTGAAGACAGCTACAGTGTACTCATATACGTAAAATAAATAAATCTTAAAAAAAAAAAAAAAAGACTGGCCTATAGGAAAGACTGTAGGGTATTTTCTTGATTAATGATTGATGGGGAGGGCCCAGCCCCCTAGGTCCTGAGATGTATAAGAACACAAACTGAGCAAGTCAGTGAGCATCCCTCCTCCATGATCTCTGCATCAGCTCCTGCCTCTAGGTTCCAATACCCTGACTTACCTCAGGAAGTGATGGAGTGTGACCTAAGAAGTGTAAGCTGAAATAAGCCCTTTCCTCCCATAGCTGCTTTTGGCCATAGGGTTTTACCGCAGCAATAGAACCCTATGGCAAATTTTATAACTAATATAAGTTAATTAATTATAATTAATTTTTGGGGTTTCTTGTGGGCGGGTGGGTGGGTACCCATCACACATGGAATGTGTGAATGTCAGTGGACAACCATCAGGGATCAACATTCTGTCTCCATCATATGAGTCCCAAGGATGCCTTGGTGCCTTTCCCTGGTAAGCCATATATATCATCAGCCTTGAAACCATCTTTTGTTGTCACAAAAAATATTTACAGGTAAACTTGGTGGTGAGCATCAATAATCCCAGGTACCCGGGAAGCAGATTCAGGTAGCTCATTTAAGGACAGGAGTTAAATGTAAGTCTGAGCTGTATAACAAGACCTCGTCTTAAATAGATGGAGGTAGTAGAATCAACACTATATGCTTGGGATGCAATGTGTCTGTCCCAAAGGAACAAACACAAATACCATCCTCTTACTAGTTAGCTGGACTTGTGGACTCAAACACAGCAACTTAGAGGTCAGATGGGAAGTCTGGTTTACAGTTATCTGCTCCTTGCAATCACCTGCGTTATCAGTGTTTTAATGGGAGGGATTGCAGTCTCAGTAACCACATCATGTCTTCTCTTATATTCAGAAGCCATTTTCTTCACTTTCTCAGTTAAGCTTGTCACCAGGCCTGATTTTTTTCTTTAAAATTTATTTATTTTTGCTTTGTATATGAGTGCCTCTGGAGGTAAGAAGAGAGCACTAGATACCCTGGATCTAGACTTAGAGATGACTGCAAGCCACCATGCAGGTGCTGCTGGGAATCCAGTCTGGGTTCTCTCTGCAAGAGCAGCAAGTGCTTTTAACCACTGGGCCATCTCTCCAGCTTTTAGACTAGATTTTAAGTCTCAGTTCTTTATCCATTTACAATATTCCTCTTCTGGAGTACCATAGAGCCCAGCAGTGGAAGGGGGGGACAGACAGACACACTCAGACACAGAGATTGTGGTTATCTGCAGGCAGCACAATGTTGGAAGATAGGGGCAAAGAGCTTTCCCTTCACAGCATCTGAAAGTAACTGTAGATGTGTTTCCCTCCAACAGGGGTCGCCAGAAGCCACGGGGACCAACACCTGGCTCCTAGGAGGTGGCTCTTGGAAGGTGGCCAAGAATGTGAATGCAAAGGTCAGTAATTCAGCCTTGCCCTCAGGGTTGGTGCCACCATGATCCTTAAGCTTCATCTCCCTTGAGCCCCTCTGAGAGCAGTACAGATGTTATCTGAGCTAACCTCAGCTTCCCACCAGAAGCTGCACTAATGCCTGCTTTCTCTGTGAGTCAGACAGGAGCAGATGCCTACCAAGTCTACACAAGCACTAACCCAATCACAAGCTGCCCCCCCACACACACACACCCCAAATTTCCAGCACTACCTTCTCAAAGGGTTTTACTTTTTCCTGGTTTCTTAGATCCCAGTCTTAGCCTGATGTTCCTTATAGAAAGGACGGAAGCAGAAGAAATGCAGCACTAAAGACACCTGGACCTTAGCTTTTCATTCTTTGGTCTCCACAGGGACATCCCAATGCGCCCTTCTAAAGCAAATCCCTGCCCCAAAGTCACAAAACCAATCTAGAAATCCTGGGGTTCACACAGCTTGAAGTCTCTGTTGCTCTCTGTTGATCTTTTCCTCGGTCTTTATGAAAGAGGCACCAGAGGCTCAGAAGCCCTGCCCGGAGTCCCTGTCCTCAAACAAACCAATCTTCCTGAACTCTAAGCAGCAGCCTCTTGTTACAGATTGGTTCCTGCAAGCCCCAAAGAGAAAAGCCACAGCAGTGCTGGGGCCACCAAGGAAGCAGTGTCCCTGTGATCACGTCAAGGGCAGGGAGAAAAAAAACAGTAAGTTTCAAGGATGGCCTTGCTTAACCGCACTCAGCCCTATGAGGTCACTAGGGGTGGAGGTAAGGCTGCATCAACTAGCCTCTTTCTACTCAATGTCAGCTTGTCGGGAAAACTGAAAGAGCAAAAACATCAGGATTGACTTATTCTGGAACTAAAAAGGGTTAATCAAATTCCTAAATTCTCAAACAGCAGCATTTACTATAGTAAAAGACAGGGCAGCTGTGACCTGTGACATTCACTAATGTCTAAAGGTGATACCAGCATCAGTGTGGAACAAGATTTTGGTTTTTCCTTCATCTGCCAGTTAGTTTTATTGTTTGTTTTCACTTAAGTACACGACACACACAGGACCTTGAGAGATCCAAAGGAATCAGATTTCCTGGTTCAGGACTTACAGATGGCTTTGAACCACCATGTGGTTTGAATTTGGAACTTCTAAAAGGGCAACTCCTGTTCTTAACCACTGAGCTAGCTCTTTAGCTCTACAGTCTGTTTTAAAATGTTATTACGCAAAACTTAAGTCAGAGGCCTGAAAGGTGGCTCAGAAGGTAAAGGTGCTTGTAGCCAAATATGACAGCCTGGGTTCAATCCCTGGGACCCACATGACAGAAGAAGAGAACAGACTCCTGCGAGTTACCCTCTGACTTTCACAGTACTACCACATGCACGCAACCCCATGTACACATGCGCATGCACACAAACACACAAATAAACCATCAGAGATTTTAAATTACTATATTTCATTTAGTGTGTGTGTGTGTGTGTGTGTGTATGTTTACATGTAGCATCACATGTATGGAGGTCAGAGAACAAAGTGGGAATCAGTTCTCTCCTCCTGTTATATCAGACTCTGGGAATGAACTCAGGTTATAAGGTTTGGCAAGTGATTTTACCTGATGAGCCATCTCTTCTCCCCTTGTTTGGCTTTTTGATTCTTTTCTTTTCTTTTCTTTTTTTTTTTTTGGTTTGATTTTTCAAGACAGGGTCTTCTATGTAGCCCTGTTTGTCCCGGAACTTACTTTGTAGACCAGGCTGTCCTGGAACTCATACAGACCTACTTGCCTCTGTCTCCCAACCACTGGCATTAAAGGTGTGCCATCATTCCTGTCTTGTTTGGCTTTCTAAGATGGATTTTCATTCTAGCCTGAGCTGACTTGGAATTCGCTTTCTAGTCTAAGTGGACCCCAAACTTAAAATATTTTCTGCCTTCTGAGTGCTGAGACTGCAGGCATGAGCTATCACTATCAGCTGCATCTCATAATTTTTACAGTTTACATAAAAATTACATTTTAAAATGTTTTTAAAGGAGCTGGAGAAACAGCTCAACAGTTAAGAGCACTTACTGCTCTTTCAGTGGACCAAGGTAGCCAGACAGTGTTGGCACACTCCTTTAGTCCCTGAAATCTCTGCAATGGGAGGCAGAGACAAGCAGATCTCTTAAGTTTGAGGCTAGCCTGGTCTACAGAATGAGTTCAAGGACAGCCAGAGCTACACAGAGAGACCCTGTCTCAAAATAAAATAAAATAAAATAAAATCAGAGGATGTCAGATGGTTCCCAATACCTAAAATTCAAGCTCCAAGGGATCTGAAACTCTATTCTGACCTCCTCATGCATTCTCACACAAGTGGCACACACAATAAAAATAATATAAAGTATTTTTAAGTTTTTAATGATAGCTCCTCCTTTTATTTGTGCCCTAGGACACCAAAAGCACCACAGGAAGTCGCAAAGACCCTCCAGAGCCTGCCAGCAATTTCTCAAACGATGTCACCTGGCAAGCTTTGCGCTGCCCTTATAGTACTGAGACTCTGCTCCTCTAGTTAGACTCTCTCAGTGGAAAGGAGGTGACCAGCCCTAGCACGGTTCTTATTCTCCCCACCCCCATCCTCACCAAGAGCACCCCAGTGCTCTCTGAAGGCACTGCCTCACAGTGTATCTATGACTGTGCCCCTAGTGCCGGCTGCACTTGCCACTCTTGTCTTATGCCTTCTGTTTACCCTACAAGAATGCAGGACACCTCGGCCTCCTGTTGGCCTCACATTGCAATCAGAAAACTTGCAATGAAAATAATTAAATACATAGTGCATACGTGTGTGTATATGTGTGTATGTAAAGTGAGTATCAGTTATATCGATCAGATGGGGTCTGACTACTGACATTCAGTTCCTGTGTCACCCTTAGCCCTGTTCATTTGAAACCCTTCCCATGTACTTCTCCCTCCTTGCCCTTCTCTACTCTTTCACTCGTTTGGAGGTGCACGGTCTATGTGGGTATCAAAGGCAGGTAAAGCACTGAATCAGACACTGCCTGCTTAGAAACAACAAAGGGTTAGAAATTGTGCTTTCTTTCTTTTTTTTTTTCCCTTGGTTTTTCAAGACAGGGTTTCTCTGTGTAGTCCTGGCTGTCCTGGAACTCACTCTGTAGACCAGGCTGGCCTCGAACTCGGAAATCTGCCTGCGTCTGCCTCCCAAGTGCTGGGATTAAAGGCGTGTGCCACCACTGCCTGGTGAAATTGTGGTTTCTTAGCATCTAGACAACCTTCAGTGTTTATGATTCCTATTATCATCATCACCACCACCACCACCACCATCATCATCATCCCCACCATTATCACTGCATTCTGTGAGTTTCTCATGTAGTACAAGAGATATAAATGCAGAAACACAGTTCAAGGGCTGGAGAGATGGCTCAGCGGTTAAGAGCACTGACTGCTCTTCCAGAGGTCCTGAGTTCAATTCCCAGCAACCACATGGTGGCTCACAACCATCTGTAATGAGATCTGATGCCCTCTTCTGGTGTATCTGAAGATAGCAACAGTGTTCCCACATACATGAAATAAATAAATAAATAAAATAAAATAAAAAAAAAAAAAAAAAAAAGAAACACAGTTCAAGGTTAGAAAGATGGTATGGAGGATCTGAGCTGTCATTCAAAAGGGTTTTGAGCCTATAAAAACAGGATGGTATGTGCTTTGTTTTGTTTTGTTTCCTTTTTAGTAGGAGTTATAAAATGATCAGAGCAACAGTCTAAGACAATTCAAAAGGCAACCAAGTTGTAAGAATGAATGAAAAGGAAACTATGATTAAAAGTATAAAGACTCCTTAAGTATTCCTCTGGTATCAGGAGGGGGAAAAGTACTGAACTATAGTGGTACACACCTGTGGTCACAGAATTTGGGAAATGAAGACAGGAAGAATAGTAGTAGCTTGAGGCCAGCCTGGGCTACATGAGTTTCCCATCTCTGGGGGTAGGGACCACTCATCTAGCTCACCTAGAATCATCCCAGATGAAACAGAAGACTAAGATACTTGCCTTATGAGAAGGGTCACTGGTCATTTTAACTGAGTGGTGAGTGGGGCGGGGCCCTATTTATGACACAAGAGAACAAGCCCCTCCCTTCTTGTAAGACAGTACTGGGCACATGAGCCTCTTCCTAGTCCTAATCCCTCTCCCAAAGAGACACAGAGAGATCACCTGGCAAGAAGTGGGGACCAGCAGTGATAAACTCACAGATCAGCTATAAAGGAAGATCAGGAATGCCAGGACAAAAGATTAGAGCCCAAAGGGATGTGCCATCATGAACGATCTGTGAAGAGGGAAGGAAGCCTGAAGGGTAGGGAGCAGAAGGATGAAGCCTAGGAGACCAATTTCTTTCCCAGGGGAAATAACAACTATGGACCCAAGTTCTCCCTCAGTATCTAGGCCAGAATGGAAACCTGAGACACAGGAGAGACCTATAATTAAGCCAGATCCTGGGCCAGAAACAACCCTCACAGACCACCCAGGATCAAAGATGCTGCAGGAATCTGGTACCCCACAGAAACAAAGTCTCCCAAATGAGCCCACTGCCCAGCAAGAAGCTGAATTCCAGCAGGAACAGGGAATCCAACAATCCGCTCTGCTTCAGAAATTTCTCACCCCATTCGCCTTCCCTGCACCACAGCAATCATCCCCAAGCCAGAAAGTACACTTGGATCAACAGGAAGCCATCTCCCCTAATGGACCTGGGGCAGGAAAAGTGTATACAACTCCACAGGAACCACAACTCGGAGAAGAACATATGGGGATGACAAAATCTGGACCAGCAGAACCACCTCCAGCTACAGAAGCAGAGACTACATCTACAGCCCAGGCTGTATCTGGACCGGACAAGAAACCCTCTACCCAAACTAACTTGGTATCCCAAGAGGGGCCTGAACAGTCAGACCCTACAGCCCAGCAAACACCTCTAGTCCAAGGAGCCAAGTCTAAGCAGGGATCTTTGACTGAGTCAGGGTTTCTAACAAGGCTGCATGACCTATCCATACAGCAGACATCTCCAGAGTGGAAGTCATTTTTTGACTGTGTTACCGTGTCTGACATAGAGAAATGCTTGAGTTCATCCTCAAAGTCAAATTCTCCAAAGCCAAGTTACGGAACAGCGATCCCGGAAATGGCACTGCTCTCCAAAAAGAAACCTGAGTTTGAAAAGCTGTCAGGATATGGCGGTAAATTACCACACGGGAAGAAGACTAGCATCCAGAAACACAAACACTACTGGGACACAGGTGAGTCTGAACCTGGAAGACTAGACAGAGCCTTCCCGGGCCAGTCATTTAGTTGTGCTAAGTATTTTCTGTATCTGCGATCATAACGCTCAGGTCATCTCTGAAGGATTCTGTAAAATAAAGCGCACCCCTCATCCCCAGCCCAGTCTGTCGAGAAGGAATGAACGCTGAGGTATATAAACAATGAGGGTCTTACAAACGGCCCTACAGTTTGGGAACAGCAAACACGGGAGTAAAAACAGGGTTTGTCTCCCTTTACACCGGGCTGCCCCCTACAAAAGAGTTGAAGGAAATCAAAGTGAAGTGGGAAAGAGCTCTAACTCAGGAATCAGGTCAAAGAAACCACCCTCTTCCCTGCATTCATTTGGGAAGGAAAGGGAAGGAAAAGGAAAGGGGAAAGGAAAAGGAAACGGAAAAGGAAAAGGAAAGGAAAAGGAAAAGGAAAGGGGAAAGGAAAAGGAAAGGGGAAAGGAAAAGGAAAGGGGAAAGGAAAAGGAAAGGGGAAAGGAAAAGGAAAAGGAAAAGGAAAGGGGAAAGGAAGAAAGAGAAATGGCTGAGCGGTACTTGTGAGGCAAACATCACACTAAACAATAGCAGCACAATGCCCAATGTGGGCCTTACACTTGGCAAGTGTGTGTAGACTAGCCGAACATCCAGGCCATTCACAGCCTCTGCTTCGAGACGGTCTCACCTCTGCCGCCCGGTGCCTCTACAGGGCCTCAGCGCCGTGGAATGACTAGATTTCATGGGGTAGAGAAGCTTGGGAGCAGGGCCTGGATAGGGCTGCAGAGGTCTGTGGCAAGATCCAGGCGGAATGGAAACAGCGTAGTGAAGTGCTGGTGAGCTGTGGCGCTTCTTCCTTGCCGCCTCTCCGAAGCAATGGCAGGTAACAGCCATAGGACCCAGTCCTGACAGGAGCAGAGGGAAGGTCAGAGTCCTGAGGGCCGCTAGTGATGGTCTTTCACCTCAGAGGGCCGTCCCTCCTCCCCAAAAGCCTGAGAGGTTTCTCCGAGGACAGAGTAATTAATGCTCACTCTGTCAAGAAGAAAATCGAGGCTTAATCCTCCCAGGGCAGCCGGGTTCCAGAAGCTTCTGGCATGGGCAACCCAGAAGCAACTGGGAGCACAGTGAGCCATGTGCGCATGTGCGAGTCTCGGGCCTCCTCTGTTTCCCGCCTTTTCCGGGGCACGTGGGCTCCCTCGACTTACGCTCCTTTCTGTAGATCAACCCTGAGGCCGGCGGTGTTGCTGTCTTCCCCTTTCCTTTGATTCTGGGGAATAAGGCAGGGCAGAGGGAGAGACACCTCATGAAGCAGAGCAGTAAGAACTAGGAGGGAGCGCGGATGTGAGACTGGAAGGTAGTTTGCTGAGAGGCCAAGGCCACCCTCAACTACAGCCTAGGACCCTGTCTGGGGGGGAAAAAAAAAAAAAAAAAAAAAAAAAAAACAGGGACGACCACGTGAGGGGGCGGAGGAAAAGGCGGGGCTTCTCCAAACGGCTACCAAGCGCGGCTACGCCCCCAAGTCGGTCCCCGCCCACGCCTTGGGTTGCCCGCCCCCTGCCCGCCCGCCCGTTCTTCCGGCTCCCGGGGCAAGTGGGCGGGCCAGGTTCAAGGAAAGGTGAATGAGATGGCGAGGGTCAGCACCTGCACAAGATGACTGAGAATTCTTTGTTGGGGTGACTCTAACGCGACTCCTCACTATTCCTGCTGTGAGGGCACTTCTCGCTGCTTCCAGGACTGCGGGTTTTTTTTTGGTTTTTGGTTTTTGGTTTTTTGTTTGTCGTTACGGTGCACTGCGCGGTTCCTTTAATCTGAGCAGATGGGCGGGCCAAGACCTTCAGCCCCACCCATTAAAGGCGGAGCTCCGCGAGGAGCCTGCCCAGGATTGGATGGTTTGGGGGCCTGGCAGTGGTGTGTAACTAGGATTGACTCTAAGAGAGGAACTTGATCGCTGGAATTGGGCCCCGCGCCAGGACTGGAAAGAATTGATGGAGCCGGCCGTGGAATCGGCGCCCGTGGGGGCCCAGGCCTCCAAGCAGGGCAAAGAAGGATCGAAGAACCGCAGTCGCAGGCGGTGGCGAAAAGGCAAGATCAAAGGTGAGTCGGTAACAGCTTAAAAGAAATCCCGCACATCCTGCGGGGGACTGGGGACTGGGGGAACTGACCCACTTCCACGAGGGGGAAGAGACCCGTGGACTGATCCACTGCCGTCCTGCGCGTGGGGGGGGGGGTGATGTGAGAGTAGAATGCCCCACCGAGACGTAAGGACTACGTCTGTCCCAGTGCGGTCTTTGGGGAAGTGTCCGAAATGCTCGTCTGTCGGAATAAGGTTCTCTCTCAGGTTCCTTTTTCTGTGTGGCCAAGAGCTGTGCCTTTAGTGTTTTCTGTTTCGGTTCAAGCGGTTTTCATGTCTTCTGCCCTCTTAAAAGAATAACGTAGAAGGGTTTTTAACCGCTTTTTCTAAATAAATAGAATGCAAAAGGTAGGCAGAAGGGGCATCCGGTAATTGGAAGAGCTCCTTGCAGCCCCTTCTTACTCTCTCAGTGAATCCATCCATCTGCTCTTTGACAATCGACCTTCATCAACCCAGCAACCCTGGGGCGACTTGCAAAACATGAGAACTTTTACGTTGTCCTTAGAGAAAGGAGGGAGTTACCATTTAGCTTCCCTGGATCCAAAAGGCTGGAGAAACAGTGGCAGAACAACCAAAGATTTTGCATGGCTCAATCAGAGCAGGCATTAAGTCCTGGTTTGGTTATGAGTTTTGTCTGTCTTGTGGCGCTGCTTACAGCCAAACCTAGGGCCTGGTGAACACTAAGCAAGCCCTCCGCTATGCAGCTCCACCGGCAGTCCATGGATCTTTATCAGACTCCAGGGACAGGTTCCTGTGCAGGCAAAACCAGAAAAAACCTGGCATGGCTTACCAGACCCAAAACCCCCAAATTCATCATTCCTCATCCTCCTTTGGTAGACAAGTGTTGGAGCTCAAGCAGGACCCTGAAGCCTCCTATCCCCCAACAAAGACACATAGCAGAACACTATGCTTTGAAGCGATATGGAACCTCAATCGCAAAGACCCATTGTACCAAATTGCTATGAATGTGAAGTAATGAACAGGGACCTTTTCTCAATTTTTTTTCTGAGCTCCCAACAGGCATCTGTAGGGCTGTTGTCAGATTCAAATGTGTGTGTTTTGGAGAGGTGTATGTAAGTCTACTGTCTGGCTGAGTGTGCTGAGTAGAGTGTCTGACTCTACTAGACACTGGTCTCCCTAAGAGTAGGGTTGTGTCTGCCTTGTTTACAGGGAATGCCAGACACATGGACATTCAAGTATTTATTAGATTGATAAGCAAAGGAATGTGTGAAGTGTGACGTGGAGCTGTTAATAGCCAAGCTGCCCTTAGTGTCATGAGGAGTCAGAAAGAATCTGCTTGAGTAAGGCTCCTCCCTTGCACGGGGTTCAGGTAAGCACACTCACAAAGGCTCGCAGCTCTGAGAAGTGACTGTCATTTCCTGAGGCCCTTCCTAGTGCCAGGCCTCAGACCTGTGAATCAGATCCCACCTCTGCCCCAAGGGTATCCTGACTGGCTGGAGCCGTCATTTATCCTTGTGATCTTGCCACAAGTAACTGGATGAGACAGCTGTCATTATGATCAGCCCATTTCCCAAATGACGACAGAGACACAGAGGCACTGAGCTGGTTGGGTTTCCTGTACCTGTCCAGTGAGGGCAGGGAGATGGATACCTTCAGCCTTCTCAGAGCAGGGAGTGTGGAGCTGACAGCTGTTGTATGCCTCAACCTTAATTCTGAATCTAAAAGGCTCTAGTCACAAAGATTTCATCCCGAGACAGACATTCAATACCTAGAGGTGCCAGGCTTCGGCTTTCTGTAACTAGCAGGGCAGTCTCAGTAGAGCTGAGGACACAGATGGTAATAAGACTGTTGTTGCCAGGCATGTGCCGCACACCTCTGATCCCAGTCCTTGGGAAGCTGAGTCAGTTCAAGGCAAGCCCGGGCTACATAGTGAGTTGCAGGTCAGTCAGGGCTACAGAGTGGAACTCTGTCTCAACCTCTCTCATTCACCCATTTACAAAACATTGTAAACAAGCCAGTATGATAAAAGGAAAAATCCTGGAGCTGGGGATGTAGCTTATTACTGGAGTACCTGACTAGCATGGACAAAGCCCAAGGGTCTGTCTCCAGGACCACACACAGTAGGCATCATAGCACTTGCTTATAATTCAGAAGTAGGGAGGCCGAGGCAAGAGGATCAGAAAGAAGCTTAAAGTCTTGTAGTCTCTGACTATATAGTCAGTCTGAAGCCAGCTTGGGCTACATGAGAAAATGTGTCCTGCTTTCAAGAAAGAAAATTCTGAGAAAATGAGCGTGGGTAGCTTTTCCAACAAGGTGACATCAGACTCATGGACGGGCAGGCATCAGCTACCGAGCAAGGGAGGTGGGGAGAGCAGAGCAGCAGGAACACCGCTGGAAGAGCAGCGCCTGACAATGCAGAGAGAGGTCTGGGGGCGGAGGCTGGGGTCAGGAAGCTGGGGCAGGCAAGGTGGGCTCTAGGTCAGCTTAAAAGGCCATGCCCAAGTCTGAAGCTTTATCTGGGAGGAAGGCAGGGAAGCATTGGTGGGCTGGAAGGGCAAGGTCAGCCTTATGCTTTCAAAAGATCCTCTGGATGCTCTGCAGGAAACAGGCTTAAGTCAGAGGAGGCTCACGGAGTGAGGACCAGGTAGTGGAGGTGGGTGGCTTGCTTCTGGATGTCCAGTAGATGGGGATAGGTGAGGGAAATGGACAGGACAACCCCTGAGCTCTCTGCCTGAACCAACAGTGAGTCCTATCCTCAGCACACACGAACACACGTGGAGACCGTGACACACCCAAACATGTACATCGATTCTTGTTGTTTTTATTGTTGTTGCTGCTATTTGAGAGGTAGAGCATCATATATACATCCCAGGCTGGCTTCAAACTCACCATTTACTTCAAGATGACTTTGAACATCAGATCCTCTTGTCTCCACTATCATAGTGCTGGGATTACAAATATTCACCCCCACATTCAGTCTGCACAGAATTGGGGACCAGATCCAGGTGGAGTGAGGCAAGTGCTGCACTAACTGATCTACATCCCCAGTCCCAGGGTGTGGAGTCATAAAAACATGAGCACATCCCCATACAAGCTGAAAGACTAAGACAAAACTTAGACTCACAGGCTAACAAACACACACATACCTTCAGACATGTCAAGAAACAAGGTACATTGACCTGGTATATCCCCAGGAACCAAAGTCCAGGCCTGATTCAGCTGACAAGTGGCTTCTCAGGGCAAAGGGCTGGAGGAGGTAGGAGCATGGGTCAGGGGCAGAACATTTGTCTAGCATTTGTCTACAAGTTTGATTCCCAGCACCAAAGCAGGGCAAAGGACTGGGTCATAGTTGGCTAGGGCCCCCTCCCCCACTGCCAGCCCCCCCTCGACCCTACCTTTGTCCCACTCCTGCCATACTTACCCATGTCCCCACTGGGTATGCCCTTATCCCAGTGCCCTCTGCCTGGGATTCTGGCAATCTCCGTATCCCTCCCTCCTGCCTCTAGCCAGCCCAGTCTTCAGGGAATCTTGAATGGGGCAAAGAGCAGGGCCCAGAAGTCACAAGGGCTTGGGGGATCCAACCCTTCCCACTGCTTCATCCCAATCACTTGTCCTTCCACAAGTGTTCCTCATCTTCAAAAAATGTCCCAACACCGTACTCCCCACATATTACATTGGCGTGGAAGGCAGTCAGTCCTAGCAGAGTGATGTGCCAGATATAAGGTATACAGTGTGACAAGTGAGTGAGGCTAGGCTTAGAAAGTGGAAAATTGTACCAGCTAAGAGCAGAACACAACAGAGAAGGCCCTGAACTCAGGGTGTACAGACAATTTCATGGGGAGACAGAACAAATAATGATTATGAAGTCATATAGTGTATTAGGGTAGTGACGAACTGCATGGAAAAAGAACCCAACCCCCCCAACCCCCCCTCCCCCGCCTCCATCAGTGAGGCCAAGCTGAGTGAGGCCAGGGAGCAAACCACGCATGCATTGCCTCCCTGGGCTAGGGGTAGCACTCACAGGAGCGCATGCTTAGCACATGGGTTCCACTCCCAGGAGGAAAGCCCATGAGGGACTGCTCATGAAGCAGTCCACCCACCCTGGGTGGGCAGAATGGCTCAGCAGCTTCCAGATGGAGAATTTAGAGCTAACCTAGGATCACCCAACAAGTGACCTGGACCAGTATCCCACTGTAACAGCTGCTTAGCTTAACCACCCCTGAGGGTCTGGTCCAGCTGTCTGTCTGCAAGTCCTGGGAAGGTGCAACCCTCTCCCCGGTTCCCAGCCACTGCCTCTGGCCTTCAGTCTACTTCGTGCCCTCTGCCCTTCATGTATTTGCTAGTGTGCTGGGCCATGGGGCCACCCTCTCCCTTCATCAATATGACAGGCCAGGGCCACAGGCAGACATGTGCTGCCTGTCAGCCTCCCATGTACAGCAGGCTCTTTGGAAGGCCCCACAGCTGATTGCCATTTGTAATGTTGTGCTCTAAGCAGTCATACTGCACTTTATGAGCCCTGTGCCTCCACAGAAACCCATCTGTGTCCGTCCTAGAGGACACAGACAGAAAAGCAAAGGTACGAGTGTGCTGGGGTTGAGATAAGCTTTAGTGGGTAAGTGAGAGTGGACGTTAGAGGTGGGGAGACGTAAGGGAGCGACCACCACGAGCTGAGGCCTGCCTGAGGGTGAGAAAGAGCTGGCTAGGTGAGGAGTTTGCGGAAGACCCTGCAAAAGTATCTGAGCCTTGGTCTCCCATGGACTGTCGGCAGGGTGGGCTGCGGAAGTTACGGGTAAGCCAAGGATGCACATGTAAGAATAGCACCCAGGAGGGCCTGTGACTCAGGCCCCTAGCTGAGTTTGGTAATGCCCTTAATCGGCTTTTGGACTCCCAGAGGGGACAGCAGGGCTGGCCACTTCTTTTCCCTAACAGCTGGAGACATCTGTGCCAGGGCCAATGTCGGGAGGGGGGGAATTGGCATAACTGAGCCTTTGGCTCCCTGAATCCACTTGGGGGAGAGGAGAGGACAGCTTTCTGGGGGAGAGGGGACAGTGTGTTCAGGACTAAAGCTTGGGACTCCTGGGTCCTAAGGGAGAAGACTGGAACTGGATCCCCGAGTCTGAGCAAGGAGAGCCTGGGCCTGGGCTCCCTGGTGTAAGCAAGGAGGGGCTGAGAGGGCAGGGATCCAGGGCTCTGAGGAAGAACCTAGCAGGAGGACTCTGTTGAGCTGCCTGTCCAGCAGGCAGGAGGGGCAAGGAGTTGAACTCTGGGCTCTGTTTACAGCATGTGGTTCTCACTATCCTTTCTGGATAGGAGGTGAAGCAGTGGCCACACCCTACCCCACTAGTCCCTCCCCCAGTTTATCGCCCCAGGCTGCTACTGGCACTAGCCACAGACCTGCTGTGCCAGCTTGGGGAGCTCCAGTCGGAAGAGGCCAGGGAGGGGTGAGTGCAGGCCCAACCAAGAGACAGAACCCAGGGCCTGGAGGGGAGAGGAGACACTGTCTTCTAGGGAAACAAGGGGTTGCAAATCCAGGAGCCAGGCAGGGCCCTAGACTTCCAGAGGGGGGTGGGGGGAATCACTCAGGAAGGTTGTAATGTCCCTACCAAAGTGTCAAGGGCAACTTATCCAAGATGTGGTATTCAAGTCTAAATAGCAGGAATACCCAAGGAGACGCTGGAAGAAGATCACAAAGGACCCTGAATGTGGGAAGTCAAGCCAAGCATGGAGCCAGACTTTGAAGGACAAGTAGAAGCTGAGCTTCCAGAGTCCTAGGAGGAGTGCTCTGTATGTAGGAACTCTGGACTTAGAAATCGGTGATTAAGTGGGCTCTGTAATTATGCATACAACCTTTGGCTCTTTGATGATCCTTAGTTTCCCCTCCTGTAATCTATGTCTGAACCAGTGCATCCAGGGTCTTTGTGGGCAATCTAAACCGTAGCATGGGTTTGGCTAGAGAGATGAATATTTATTAGCTATTTGAACTGTTGTTTCAGGCAGGAGAATGGAACAGTGTAGTCTAAGGCAGGTGGGCAAGGCTGAAAGCTAGGAGACCATCCAAAGAAGGGATGCTGGGTTTAGGGAATCCTACAGGAAAACAAGGAGGGAAGGCTTAAGTAACCAGGAGTGAGTCCCTGGTGCAGAGAGGCTGGTATTGTGGATAGGGCTCAGAAGGAGGGCTAGGTATAGAGGGCAGTCCTAGGCGATAGTAATGGCTGGTCTTAGGGAGTAACGTTCCCAACCATTGTTAGAAGGGAAGGGCTTATAGGCAACCCAGGAGACTGAGAAGGAAACTTGGAGTGGGACTTGAATGCGTGGGTCTTCAGAAGGAGAACCGCTAAGCATCCCGATTTCCCAGAACAAGAAGGACAAGTCCAAAGACAGTAAACAAAGATAGGAGTTCACCCTTGAATACCTGGAAGGAAGAAGGAAGAGGGTGGGCCCGCCTCTGGAATAGAGGGCTCAGGAGATTGGACTCCTAGATCCAGGAAGAAGGCCAAAAGACCTGGTCAGTGGGTTTCTAATTCTGAAGAGGAGCTAGTCAGGGTCTGCTCAGTCTGAGGGCTTCGACTCCCAGCTGCTAGAAAGAGGATGAGGATGCAGCCGCAGGCTTCTAGAAGACAAGGAGATAAATTCCTAGGTGTGAGAGAGAAGATAATGGAAGGCCCCTGCGTCTCCAGGAGGATTGGGACAGACCTGAGGAAGGAGAGGGCTCGGCTTTGGACTCCTGCATCTCAGCAAGGACGGTCCTAGGTTTGAATACTTGGTTGGCCTAGGGAAAGAGAGGAAGGGCATGGACTCCTGGGCCTGACAGAGCAAAGGGTAACCACAGACCTTCCCATCTTCTCACAGCCTCAGCGTTCTCACACAGCATGGATTTACGCACGATGACACAGTCGCTGGTGACACTCGCAGAAGACAATATGGCCTTCTTCTCAAGCCAGGGCCCAGGAGAGACAGCACGGCGGCTGTCTAATGTCTTTGCAGGTGTTCGGGAACAGGCACTGGGGCTGGAACCAACCCTAGGCCAACTGTTGGGTGTGGCACACCATTTTGACCTGGACACAGAGACACCAGCCAACGGATACCGTAGTTTGGTGCACACAGCCCGATGCTGCCTGGCACACCTACTACACAAATCCCGCTATGTGGCTTCTAACCGCAAAAGTATCTTCTTCCGTGCCAGCCACAACCTAGCAGAGCTGGAGGCCTACCTGGCCGCCCTCACCCAGCTCCGTGCTATGGCCTACTATGCCCAGCGCCTGCTGACCATCAACCGACCAGGAGTGCTCTTCTTCGAGGGTGATGAAGGACTCACCGCTGACTTCCTGCAAGAGTATGTCACGCTACACAAAGGCTGCTTCTACGGCCGCTGCCTGGGCTTCCAGGTGAGTCCCTTGCCCCATGTCCTTCTGGGCTCACAGTGAAGGCACTGGTGGCCTGGAACCTGTCCTTGAGGTAGTGTCCACAGTAATCACAATTACTAGATTCATGACTCAGCCCACAGACTGGTAAGGAGAGTTGGCAGGAACTCAGAACTGGGCTCTGTGGTGCACAGACTCATGGCTCGTAACTAGATCTACCATGTCTCAGAAGCCTCTTCACCAGCTGGGCCTGGGTAACTCGGCAGGCACATATCATCAGCTACTTGGGAAGCTGAGGCTGGAGGATAGCAAGTCCGAGGCCTGACTCTGAGCTTGTCTCAAAAGTAACAAGAAAGCTGGAGCTGTAATTCAATGGAAAAAGAGCTCTCAAACATGCAAGAGGCCAGAGCTTCAACCCCTGAGGGCAGGAGAGGTTCATTTGTTCTTTTTCTTTTTCAAGTATTATGGATTGAACTTAGAGCCTCAGGAATATTGGGCAAGCACTCTGTTGTTAAGCCGCCTCCCCATTCACTCTTTTGTAGTCCCCTAAGTTCCTTTGAGTTTGAGCCCCTAGGAGGGTGATCAGTTCTTGATCTCAAAGGTCTCTTGTGTGGGCGTGCACTCCCTGTCGTCTTCACTGAGACTCTGGGACTGAAGGAAGAAGGTGCCATCCCACAGATATCAGATTGGCACCTGGGCTTAGTTACTATAAAAATCACATGATTTCTAGGCAGCCCTCAGGACAGGGTCAACACACCACACCCATCATAGTTGGTGACAGTGGGGAAGACTTGGTTGTGGCTGATCTCTTCCCTGGGTTCTGACCTAAGCTGTGGACCTTATGTCTTTTGCCCATCCTAGACCACCTCAGAAAGATGCAACCTGTCACCACACAGAAAGTGAGGCAGCCCAATACCCTCAAGAGGTTAAAGGCAGAAGGATTATTTAAAGATAGAAGCTAGCCTAAGCTGCATCATATATATACCAGGCAAGCCAAGACTATATAGAAAGACCCTGCTTCATAAACAAACACACGCAAATGAGTAAATAAATAAGTTGGGGGATAGAGAATTGTAGAACATAGAGAACTAAAGTCAGAGCAGAGGCCGGAGCTGCCCCGTCTGGGGTCAGTGCTTGTTCCAGGGAGCCCCAAGGAACTATATCAAGCTGTATCAAGGAGCCCTATTAAGAATTCCAGGGGCACCGGGCGTGGTGGCGCACGCCTTTAATCCCAGCACTTGGGAGGCAGAGAGAGGGGAATTTCTGAGTTTGAGGCCAGCCTGGTCTACAGAGTGAATTCCAGGACAGCCAGGGGAACGAAGAGAAACCCTGTCTCGAAAAATTTAAAAAAAAAGAATTCCAGGGCCTTCCTCTCTCTGCCTTCACTGAGAGATGAGCCCACCATTCTCTCAGCTTCTCTGTCCCTTCCACCACTCTGATCCTGAACAACCCAACACAGTTCTTTCTGGGACTTTCCCCTCACACACACACACGAACCCTACGAATTGTGATGGGCCCGGCAGAGCCAGCCATCTTCCTACTTTGCTGTCCTGGCATCAACACTGGAAAAAAAAAATTCCAGGCTGCCTAAATCGGTATTGTAGCCACAATGGCCAGGAGCTCCTGTGCTCTTTGGCCTACTGGGTCCCTGGCCAAGAGCACAGACTGGGCCAGCTGCCAGCTCCTGAGGACCCAGATCTGCTAGAATGTAAGACAGCATCACCCTCTAAAATGTCAACTTCCAGGAAGGCAGAGGGAGGCCTCCAGATCTCAGATATTACTCAGTCCCCGCCCCCTCCCAAAGCCTAGCACGCAGCGGAACTTCCCCAATGTTTACTGAGTGAACAAGAACTCTACTGATTCTTTTCCTTGGCCTCCTGAGGCTGAGTCCCCTGTCTGCCACCTGACATGTATCTCCCAGTCTTCCGTGAGAGCCATCTACCCCTTGTCTAGGCCTCAGCAGATCTGCTCAAGTTCTTTGTACCTGTCATTTCCCCATTTCTGACTTTTAGTTCCCTGTACCTAGCCCGAACTGTCTGCTTCACCCCTGTTTCTCCTGACTTCAGGAAGACCCTGTATGCTCTGCCTCCCCAGTTCACAGCCCTCCAGATGCAAGGAATGGAATCCGTCCCTCAGCCTAGACCCTTCTTTGCCTCTCGGGCCTCCCTTGGTCTCACTCAGCTGTAAGCACACTATGTTCTCCATTCCATGCTCGCTTCAGTACTGCTGCTTCCCCTTTCTGCCCGTGCGTAGCATCGCAGCTTCTGCTTCTGCACTGGCTCTGGCCTCTCCTGGAAATACCACTGTCCTCCTTCAGATCCTGACTCCCTGGCCTGGCCAGGTAGCCCAGCCCATGGGCATCACTGCAGCCCATGCACCTAGTGCCATCCTTCATATCACTAGTTGATTCAGACATGTCTTTATTTTGTTCATCGTCTCCTTCCTTTTGAGGACACTAGGTCCATGAAAGGACCCAGGGTGATGCCCACAGCACACCACAGCAGCTCAGTAAAAGCTTACCAAATGTATGTACCTACTCCTATCTCTGTCCCAACTCGTGCCCCATCCTCATCCCTGTCCTGGGTAGTTGGGTGACACATGCATCCCTTCACAGTTCACACCTGCCATCCGGCCGTTCCTGCAGACTCTCTCCATCGGGCTGGTGTCCTTCGGGGAGCACTACAAACGCAACGAGACAGGCCTCAGTGAGTGGCAGCTGGACCCTGCCTACACCCTCTCCTGTCCCCCTTTTCCCAACCCAACTGAGCAATCTGGCTGTCACCAGGGCTCCTTGACACCCCTTCCCTGACTCCCAGGTGTGACCGCCAGTTCCCTCTTTACCGGTGGCCGATTCGCCATAGACCCAGAGTTGCGTGGGGCTGAATTTGAACGCATCATACAGAACCTGGATGTGCACTTCTGGAAAGCCTTCTGGAACATCACTGAGATTGAGGTGCTGTCGGTAAGCTCAGAGCCAGGAGAAAGCCCGGGCATGCTTACAGATAGACACTGACTCCCAGGTGGCCAGCGAAGCCACAACCGCTCACTACAGGGCCCCAAGCCCAAGGCGAGCACATAGGAAGAACTGGGCTGCAAGGAGGAAGAATGTGGTTTGTGGTGTGTGCCCCCACCGCCTCCATAGCCCTACCCCAGCGTCCTTTCTGTTCCCTCCCCAGTCTCTGGCCAACATGGCATCAACCACTGTGAGGGTAAGCCGCCTGCTCAGCTTGCCACCTGAGGCCTTTGAGATGCCACTCACCTCTGATCCCAGGCTCACAGTTACCATCTCACCTCCCTTGGCACACACGGGACCAGCTCCTGTGCTAGCCAGGCTCATCTCCTATGACCTACGGGAAGGACAGGTAAGCCGCTAGCTAGCCCCAGACAGTAGCAGCCCCACCCCAGCACCCTGAAGCCCTGAGCTTACCCTGTGGGAGGAAGAAAGCCCTGACAGATCACATCCCTCCTCACCACCAGGACAGCAAGGTACTCAACAGCCTGGCAAAATCTGAGGGCCCACGCCTGGAGCTGCGCCCACGGCCTCACCAAGCACCCCGTTCACGGGCCCTGGTTGTTCACATCCACGGAGGCGGCTTTGTGGCACAGACCTCTAAATCCCACGAGCCCTACCTCAAGAACTGGGCCCAGGAGCTAGGAGTCCCTATCTTCTCCATCGACTACTCCCTGGCCCCCGAGGCTCCCTTTCCCCGAGCGCTGGAGGAGTGTTTTTTTGCCTACTGCTGGGCTGTCAAGCACTGTGACCTGCTTGGTGAGACCCAGGTCCCTGCGTTCACACAGATTCTAACCCCTCCCTTGCCCTAGCCATCCTTCTTCAACCCCTGTCCTGTCCCGGAGAGGCACTAAGTCCCGAAGGCCTCAGCCTCTGCCTCATCTCTTCTTGCCCCTCACCCCAGCCACCTCCCTTCTGCTGCCTCTGCGACCCTACTGAGGGCTAGCCCCACTGCTGCTCATCTTGCATCTTGACCACTTCATCTCTGCTTCCTGCTCTCTTATCCCAGCCCCTCTCCTCCCCTCCCCCAGCTGCCCACCTTCTGCTCTCCTGCACTGCCAGTCTGCTGGCTCACATGCCCACCTATTTGCCAGGTCCTCACATGTCCCTCTTGGAATGCCAACATCTCAGGAGGACATCAAGGCACAGAGCAGAACGTGGCCATTCCCAGCCTTAACTCTGACCTTTGGTTTCCCAACATCCGATGCCCCTGTCTTGGGAAAACTGCTCTTAGCTCCTCTTTCCCACCACCTGCTCTTGCTGCTGCCTGCCAGACTCCCCAGGTCCCCAGTACTTTGTCTCTGTCCTCTGACCACTACCTACCACAAAGGTCCAAACCATGCCTCTTGCCAGTAACTAAAATGGCATTCTGCTTGGTCTTAGGAATTTCGTACCTCACCTGAGAGCCTGCTCGTGCCAGGCTATGACTGGGCTCTTCTCCCCACAACTAGGTTCAACTGGAGAGCGGATATGCCTTGCAGGGGACAGTGCAGGTGGGAATCTCTGCATCACTGTGTCCCTTCGGGCAGCAGCCTATGGAGTGAGGGTGCCAGATGGCATCATGGCAGCCTACCCAGTTACCACCCTGCAGTCCTCTGCTTCTCCCTCTCGTCTGCTGAGCCTCATGGACCCTCTTCTACCACTGAGCGTACTCTCTAAGTGTGTCAGTGCCTATTCAGGTAAGGTCCATGCCCTCAGAGTATGGCAGCGGTAATGCCTGCATGCCTCAGATACTCCAAGTCTGTGGGTTAGAACTGGGCCTAAAAAAGAGAGACCAACTCAGCCTCCCACATGCGTTCTGCAGGGACAGAGGCAGAGGACCATTTTGACTCAGACCAGAAGGCACTAGGCGTGATGGGGCTGGTGCAGAGAGACACTTCGCTGTTCCTCAGAGACCTCCGACTGGGTGCCTCCTCATGGCTCAACTCCTTCCTGGAACTAAGTGGACGCAAGCCCCAAAAGACCACATCGCCCACAGCAGGTGAGTTAGAGCTTTCTCCAAAGCACCTAGCCAAGACAGCACAGACAGACACCTTGACAGCCACCGAGAGGCTGGTTCTGTCCTTGGTCCTACAACAAGCCCTTAGTTTTCCACAGCAGACCACATCCTGGAAATTCTGCTGCTTCCCCAGGCAATGTCACAATTCCAGGAATTGCCTAAAAAAAAAAAAAAAAAAAGAAAGGAAGGAAGGAAGGAAAGAAAGAAAGAAAGAAAGAAAGAAAGAAAGAAAGAAAGAAAGAAAGAAAGAAAGAAAGAAAGAAATTTAAAAAGAACCTCTCAGGGCCCTCACTACCAGGAAGCAGAAGAAAGAGCTCTGAGAGTTCAGGGCCAGCCTGATCTACAAAGCAAATTCCTGTTCAAGGTAGGTGAAAGCCACACATTGTCTCAATAACAATAAAACCATTCCTTCAGGGGCCTGGGGAGGGATTGCTTAGGAAACAAAGAGCTTGCTGTGAAAGTATGAGAACCTGTTTGGATCCCAAAACCCAAATAAAAGCCAGGTGTAGTGGTGCACACCATAATCTCAGCTCTGGGTGGGCAGAGGCAGGCAAGTCCCTGGGACTGGCTGGAGTGCCAGCCTAGACAAAAGCAGTGAGCTCTGAGGTCAGTGAAAGACAAGACTCAAAAGCTAACATGGGGACTAGGAAGATGGCTCGGTACCTGCTGCCAAGCCTGCCCTGGATTCAGTCCTCAGGATCTACATGGCAGAAGGCAAGAACGTACTCTTTCCTTCAAATTGTCCTCCACCCACCAGATGTGCACACCCACATACAAAAGAATAAAAGTGAAAGAAAAAAAGGTGGACAGTGGCGTGAAGAATAATGCCTCAGGGTTATCTCTGGCCACATGCTCACACATATATACAAAAAGACAGCTCACATTTGTTTAATTTTAGAATCTTCAGGTGGACAGACATATAAACACAAGTTAAAAGGAAATTGAATCTGAGGCAAGGGACCCCTGAGTCCTGGGGGTAGGGGTCTGTGTAGAAAAGATGACCCTAGAGGCACACACTCCAGCCCAGCTTCTCACTCAGTCAGTGCCTCAATGAGTTATCTGACAAATATTAGCATCTATAACCCTTAGTTTGTTCCTCTGTAAAGTGGGAACAAGTGTATTTACCTTGCTGGGTCATAGTGAAGACTACTATACCCATTTGTGTTAAATGCCAACACAGTCCCTGGCCGTCAGGTGCCTTAGAAGATACTAGAATCTCATGTCTATGTCTGCAGTTCTGTTCCAGTGACTCTGGGTCATGTAGCACTTAAGTGATTATTCTTATATTGGTCTGCACTTTGCCCTCATAGATTGATAAAGGCAAGTTGTAGCTAGGAGTATGTGTAGTGCCGCACACCTGAGGCAGGAGGATTCCAATTTGGGCAATAGAAATAAAACAGTATAATCCCTAAAATGGCAAGCAGTAGGAATCCAATTAAATTAACAGACATGCACATCACCCCTGCACTTGCTTGCCTGGTTACTCAGTGGAAAGAGCTAAGGCCATTTTGGAGAGCAGACCCATGAAAGTAGCATACCCTGGAGCCTTGTTAGCTGCCTGGAAACAGAAGCTCCTTTCAGTTGTATGAGCTCATTCATACCTTTTGGTCAAGTAGTCTTAAGAGGCTGGCTGAGCTTTCTGCTGTGTGGAGCCCAGAGGCAGCTCGAGCCAGAGTGCTGCCTGACAGTCAAGCCTTGCTCCCAGCCTGGGGATGTAGCTCCGCAGTAGAGCGCCTGCCTGGAATCCACCAGTGAGGGAGGGAGGGGCAAGAGCCTAGGAACTAGCCTGTGCAAGGACTATGTGCACCACAGAGACAAAAATTAATACAGATGCATCTTGATTCCTCTGGAGGAAAGGTTGGTAATCCTGGGTTCTTGTATTCTTGTAACTTAAAAGCTAAGTACTATAAAACATTTATACAGAGGGAAAAAATGGAAGCTTTCAGAAGTCAGTTGATTTGCACTTCCCAGTCTTAATACATGCACACCCTCCACTATAACACAGCCCCACCTCCAAGACTACCAGCCTTAGGATTGCAACCCTGGATACAGAAATGTCCCATTCTGGAGGGGGTGGTTGGTCCCGGACTGCCCCCTGTCTGGCATCCACACACCCTACTCACGGCCAGGCTTATCTTCTGGCCTCAGGCAGCCTCTGTCTTTGCTTTTCCTATAGAGTCTGTGCGCCCCACGGAGTCTATGCGCAGGAGTGTGTCTGAGGCAGCCCTGGCCCAGCCTGAGGGCTTACTGGGCACAGATACCTTGAAGAAGCTGACAATAAAGGACTTGAGCAACTCAGAGCCTTCAGACAGCCCCGAGATGTCACAGTCAATGGAGACACTTGGCCCCTCCACACCCTCTGATGTCAACTTTTTTCTGCGGCCTGGGAATTCCCAGGAAGAGGCTGAAGCCAAAGATGAAGTGAGACCCATGGACGGAGTCCCCCGCGTGCGCGCTGCTTTCCCTGAGGGGTTTCACCCCCGGCGCTCAAGCCAAGGTGTCCTCCACATGCCCCTCTACACGTCACCCATAGTCAAGAACCCCTTCATGTCTCCTCTGCTGGCCCCTGACAGCATGCTGAAGACCTTGCCGCCTGTGCACCTTGTGGTGAGAACAAGGCCGCTGGAGGGCAGTGGGATGTGACTTGGGCGACCTGGGGAAAAGAGCTAGCCAAGTACCACTTAGCCAGCCAGGCCAGGGAGTCTTGTCATTTGCAGATAGATGTGTTGGGCAGGAGGCTTGAGCAGGTGGAAAATATGGGTGGGACTGGGTAAAGGTGGAGGATTAAGTTAACCACCGCCTCCACCGTGTTCTCTGCCCACTCCCTCCCCAAGTCCTCTTACCCCACCCTTACCCCACCCCACCCCCACCCCCACCCCCGTCCCTGCCTCGGTCAACCTTCACATCTGTGTGCACGTGCTTTTCCCTCCCTCCTACCCTGACCACCACTCTCTTCTAGGCTTGCGCTCTGGACCCCATGCTAGATGACTCGGTCATGTTCGCGCGGCGACTGCGCGACCTGGGCCAGCCGGTGACGCTGAAAGTGGTAGAAGATCTGCCGCATGGCTTCCTGAGCCTGGCGGCACTGTGTCGCGAGACCCGGCAGGCCACGGAGTTCTGCGTGCAGCGCATCCGGCTGATCCTCACCCCGCCTGCTGCACCACTGAACTGAGCTGGGGACGGCGGGGGGCGGCACTAAAAGACCTCTTGCTCCCATCTGCGCGGGCTTCCGTTATGAGTGCGCTCCGAGATGGGCTCCAGGCCCCCTCAGTCGGGCTGGGCGGGCGGGAGTGGGCTGTGCCTTAACTTGAGACAGTAAGTGGGGCGGGACAGGGGCCAAAAGCTGAACCTGGGGGAGGGACACACACACACCTGTCACTGAGACAGCTGGATCTGCACTCTACCACTGCCTTCTGCTGCTGTGACCGACCCGGCTAGTCGGTTTTGCCTTTTGTAAATAAAAGTTATTTAACTAGGCCTTTTAAAAATAGGGAGTGTGTTTTCCCAGCAGATGGCAGCACTGAACTAAAGTTGCTGCGAAAGGGAAAATTAGAATATGTGGACCCCGACTCTAGCTTTGCTCACAAACAAAACCACCTAATATGCAAGCTCTGCCTGCCTGTGATTGTCATTAAAGTCCCATCAGCCTGGCCCCCAATAGACCCTGGATTTAGCGAGACGATTTAGACCCGAAGTCTGCCCTTGGAGCTGCTGGTCCAAGGTTCAAGAGGTCAGTGCAATGATGAATGACCTTAACCTTCAATAGAGGAGCACAGAGCTGAAGAGATGGCTCAGTGGTTAAGAGCACTAATTGCTCTTCAAGAGGACCCAGGTTCAATTCCCAGCACCCACCTGGGAGCTCACAACTGTAACTCCAGTCCCAGGGCCTTCAAGAACACCAGGTATAAACATGGTGAGCAAACACATACGCTCAAAATACACATACACATCGTTTTTAAATTTTTGAAAATGAGTATAAACTTGCTAGGCAGAGAAGCATGACAGTAAGCGGTGATCCAGGCTTCCATACCAGAAAGCTACGTGTAAAGTGGGGAGTTGGGGAGGAGCCTGGATTATAGTTGAGCTACCAAGATCGTTGTGAGGATCAGAGCACTGAAGAGCATGCTGAGGCACTGGTGAGGGACTGAGACCCAGGAGGCAAGAAAGGCTTGGGGACAAGTGAAGGCAAGGCCTGGGCTGGAGCATCCTAGAGCCAGCAGTAAGCCTGCAGAAGTAAGACTCACTTAAGGTAGGGATTAGATTATAACGGAGCAAGCGTGACTCTTGGGTCTAGCCATGAAACACGTGGACAGTGAGGTAGCCTGGTCCCTAGAAGGAGGCTCAAGGGCATGTGATGATGCTGGGATTCAGGGATGCTCAGAGGTGATCTGAGGAACACCCAGGAGACTGGAGAGAGGCGTGGGAGCTCACTCTAGCTGGAACCAAAGAACTAGGTTCATTCTAGAAAGAATAATCAAGGCAGGATTTGAGGAGGGCCAGAATAAAGTGCTGACGCTTATGGCCCCCAATAAAGGAATGGGGCATAAGGGGCCAGTGCTGGAATGCCCTGAGGATCAGCTTGAGAGGAAGTGAGGCAGGAGAGAAGAGGCTGGAGAGGAAGTTTCCAGAAGGAAGGAGTGGCCCATGACTGATTGAAATGCTATCCTAGAGCCTCACCCATGAACGTGTATGTGATGTCACAGACCTCGTCCAGAGTCATGGGAGGTTGGCATCCAAAGGTGCTGGGCTGAAAGGGAGTAAAGGATAAAGGACTGAGCCTGTGGGCACCACATGTCTGCGGAAGTAAAAAGGGCGAGACATGATTGACGGGACCTTGACTTGACAGGGTGGGGGGCAGAGAAGATGGAACAGGTTTTAATCGTGTCAGAAAGGGAGAGACTAGATGTAGAGACACAATTGGCTTCTAAAAGGAGAGGGTAGCAGGGGACCCCCTCCCTCAAGGGGGCTTACCCAGGTAACTTCTAAATCAAAACCTGACACAGAAAGACAGGCACGGTGGCTCATACCTATAACAGGTGGAAGGTTCAAGCAGGACTTCCATCAGTCTGAGGCCACTCTAGGCTACATAGTGAATAGTAAGGTCATTGTGTAGTCCAGGCTGGCCCCAAACTATGGTCCAAAGTGAGACCCTGAAAAAAAAAAAACTTAACCTAGAATTCTCAAAAGGAGTTATATCCGGGCACTAAATACACCTCCATTCTGCTCCTAGTTCATCAAGTATGGATGACCCTAGGATGAACAGCAGTCCCAAGCCTTGTCTCAGAAACCCCTTTGTCCTCCTAGCTCACCCAACACTCCTCCTGCCTCTACCACTTGTCTCAGCTTCTGCCCGGGTCCAGGCTCCACCCTAGGCTCTGGAGAGAGCCACCTCTTGGTCTAATGATATCTCCAGCTCTGGTTCCTATTCTAACCTAGCCCAGTCAGAGCTGGGCTAACTAGCATCCCTGGCACTAACACCGTCGATTTTACACACACACACACACACACACACACACACACACACACACACACACACAGCAAGAGAGACAGAGACAGACAGACAGAGAGCGTTAGTTCAGTTCCTAGGTCTGGCTGCTGCCCACCTCCTCATTGCCTTACAGCTCCCCTGGTGGTTATGGGGACAGCATGAATCTTCTATTTCCGTACCTAAGCATGGCAATTAATGAACCTCTAGGCCTCCCTGCCTTTGCACAGGCTGAAACCCTCTCACAACCTCTGCGCCACCTAGTACTCTTCCAAGAGTCAGCTCCAGTGAGTGGCCCCTCCTCTGGAAATTCTTTCCTACCATGGCAACCCCGCAAAAAGATTCCTGTGCCTCCCCCACCCCTTCACACCCTTGACCATCAATGCCTGTCGTCCCCTCTGACCTGAGCTCCCTGGAGGGCAGGGCCCAGGTCTGACTCATCTTGATCACCAAGGTCCCCAGCATCAGGCCTGGCACACCAGAAAGCCCAGGAAATGTTTAAGTAATGAGTGGGTGAGTGAGTGAGTGAGCGCTGAGTGAGTGAATGACTTGGGAATCGTGAGTGAATTCATGACAGCAGGAAATGAACGGAGGGACGTGCAGGACAAGCAAGGAAGGTAGAATCAATGGGTACATTTTTAAGGTTGCACATCCCTGAACTCAGCTTGTCCAGTGGCGCCCTGACTAAGCTCCCTCACTCCTCCACTACAAGGCCGGCTGTTTTCCCACCAGGCTGTACGCAAAATCCCAATACTGGTCATTCTGGAAAGGACTTACCTGGACCAACCAGGAGAGCTGGTTTCCTCTCGCGTACCTTCGGCTTTTAGTCGAACCGAACCGATCCCTATGGGGCAGGTTTCTTGTCTATTGGCAGATTGGCTGAAACTAACGGAGAATGACGTCTCTGGGAGCCTATCGCTGTCCTACATGGACTGCAGCCCCGCCCATTCAGGAAAGCGCCCCTAAGAAATGTCAGGTCCTCTGGAGAGAGCCAGGCCGGCTGAAGGCGTGGTCGGAATGGCCAAGAATAGAGCTTTGGGCCTCTGGTACCTGAGGTGTTTCCAAGCGTTCTACTTTCTTTCCTCTCCCCCCTCTTTTTCCAGTATTGAGGATAGACCCCAGGGCTTTTCGTATGCCAGGCAAGGTCTCTACTACCGGGCACTGAACCTCAACCCTTTTAGTTGCACAGACTGGCCTTGAACTCACTGTGTTATTCAGAATTGTCTCTGATGTGCCTTAGCCTCCAGAGTGCTGAGGATCCCAGGGCTGAGCCATCCATTCCCAACAGCCCTTGAGTCTTGGGGGGAAAGCCACACTCCTTGATCCTATAAGATCGGGGCACTTAAGACCTGAGAAGGGAGAGATTAGCCTTCAGGGTTTTTGTGTCTGAGAATAAGAAACCTAACTATGTCCAAAGAATTAGAAATCTAAAAAATTGGGGTCCAGGTATTTGGACGCCACTGTGAGTCACTCTGATTTACCTCCTCTGGATGACAGATCTGGGTTTCAGGATTTTGTGAGGCTATTTGCGGGATTGTGCCATGCCTTGCCCCTAGGCAAGTTTTCTGAGTCTGAGGTGGAGCCTGTACTAGAAGGAAGGTGGGAGGGGAACTCTTAGTCTGGATGTCATTTCTACCTGTGACCCTGCCAAGGAAGGCAGGGACAGAGCTTCCTGCAGAAGGAGCCGGTGTGGGGAGGAGACTTGAGAATAACATGAAGACAAAGAAGAAGAAAAACAAAGATACCAAAGAAGAGATTAAAAATTAATAAAACAATAATAACAGTTCTCTTGCCTTGGATTTACTGAGACCTGGGTTCTGTACTAAAGCATTTCACATAATTATTCGGTGTTTTCCTCGTAGTTCTAAGCGATTGGTGCATCATTAGTGTTGCCATTATTATTATTATTATCCCCATTTTACAAGTGAGAAAATTGAGATCCAGCGCAGGACAATCAAGATAGAGATGTAAGTGGGAAGGAAAAGATACAGGTGTAAAGAGAACACAAAAGAAGATGAGATTAATTAACAAGGCGGAGGAAGGGGCAGGAAAAGATGGACTGTAAACTAAGGGAGGGGTCTGAGAGTGAGACTCTGGAAGGTGGTAAGCAATTGCTAGAGCCTCGGACTCCCAGGGCTCAGCTCAGGGGAGGCAGGGCGGAAGATGACAGGGTATTTCCTCCCCAGTTTCAGCCTTGTTCAAGCCTTCTGTGGGTGTTGGGCCAAGTTAGGGTCAAAAACAGTGATTAGGAAGAGGCAACTATGCCATTATAGCAGTAAGGGACGATAAGAAAATGATTCATGGGGGGGGGGGGTGACCCAGGCTGGGAGGGGCCTTTCCGAAGCGTCTGTTCTTTAATCTGGGTAGATCATGCCCCAGGGAAGACTGGGCACAGGCCCCCTCCCTCCCTGTCTCTGTTTCTCCATCACTTAGAACTGTGGTTGTCGCAAATTCTGGACACAGGAGGGTACTCCTGGGAACGGTAAGAACTTTCTGGTGGATTATACTCCAGACCTTGAACACTTGTCCATCTGTCCAAGAAGCTCTTCCCACCCTGCCATTACTCTAATGCCGCCAGCATGCTTAAGCCCCTCCCACCTGCCCTTTCACCCTGTCTCTCCACAAACCACTGGGCCAACCAACCAACCCCACTAAGGAGAAACTGGAGCTCATTTTGGGAGCTCTCAGCTTCCTAGAGTCCTCGGGGACTGAAAGAGGTGTTCTCAAGGCTCCAGCTTCAGACATACTCTCGGTGCCTTCATCAGAGATGCAAGCGAGATCACACACACCAAAAGGCCAGCCCTCAACAAGTTAGGTGTGGTCTTACTAAGCTAGCACCCACGGAGCACCTATAGCCTCTGAGCACAAACAAAAACAGCCCCACAATCGCGGAATCACCTGCACTGACAGAAATCTCCTCCCAACGCAAGGGAAACATACAGCCCAGTCGTGCAATTACATGACCAGCCGCTGATAAGCCTCCTGGAGGGAGAATGAGCAAGACACTTGGTTGTGTTCTGGTTTGTACCCACGGCAACAAGCTGGACACATAAAGCTGCCCCATCATTACCATAAATACAGTGTGTATGTATGTGTATGTGTGTGTGTGTGTGTGTGTTTCCTTGAGAGGCTCCAAGCCTTGCACCCCAAACATCCTGTTTGAACCTCTTGGCAATGCTATTTGAAACAATCATTCTTCCAGATTGGGAAAACTGAAGCAGAGAGACCAATTTTTATAGCCAGAGGCTGTGGTGGGGGAGGGGAGACTGACAACCTGTGTTTGATCACTAGGACCCACATGGCAAAGGGAAAGAACTCACTCTCTCGAGTTGTCCTCTGGCCTCTATACCTGCGCACACAAACACACAGGAATTTTTAAAAACGTAATAAAATAAGTAATTAGGGTTAAAACCCAGGTTCCCTAATTCAAGAGTCTATTACCTAAGGTTATTTCTCAGTAAATGCAGATATATCATAGCAGGACACATTGCCACATGCCTGTGATCCCAGCACCCCAGCAAGAAGACTGAACGTCCAAGATGAACCTGGACTGTACAGCAAATTCCAGATCTCCCTTACGCTGTCTGGTTCTGGCTGTTTGTTGTATAACTTTCGAGAAAAGTATCTATGTACTGCCCAGTAGAAAGGGTGCACATGAACCGAGGTGAGATCCTATCAGGAACAACGTGGAAAATAATAGATACATTTACTGGGGTCACCTACGGGTGCACGTGCATCTGACTCACAAACAGCTGCACCATGGGAAGTCCACCTCCCTCGGTGCCTGCCTTTTCTTTTTCTTTTTTTTTTTTTTTTTTTTTTTTTTTGGTTTTTCAAGACAGGGTTTCTCTGTATAGCCCTGGCTGTCCTGGAACTCACTTTGTAGACCAGGCTGGCCTCAAACTCAGAAATCCACCTGCCTCTGCCTCTCAAGTGCTGGGATTAAAGGCGTGTGCCACCACACCCGGCTGGTGCCTGCCTTTTCGATGCATTCGTATTTCTGGGTTCCGTAGAGCCAGGGCAAGAGGGACTGGAGGCTGGAGTCTCAGGGGAGGGTCTTGGGATGATCTTGTGAAGGTTGTGTGACCTTCTCTTTTCCAGCCCCTTTCCCTCAGGCCTAGCTATCTACTGTCCCTGCCATGACATCAAGGCCAAGGTCTCAGATCACTGCATCTGTTGTGCTCCACAATGGCAATGGCCAGATCAGTGCTCAAAGAAGGGTCTGTGAGGTTGCTGGTCCCTTAAAGAGCCTTGCTGAGTGACCCTAGCAACCTGAGTTGACCTCAGTTGACCCTGGGTCCATCCTCGGAAACTGACTCCATAAAGTTGCCCAAATTTGTGTGTGTGTGTGTGTGTGTGTGTGTGTGTGTACACGTGCACATGCCATAACAAGCATGTGGAGGTAGGTCAGAGGACAACTTTCAACCATGTGTATTCTGAGCATTAGGCTTGGCAGCAAGCAGTCTAAGCCATTTCACTGGCCCAATAATAATGATTGTTGTAGAAAAAAAGAGTTAAACAGCTTACACTATAGTAGTGACACTTTGTCCTGAAAACCTCTAACAAACAAATAGATAATTAATAGATAGATAGATAAGCAGAGAGAGAGAGAGAGAGAGAGAGAGAGAGAGAGAGAGAGAATACTAGTATAGGAACATAGTCCCAGAACCTGGGAGGCTGAGGCAGGAAGACCAGCTCATGCTACGTAATGGGTTCAAGAGCTGTGGGATACCTAGTGGGTTTAAGGCATGCCTGGGATACCTAACGAATTCCTTTATAAAGAACCTCTTTATCAATGTCACATACAACCACATAATGTCACATACAGTCACATAACCACAACAAAGAGATACAACACACCCAAACCAGGCAGCAAGTAACACGCCCAATGTTCCCCGAGTCCCTCCTGTTCTGCTGGGTTGGCCCTTAAGGAAGCAGTAGGCTTAGGATAGAAAGGGGGGCCCCCACTTGTCCTCTCAGCCAGACTGGTTCCACCAGCGCTGTGGATGGCATAACCTGTCTTGGTTGTGAAACCCATGTTGGGCAACTGGGCTCAAATGTGGATGCCTGAATTCCGGACAGAGATGGGAAGTCCGGACTCTAGTGTACTGAGGGAGCAGGGGGCTGGGTGCCAGGCACATTCTCAGGGTGAGGAGGAGGAACCTGGGACCCAGACACCCAGGTTCTGGGAATGCACTACCACAACCCCACTGGTTTTTGTTGTTGAAGGAGGAGCTCCAGTTATGCTGAATAAAATACAAGAAGCCCAATGCGATCTGAAATTCCAATAAATAATTAGATTTTGTTTTAGTAGAAGTACATTCTCACGTAAGGATATTGACAACATATTCATCATCTCTCCGAAATTCCAGTTGGACCTGGTGTGGTGGGGCACACACATAATCCCAGTCCTCATGCCAGGGCAGGAAGATTCCAAGTTCAAGGACAACCTAGGCTTCATTTTAATGTGTGAGTACATTTTGTGTATGTGCATGTGTACATGCAAGTGTATTTGAGGATCCAAACTTGGGATATTCTAACACTCTTTTCTGGCCTAGGTGGGCTCCAGGCACAGTCATACGTGTAGGCCAAAAAATCTGTATGCAGAAAATACTTAAATATTTAAAAACTGAACCAATGCATACACTGTATGTATCTATCCACCACGTAAGGGGGACAAGGTCAAGCACCTACTGGCTGGGTCATGAGTCCTCCCCAGCTCTGCAGACCTCATCCCCTCCATTCTTGGATCTCTTTCCCCTCCCCCACGCCAAGCCACCTCACAACTGCCCAGCCTCAGTTTCTTCACCTACACCCGTGGTTATATCTAACCGGGATACGTCAGTCAACCTAAGGACGACTCAGAGAGTCATCTGAGGAGCCCACTGCCCTCAGTTATGACTGGTCTTGAGTCATTTACGGTCCATTTTCAGGAGTGGTATGGGGAAGGGGCCATATCTTAAGAGAGCAGGCTTGGATAAGGGCAGAGATGGGGAGAGAAACAGTGATGTGAGACAGAGACCTCAGGATAAGGATACCCAGGCACGGGGTCTGGGAGGAGGGAGACCAAGAGATGAGGACACAAACACACACATGTCAAAATGGGCTTGCAAAGATGAGGAAAGGAAGTGAGGGGTATGACAGCTCATGTTTGCAATCCAAGAACTCAGGTGGCTGAGGCAGGAGGATCACCCTAAGTTTGAGGCCAGCCTAACTACATACAGAGTAAAACCCAGCTTCAAAATAAAAATTAATAATAATAAGATGGGAGGAAGGAAGCTAGTTGGATATGCTGCGGCTGGGCCGAGTGCTTGCCTTGCATAGACAAGGCCCTGGGTTGGATCCCCAGCGCCAGGTTCTGTAGTTCTGTTTGTATGATCTCAGTACTTGGAGATGAAGGCAAAATGTTCAAATTCATCCTCAGTTACACAGTGAGTCAGAGACCAGCCTTGGATACGTGAGAGCCTGTCTCAAAAACAAAACAAAAGCGGGGGTGGGGGGGAATAAAGATGCAAAGATAAGTGGATGGGGACTCAGAGCTGAAGTGGGCAATGCCACCCATGCATGTCGGCATCACCCCAAAAGACAGACACGCGCAAGCAAAATGATGCTCACTACCATAAGTCTGGGGCCACAGCCAGTCAGCCATTTGGGTGGTGCCAGGAGACAGAGTGTTGGATATGTGGAGAAAGCTGTGGTCATAGGCCGTCCAGATCACAGGCTGGCAGGTGATCCATTTGTTGTCCCCTCATACCCACACACTGTGGCATGGTGACACAACCTCTTCTAGAGTTGACACCCCGATTTTCTGGTGCCTCCTATATTTTGGGGGTGACACCCATGGTAGGAACCCCACCCAACTCTAATGCCGCTTCCTTACTGAGTCACCTACAACCCTGTCAGGCCTGTTGAGGGGAAACTTTGGTGAATCAAGTACCCAAGACCCAGTCCCTTAATCCCTGAGGAATTCATTGGGAATTTGGATCTAGCTCTCGAGGAACACACAGCCTAGACTAGGGTCGCCAGAGTCTAGACCCTCTTTTAGATTAAGAGGCCCAGGCTCAGCCCTTCTCCCTCAGACTCATAGGTCTCAACCCCAGCCCTCCTCCCTCAGTTCATGGATCCAGACTCTTCCCTCAGACCCAGGTTCCAGATCCCAGCCTCCTCTCTCAGACTCCAGTATCAGCTTTCCCCCTTCAGACCCAGGAGTCTAGGTCCCATACCTCCTCCCTCAGATTCACATTCCAGACCTCCCCATCTCTGCTCCCATCGCACTCAGGTGTTAACTGGGGCCAGACACAACCCCCAGGTTTCTTGTCAGTCCCCAGCCCCCTCCCTTCCCATTTGAAGCAGAGATGAGGTGCAATATTTACTTTGGTCCTCACATGAATCGCCCCCTAAAACACGTGACTGTCCCCCACTGACCCCATGCCTCCGGGCCTTGAACCGAACACTGGGGAGGAACCCGCTCCCACTCTGTATAACACACCAGGCATCCCTCCCTAACCCCTCACTCTCTCCCTGCCTCTCCAGATCTTGCAGTTTTCTGTCTCTCAACATCTGTGTCTACCTGTCTCCATCCTCTCAATTCCCATCTCCAGTCACTCATCTTCCCTATCTCCCCTGCCCTGGGTCCCTGCTCCCTCTTCCCCAGTCTCCTTCTTCCTGTACATTCTCCATCTCTGACTCTGTTTCTATCTCTTCCCACTCTTGTTTCTACCTCTGCCGCAGGTCTTCAGTCCTGAGAGATGAGACAAGAGGGGAAGTGGGGTGTGGGGAACAGAGAGGAGAGGGAGGATGGAAAATCCAGGGGGAAGGGAAGAGGGTCAGGCAGACCGGCTAGTCTCCCTTGGCATCTCTGTCAGAGCCCCGCCCAGGGCTGTGTGGCCTGGCCCATATAAGCAGCTCCTGGCCTCACACTGAGAACTTAGTGTCTGCTGTCACCAAGAACCTCTATCTCCATCCCCTCACGTGGATCTGCAGGTAGGACCATCTCCTCCCTAAGTCCCTGCTCTCTGGCAGGCACCTCCGCTCGGTTCTCTGCCTATCTGGCTCACAGCTCTGTCTCCCTGACTGCCTCTGACTGACTGCCGCTGACTGGGATCATCTTACTCTTTCTCAACGCTTCACTTCCCCAGTCTCACCTTTCCAACCTGACTGGTACAGAGTTGGATTTAGAAATTCTGGGGCCCAGCACCCAGTCTCAGAGCCTGTTTGGATGGGTCCATCATCAGGCATTTCTCTTCTGTCTCTGAGCCTATAGCCCTCTGTAAAATCAGCTTGTAGAGGTACCATGTTCCACGCTTGTGGCTGTCTCACAGTGTCTCTGCGAGCACCTGGCTCAGAGTTCTTTCCCATCTGTCTCTGCCATTCCTGGCTGCCTTTGCTCTCCCTAGACAAGGATTTGTCTCTCTCCAACTCTGCCTCTGCTCCAAGAAGGGTCCTCTGGGGTCTGTCGGGCAGCTGTTAAAACGATGGGCGAGTAGTTCGCCCACCTAGCCATCCCAGCCAACAGGTTAACTTGGCCTCTTTCTCTTCAGCTCCCTTCCCCCCCTGAGAGTTCGTCTCCCCCAGTGCCCTAGTCCCTTGCCCTCCCCTGCCTAGTATCCAGCATCCCTTGGACAGACTACATTGCTGTTGCCGTAGCCGTCCCCTGCAGCCGTTCACACAGCAGCCACCTCCTCAGGGCCAGCAAGATGCAGTTTGAGATGCACGACCACGTGAAAGGCAAAGGTGGGGTCACTGAATGCACCAGCAACCCTCTAGGTGCCAGGAACCTGGCTGCCTCCCTACCCTGGGCACCCTGGCTTCGAAAACAAATGGCACTTGCTTCTACCCCAGAGGCCCCAGGAAATGTTGGAGCCCAGTCATGGAGGAGGAGGTGGTGGTATGTGTAGCCAAGTCGAGGCTCTGCCCAGCTGTGGTGCCCACTTTCCCTCCTGACTTTGGCTCAACCAGATGTGTAGTTGGCAACAGCAGCAGAGACAGACTAGGGGTGTTGATGACCAAATGTGACAGATAGGAATGGGGAGGAGGTACAGTGATGTTTCCTCTAGTGGGCGGCCAGGTGGCCTGCCCAGACTGCCCGGCAGAAGGAAGGGCGGCAGGGGTGGCGCGGCTCAGAAGGTCCTGCCAGGATGCCTGTTGATCCCCCTTCTCTTACCTCCACAGCCATGTCATATCCAGTGACTAGTCAGCCTCAGTGCGCCAACACCTGCTACCAGACACAGCTCAGCGATTGGCACACGGGCCTCACCGACTGTTGCAACGACATGCCCGTCTGTGAGTGTCCGAGGAAGATGGGGAGGGAGGGAAACTCACGCCACACTCCTGCAGTCTTCACTCTGCCTGGGATCCCATTATCCAACCCTCAGCCTCCTCACGGTGACCCCCACCCACCCCACCCAGAGCCCGATCGCTTTGGGTCTTGGTTTCCTTCTCTATAACTGTTCTCCTGAAGCCCGCATCCCCTCCGTGCCACCGTGCGTGCCCTCCTCGGGGGCAAACACAGCAGGCCCGGGACCTGACCGTTCTGCCCTGTCCAGGTCTGTGCGGCACTTTCGCCCCGCTGTGCCTGGCCTGCCGCATCTCCGATGACTTTGGGGAGTGCTGCTGTGCGCCCTACCTGCCCGGAGGTCTGCACTCTCTGCGCACCGGCATGAGGGAGCGCTACCACATCCAGGTGCGCGCCAATCCCAGACCACAGGGATTGAGACTGGGGACTGCGGGGATTGAGACTGGGGACCGCCACCTGGCACCCCAGAACAAAGCTCCTGACCTTTCTCGATTTCTCTCTTTCCCACCCTCCAGGGCTCCGTCGGGCACGACTGGGCTGCCCTCACCTTTTGCCTGCCCTGCGCCCTCTGTCAGATGGCGCGGGAACTGAAAATCCGAGAGTAAGGACATTCTTGGTCCTTGGTCCTTGGTCTTGCCTGGCCTCCCTGGGAGGCCACTCCTTGGAAAGCCTGTCCCACTGCCCCTGTCCCACCGCCAAAAAAATACACCCACAATAAAAACCTGAAAACCAACCCCACCTATAAGTTTTTATTGTCGCGGGGAAGGACTCTGGGTGCAGTGGGAGGTTTGCTGAGGGGGTGGGATGCATGAAAGGCGGCTAGGTGTATCAGACAAGACGGGTTTAATAGGACTGGCCGTGTAGATTACTTCCTGGCTGCAGATGGCCTATCTGAAGTACTGCCCGCATCCTGAAATGAGCCAACCCAGACAGTCTCCGGATAGATGCCCAAGCCTGCTGCAAACCCTGCACTCTGCATGCTGAGGCAGATAATTTAAAAGAGGCCCAGGCTGCATGGTATGAGGGCAGCCTGGGCAGCATATTGAGACTCTGCCTCAAATAAAACTTTTAAAATATTAAGAAAAAGAGTTAAACTCTTCAAACAATGCTCTCCCCTGCTCAGTCAGTATCTACAGACATAATAAAAGAGAGTTTTACTTTCATGTGTATGGGTATTGTGCCTGAACATACCACAGATGTGCAGTGCCCAAAGGGAGTTGGATTCCCCATAACCTGTTCTCCCATCGGCCTTGAGACAAGATGGGCCTTTGGAAAAAGGCCCCCAAGGCTAGTCCCTCATCAGCTAGCTTATCATACTGAAGTCCATTACTACCTCCTCAACTCAACTCACTGACTTCTCCTGGCAGCATTTCCTGCAAAAGGAGCTAACTAGAACATGCTTGGGTCTCAGAATCCCTGGGATCCAGTCTTTCCCTTGCCATTTCTGTGCTATCTTAGTGAGTTTATAAACCCTTTCAAGCCTGTTTTCACCTCTGAGGGTAGCAATTCTTAATATGTAAAATAAACAAACTGTAAGAGACGGCTCAGTGGTTAAGAGCTCTGGCTGCTCTTGGGGAGGAGTTTGGTTCACAGAGCCCACACAGCAGCTCACAACTGCCTGTAACCCTAGTTAGAGAGGGTCTGGCATCCTCCACCCACATGCACGTGCGCACGCGCGCACGCGCGCGCACGCACACACATACACACACACACACGCACACACATAATTTTTTTAAAGCCAAGTTTATGCTCACATTTCATAGGGCCACCATCAGCTCATAAAAGCAAAACTCTTATGGGGCCAGTGTACCGCCTGAAAATACTGTCACTCATGAGCCACATGGCCGTGCACTGAAGCAAGTGACTTGTGTTGGGGCCAAGCTCTCAGAGAAAGTGCACTGCTGAGCATCTGCAGCAGGGCGAGGCGAGGCGCTGGCCTCGGCCTGGCCTCGCCTCGCCATCTCAGGCTGGCATCTGCCCTTGCATCCAGGCTTTGGCATTCCAGGGCTTTAATGCTGAGTTTACTTCAGAGGATACTCATCCACACCCAGCTGCCAGGGCCCTGCAGCTTCTGCCCTCACCAGCACCACCAGTTCTCCGTGCTCAATTCCTCCGGTTTAAACAATGGTTTCTGTGTTCTGTGCCCCAGGGGGGTTTCTTGTCTAATGACAATCACTGGGACACAGACTGTCTGATTCTCCCTGAGCCAAACTGTGGCAGGGACAAAGAAAGGCTCAAAGACGTCCCTGCCCATTGTCCCCGCCATCTCTCTTCTGGGGAATGAGAGATCCTGTTGTGGAACCCTGCCATTGCCAAGAAGGGGCAGAGCCAGGCTCAGGATACACGGCTTGGAGGTGGGGCCAGGACAAAGACACATGTTCCACTCACCCAGAGCCCATCCCTCCCTCCTCTGCACAGATGAAGTTACGATGCACAAGTCTTCTCCACACTTTATTCTTTGCCTCAGTTGCCCTCCTATCATAGAGATGTGACCCATGCTGACATGCACACATTAGCAGGATCACATCAGACAGGGTAACTGCAGCAAGGGAAAGAGGCTGGGTCCAACCCCCACGCCAGGACCAAAACAGCGGCTAGAAGTTGGAGTCTTGGGAAAGCAAGAGTCCCAAGCTCAGGCAGCTGCCTAGGACTGGGGGAGGAGAGAGCTCTTAAGTCCAAAAAGGAGATCCAGGTGTAGGTGGCCTCTGTGCAGAGTCCCAGAGACTCAAGAAAAAGCCAAATGATGGCCCCTCCAGGGTCTCCCAGCCCACACCTGCCAGGATGAGATGTGAGGCATCTCAGGCAAAGAATTTGCCTCTGAGGCTGCCTTTAAATAAGCCTACATCTCCAGGTTCCGCTGGTGGCCCTGGTCTAGCCCGGCAGCAGCTCACTGCTCCTACAGCGGGCAGCTGCACTGTCCTGTCCTCTCAGTAGCTGCCTGCTTTTGCCAGTGCTAAACTCACCACAGGGCACTAGATTCCCTCCTGTATGAGCCCGCAGTCACACCTGGAAGCCCACAAGCCCCAGCCTGCCCCAGCCTGCCCCAGATTAGTAACAACCTCACTGTCCACCCATGGCCCAGGACATAAAGTGGCCGTTCTGGATATGTCCTCTTCCCTACTCTAACATCTGCACCACTGTCACATCCTGCCACTCACCTTCCTCCTGCCCAGTTAACCACCTGCAGCGTCTTCTGTGCCCACCAGCCCACTCTTCTCCCCAGAGCTGAAGCCCCTCATTTACCACCACAGAAGTGTCCAACCGCTGCCCACTGCCCTGAGACTAAGAACCCAGCTCAGCCGACACTTGATCTGGGTTGCAGTGGCCAGGTCTCTGGTTCTCGTGATAAGACAAACCGCTTCCAGCCTCGGGCCCTTCAGCCTTACAGTTCCCTCGACTCTTGAATTTGTTTCCCAAAGGTCTTCCCTCCGTCTGTCACCTTTCTCAGCCCAGTTTCTCCAAATGCTTCATCAACTTTACCTCAGTGCCACACTGTGTGTATGTGTGTGTGCATGTGGGCACATGTCTCCTTCCACAAGAACTCAATCCCCACCAGATGAGGGAACCTCCTCTCACCTCCTGCTTTGCTTTGTACCCACAACTGTACTGGGCACAAAGTAATAAATAGTTGCTAAATGCAGAACAAAGGGGGGGACCCTGGGAAAAGGGAGCCAGTGGTTTCTGAAGACTGTCCAGGGGATCCCTAGTTCAGAGTGGCCCCATCAGGCAACATGGTAGCTGTGGAAGAGGGCCCTTGACAGGTCAAAGGGACATGCTAGTGAGATTGTCCTGACTCAACAGTCCCTTCCGGCCTCCACCACCCCCGTGTCCACTGCCTCCAGCACCCCCGCTGCCCCCACAGTACTCATGGAGCCTATGACGCAGAGTGACGAGGGCTGACCCAAGGCAGGCCCCATTGGGAGCATGAGGACCCCCAGGCAGCTGGAGCAGCAGAGTGGCCACACCAGCCATGCCATCTTCTGTGGGCTCAAGGGTGATGGGTCCAGCTCGTAGGCCAGCTGTGGTGGCAGGGAGGGCTGGTGGGCAGCACCCGCCTCCCATGGGTCCCCAGGGACCCCCGGCTCCTGTCAGCAACAGGGGTGCTAGGAAAGGCTCAGAGCGGCGGAAGGCAGGAGGAGGGAGCCCAGCTGGCTTCCATGCAGGTGCTGGGCCTGCAGGGTCTGGAGGGAAGCAGACAGTGACCTTGGCAAAGGGGCGGCTGGCCATCTTGGTCATCTCCTGCAGGTGGCGGCGCTGCTCTTGTCGCTGGTCCAGAGCCTGCTTGGCCTTCCAGAGGAGCACACAGAGTGAGAGGAAGAGGAAGAAGCAGGAAAAGAAGACAGAGAAGAAGACGAACAGGTCAATGTGGGCCTGGTCTTGCCGGAAGAAGAGCAGGCCCTGTGAGTCTGCTGAACCGTTGGCACCAGGCCCGTTGGGGTCTCCTACACCCAGCAGCAGCAGGTAGAAGCGGCTGGATTTGAGGGCGTGGTGCTCATGGGGATAGGTGATCACCAGCCTGTCCCTCACACTGCGGACCACCAGCACTGCCGAGGGTTCCGTCACTGTGACGTAGGTAATCAGGCCCCGTGGCCACACCTCCCGGACCCGTGGCTCCACCGGAGATCCTGACCCACTTCCAGTCCCCAATCCTCCTAGGTCCGCAGCCACCCGAGGTACACCATCAGCAGGAGGCGGGGGAGGTGGGGGAGGTGGAGGTGGCTGGATGTGCACAGTGTGGACGCCTGTGTCAGGGGCCACTCGGACCACAAAAGTGTCATAGGAGGTGGAGACATAGAGGTCCACAGCGCCGAAGGTCACGTCTAGTGTCAGGCGAATGTCCACATTGGTGAACTTGGGTTGGACGCCAAACAGCACGGTGCGGCCAGGACCCAGGGCCCGGCGCTTTGGCTCATGGAAGCAGTTGGTCTGGGAAGTGGGGTCCAGGCAGCACTCTTGTTCCACAGAGATGAGTCGGTAACACTGCTGGCCACCTAGCGGGCTCCCGTGGAATGACTCGCGGCACTTAGCACACTGTGACAGGGCAGGAGTGGAGTCGGCCATCAGGGCTGAGCTCAGTGCTGCAACCCTCAATGCCAGCCATGGCACTGTGCCCAGCACACCCTACCTGCACCCCAGCGTGGCGCTCTCAGCCATGAGACTTCTATGAGGTTCTGACCGTACATCCTCACTAGCTACGTGTGGCCCTCTGCCATTGACCAGACCTCACTGAACCTCCGTACTGAGAGGAACTGAAATGATTCACAGCCTGTGGCTCAGCATTTGAGTTTGGTCAGCATCTCCTGCCCACCTCCTCCCTGCCTAGGAGGCTCCACAGGTCCACTTGCCTGTCACTGTCACTTCAGCCCAAAGTGTCACCTTTTTACAGTCACCTTCCTCAGTCATGGTCACCATGTCTACCACTTAGTCATGGTGGTTATTACATGGCTCGTTATTACTGCTATAATTATTAGAACCAAATAAACACTACTTGGGGCAGCCAACAGAGGGGTTGGAGGAGGTCTGTACTGACCGCCAGCCCACTCTAGCAAAGGCCAATGGCTGTGTCTGACAGTGTTGAGAGTGTTTTGTTTTGTTTCATTTTTTGCTGGGCATAGTGACACATATCAGTAATCCTAATATAGGAGGATTTACAGCTCTACCACTGAGCCATGCCCCCAGCCCCTCACTGGGGGATTCTAGGCAGGAGCTCTATCACTGAGCCACACCTGAGCCTCTCACTGGGGGATTCTAGGCAGGGGCTCTACCACTGAGCCATGCCCCCAGCCCCTCACTGGGGGATTCTAGGCAGGGGCTCTACCACTGAGCCACGCCCCCAGCCCCTCACTGGGGGATTCTAGGCAGGAGCTCTACCACTGAGCCACACCTGAGCCTCTCACTGGGGGATTTCAGGCAGGGGCTCTACCACTGAGCCATGCCCCCAGCCCCTCACTGGGGGATTCTAGGCAGGAGCTCTACCACTGAGTCACACCTGAGCCTCTCACTGGGGGATTTCAGGCAGGGGCTCTACCACTGAGCTTTACCCTTAGCCCCTTACTGGAAGATTTAGGGCAGGTACTCTATATCATAGAGGCATGCTTTCAGGCCCTCAGTGAGCTATGTATGTATGTATGTATGTATGTATGTATGTATGTATGTATGTATGTATATGTGTATGTGTGCCCATGTGTAATTTATATATGAGCATATTTTGTGTGTGTGCACATGTATATGCAAGTGAATTTGAAGATCCAAACTTGGGTCTTCTTGAGACTGTGTGTCTCTGGCTGGCCACAAATTCAAAGAGATCCACCTGCCTCTTTTTCCCAAATGCTGGGACTAAAGGTGTGTGCCACCATGCCCAGCAATAAACTTAGGTCTTAGAGCTTGGGTAGCAGACAATTTACTGACTGAGCTATCTCCCCGGCATCCCAGCCAGGCCTTTCAATCATACAGCAGTAAAGCCAACTTTCTGGTCTAGGATGAGAAGGATGGAGGTCGGTGAGGCTGGTCTGGGTGGGGCTACACCTCAGTAAGACAGGAAGATGTTCCCCTGGGCCTGGAGAGCGGCTGCGTGGGGGAGTGGGGCAGAGCAGTCAGCCAGCCTCCCTGTTTCAGAAATGAGAAATGGGCATAAGGGGGATTGGGATTTGGGTTAGGTTTCACTAGATTAAGTCTTGCACCATGCAGGCCCAGTACTGACAGAATCCTCCTGCCTCAGCCTCCTAAGAACTAGGATCACAGGCTGAAGTCACAGACCTGGCTCACAAGGGGGATTTAAATCTAAGTTTAGAATTAATGAGAACCCTCATCAGCCAGAATTTCACATGGTGGGGAAAGGCACGTGGGACAAAAACCTCCCCAAGTAGCAAAGCTGGCACAGGGAGGGCAGAGTAAAGTCACAGTGACATTTCTGACATCACTGTGACTTCTTGGATGCAGCCATTCCTACATACAGGTCCCAGAGCACACAGGTCCTTGGTGGCCCTGTTGCTGCTCTATTGAGATAGGATCTCACTTAGCACAGGCTGGCATCACATATCTCTGTAGCTGCTGATCCTCCTGCCTCTGCCTCCCAAGTGCCGGGGTCACATAAATGCCACCGCCCTAGGCTTCTGCAGTGTAGGAGAGAAAGCCAGGGCTGCGCGTGCACACCAGGCAAGCACTCCAGCAGCTGAGCCACACCGTAAGACTACTGTTTTTGAAACCGTATCCCTCTATTGCCCAGGCTGGCCTTGAACTCAGGGTCCTCCTCAGCCCCTGGAACAATTGGCATGTGCCACTGCACCCAGTCAGACCTGTTTTCAGAGTCAAAACATTTGCTTTTCCCCTAAGCTACTCTGAGGTGGGTTTCTGGCACTTGCAACCTATAGTCTGTGACTGTCACAGTCAGAGCCCCTGAGGTCCTGCATTTGGACTCTGAGCCACAGCCCGGGGCTCAGCAATGTACAAGATGACCTCCATTCCAAACCAGGTCCACAGCCCTGATCCTGGACCCGGATCCCCTCATCCCAGCTCCGCCCTTTGCTCCTGTGGCACCGAGTCCAGGAGCTGGCTTCCCAGACACACCTGGTACTTGTAGCAGTCTCGGCGGTCACTGGGAGAGCTGCCCTGGCAGGTGCCTGTCTCTGTGTTGTTCTGACATGGGCATCCTGTCCCGTCCTGCTCGTTACAGGTGTCAGCGTGGCCATTACACTGGCACCTGAGAATGGGAGAGAGGGGGGTGAATGCTATGCTCTGACTTCCAGACTCTCAGAACTCAAGTCCACTACCCCAGCCACGGGGTCCTTGAGTAACAATCTGCTCGGACTGTCTCCAGTTTTCTGAAGTTTCAGAAGGGCAGGCACAAAACGGGGTGACCTTGAGGCCTCCTTCCTCAGCAGCCTTCTGTGGATTCGGGAGACCAGGCTCCCTCCAGGTCTGTCTGCAGCCCTTTTTGCAGACCTCTGATGTGGGGACCTCTCAGCTGGGTTCCACCCATGTTCCCCACCCACTGCTCACCCTCCAGCTTTCTTAAACTTCATTCGCTTCTGACAAGAGAGGGCTAGGCAAGGGAGGTCTAGTTCCCAGGGTTACTCCCGGTGAGAAGGGCGAGGGCCAGGCTCCTTCCTCTTACTTGGTGCATTTCCCGTCCAGGAGAAAGTAGCCGTGGAGGCAGCTCTCACATCTGTCCCCGTAGCTGTTGTTCTGACAGTTCACACACACAGCTTCATCTTCACTGGGACCTTCTGCCACCCAGGTTTCAATCTGGCCAACAAGGGCACAGAGAGACATGGGCCAACCCTTCTCCCCCAGACACAAGGGTCCAGGCCCCACCTCTTCCTTCAGATACAGGGGTCCAGGCCCTATATCCTCCCCCAGACACAAGGGTCCAGACCCAGTCTTCCTCCCTCAGGCCCAGTCTCCTCCTCAGACTCATGAGTGCAGACTTCATTCCCTCACCTCCTCTGGATCCAGTGAGTACTTCTCTGGCTCCTTTCTGGCCATTTCTAGCTCTTTCCTGGAGACGCACACATGGCTGTTCCCGCGACAGAAGGCATGGCAGGGTCGGCAGGTCCCACCGCCCAAAGCCGAACCCACGAACAGTGGGAGACACTGCTCACAGTGGCTACCCTAGTAACAAAGGAAAGTTCCATCCAAAGGGCTGGGGAAACATGGGGCTGGGGGCACAGGGCTGGGCACCTGGTCTGCCCCTGCCGGCTGGGCTGGGGGCACAGGGCTGGGCTGCGGCTTAGGCCCTCCCTTCACTCACTTGCCCTAGCCCTTAAGTCCCAAGTAGCAAAGGTGTCCACACACCCAGGCTCCCCAGCTATTCTGTCCACTACTACACAGCCCCCAAAGTCTTTTCACATCTCCCCAGAATAGGGTTCTCCCACCCCTTCCCTGCCATGGCTTCTTGGGACTGGGAATTAACCTTAAGATGATGCCTCAGCACGAGGGCTGGGGTGTGACTCAGTGGTACAGCACTTGCCTAGCATGTCAAATGCCCTGGGTTCCATCCCAGGACCACCAAAATAGACTTCAAAAAAACAATAAAAGGCCTCTTCTAAGCAGACTCAGGGGCTCGGGTTCGGCCAGGGCCTGAGGGGCTGGGTGGCGGGTCCCATACCTTGGTGTGGTTCCGGCACAGCAGGCAGTGGTCCTGTGCTCCAACGCCGGCACACTCACTGTGGCGGTTGCAGCGACACTCTGTGGAGCAGTTGCGGCCAACAAAGCCAAAGTGACAGCGGCAGTGATCAGGCTCCACACAGGATCCGTTCACACAGCCCTGGGCGCACACAGGGCGGCAGACGCCAGTCACACTGCAGGGACGAGCAGTGATGAGGGCAGGGGCCCAGCCTTCCAACACTGTCCCACTCTCTTTCAGTAGGCTGCTGGCCTGGAGGCCGCTGGCCCCGCCCCCACTATGCTCCTCCAGAGACTCATTCTTTCCTGGCTCCTCTAGCTATTTTGTCCCTCACCCCCCTCCCCTACACACTGGGTCTGCCAACTGCCCTCCCGTCTCACAGATAGGCGCCCCCGCCCATGAGCCTGGGCTGTTTCCTTCCACATGACTTGTGTCACCCCGACTGAGCCTCACTTGTCCATGGTGTAGCCTGTCTTGCAGCTGCACTCGTAGCCGTGGGGCTGGTCATGGCAGTTCTGGGTCTCATTGCAGTCATGGTGCCCATTTGCACACTCGTCCTCAGGGGGGCAAGACAGGAAGGCCCAGGAGGCCCCGGGACGTCCACACGTTAGCCCTGACCCCAGAGGACACAGGCCTTTACCCAGGAGATCTCTTCATGACTATCCCAGACACCTGGGCCCTTCCCACCACCTCTGAGTCCCACCTCAGAACCGCCCCCATCTTGTTCTCTGTGCCCCTGGCCAACCACCCTGCCCAGCCCCTGGAACCTCTCTCACCGTCTCGGGGACCACTGAGACCTCCTTCCATGCAATGGCCACCCCCATCCTGGCCTCCCCAGGCACACCAGCCACAGTGGGGTCGTCGCAGGCACAGGGCACACTGTGTCGCCTGAGCACAGCCCAGCGAGCAGCTCTCTGGCCCTCTAAGCAGCCGCCCACAGCCTCCAGCCATACATCGCAAGGGCAGATAGGAGGGGCTCAGACACTGTCCAGAGAAACGGGGCGGGGGTGGGGGGGAGAAGAGACAGGGGAAGAAAGTTAACTACACTTCTCAGACTGCATCCCTTTCTTCCAGGCCCCACCCTCCATGGTTCTAGCTCAGGGTACAAGCGGGGCTATCATAAGCCTTTGCAACCAGACATCAAGGCTAGAATTGGATGAACCCAGCACAGTAGCCCATGCTTGGAATCCCAGAAGACAGGGGGTGGATGATCAAGAGTTCGGGTTACCCTTAGCTACATAGGGCAGCCTGGGCTACATGAGCCCTGGTGTTAAAGAACAATGGACTAGGGTCAGGGTTCTGTGGAGCCCTGGGCTGAGAGGACACTGGAATGAGATGATGAGCAGATGAAGAAGATACAGGGGGAGCAGGAAGAGAAGAGGCAGGCATCAGCCATCAGTCAGGCCCCAAGGATGGTGAGACGCAGACATGGAAGCTTCCAGGCCTCAGAGTTCAGCCCCTAGGAAGCCCTATTGAACTTTCTACTTGTGACCCAAAGGGACCTGGGCAATCCCAGTACTTTGGAGGCAGAAACAGGAGAAACGAGAGGTTCCAGACAAGGGCAGGTATGACAGCTTGAAGGGTGAATGCACATGTTGCTAAACTTGATGACTTGAGTTTGATCCCTGGAACCCATACAGGGGAAAAATTAAACTAACCCCTACAGGCTGTCTTCTGACCTCTAAACACATGCATCCCCTCCCAAAATGAATAAATAAGTATATGTAATGAAGGAGAAGGAGGAAGGAGGAGGAAGAAGAAGAAAAGTAGTCAAGATCAGCCTAGGTTAGATGAGTTGCAGGCTAGCCTGTGCTACAGAGGAAGACCGTATTTTAAAAAGTGCTGTGCAGTGGCGGCACATGCCTTTAATCCCAGCACTCGGGAGGCAGAGGCAGGTGGACCTCTCCAGCCTGGTCTACAGAGTGAGTTCCAGGACAGCCAGGACTACTGTCTTGAAAAAAATAATACATATATACATATGCATATACAAATACATATACATATACAGCCAGAGAAACTTCTTGAAAAAATACATACATACTTATACATATATACACACACACATATACATATATATATGTATGTATGCATGTATATATGTATATATAATAAATAAATACATTTTAAAGATTAAAAGAAACTCTCATGTCCCATAAGCCTATTATATCGATGCAAAGTCTCCTTTCCCTACCCAATTCCTGTATTGAAAGAAGGCAGTGACCAGCCGCCTGAACCCTAGACTTACAAGGCATGTGACAGCATTTTCCTGCGTTGGAATGACTGCGGGGCTAGAGAGTGGGCTTAGAGGTGAGCAACACACTGCTCTTGCATGGGACTCAAGTAAGGATCCCAGCACCTGTTCGAGAGCCAAACCCAGCTGAGTTTTGAGTGTGCGCACGCGTACATGTGGAGGTCAGTGAGCGGCCTCAGGCACTGTCACCTTGTCTTTGAGCCAGTCTCGCATTGGCCTGGAAGTCACTGAGTAGACTAGACTAGTCAGCAGTAGACAGGCAGCTGCGTTACTGAGTGAGCTCTCTCCCCAGGCCCAGGGCCTGAGAGATTGATTACAAGGTGCCTAAGCCAATACGCCACTCCGCCACTCCTAGGTAAAGCTTCTAGCTGTAGAAGCTGGCAGCCCTCGCTGCTGGGTCGTGCAGGAAGCACTGCTGGTTTCTCTAAGGTCACCTTTAGAATGGAAGTCCCAATGGCATGCCCCCCCCCCCCACACACACACACACTGTGGTCCACTGGGTGAAGGGTGAGGGAGAGCTGAACCAGTGGCTTGGGGAGCTGGAATGTTGCCACTGGGTCCTGGCTATCCGCCTATGCACGAGGAAGAGGTATCAGTGGGAATCAGACATTCCTTGCTAGATATGACAATGGTGGGCAGGTCTGACTGGCCTTCCACAGGGGCAAGCCAAGGCAAATGCTTTTGTCTACCACTGGGACAACTAAATTATGCTACGTAGACACATTTTTTGGAGCTCCTAGAAGAGGACAATGTGGTAGGCAGTTAGGTCCTAGCCACCTGTCTGTCAAGTACATCCACTGCCACCAGTCACATCTCCAACCCACAGGCGAGGTCCTGACCCACCCTGTGTGAACTGGGCCCTCCCAGCCCTTCCTGGCAGTGTCTCACTGGGCCCTGAATATGGCCCTGATGTCCTGGAAGGAGTACAGAGTTGTGATCCTAACAGCAGGAGGCATGGAAGACGAGGGAAGGAAAGGAGAAGAGGGAGGAGAGAGGATGCCGGGCTGGGCAGCAGGACTCGGGCATTACCTGCTGGAGGCTGCTGCTCCACACACAGTGCTGCCAGCCCCCATCTGCACCCTTGGAGGCCAGGCACGATGTGCAGTTGGGCAGGAGGTGACAGGGCGTGGGGCAGGGCAGTGGAGGCGAGGACTCCACTGGCATAGGAGACACATTCAACAGGGAATGGCTGAAGCAAGTCCAGTCATAGGTGGGCTGCACTGACAGGATTCGGCGAGTCTCCCCTGGTGGGGGGTTGGAGGGGAGGGACAGGGTCAGTAACCAGTCTGCTTCCCGGACTCTCCTCCTTCAGGAGTCTAGATGCCAGCCCTTCTCCAGCCCCACCAGTTTAAGCCCTAGCACTGCCTCAGCCTCAGTGTCTAGTCCCTGGCCTCCCTGATCCGCAGGCACCCAGGCCTCTAACCCCCTCACCCCCCAGAAAGCAAACCGCGAGGAGGCTTACCGGTCCTCTTGAACTGCCGCGTCCACATGCACTTGCCCTCCCGCGTGCACTGCTCACAGTCAGCAGCCCCACACGCAGCCTCTGAGCAGTTGCCAGCCCAGAAGACCTCTCGCTGGTTGATTCGGCAGTCATTCTCTGAGGTGCAGGACCCATTGCGCCCAATGCAGGCACCCTCTGGGCAGTTGGTACACCACTTACAACGGGGAATGGATGCCTGTGGGGGGGAAGATGGAGTTGGTGGGTTCTGTGGGGCTCAGTATCCCTTCTTCCTACCCAATCAATCACAGATGACAAGTTCCATGGTTCCTGAGATGCAGGGATGGGTAGGGCAGTAACCACAGTGGAGACCAGTATCCCTGCCCCTCTACCCACCACTCACCTCTCCATCTCCAGGCTGCAGGGTCCGAGGATGGCGGGCCAGGCACTCACTGCAGGTCCGCAGCCTCCGACATTCCTCAGGCGAGCGAGGCATTGGGGAGCAAGGGGGCACCCCACAACCCAGCCTAGAGGACATGAGGTTAGCTCACTCACTCATCTAGGACTTACGCTTTGTCTCTTGTACACGGTCCTACAGAAGCCTCCACCATGTGCCACGCTTATACCTCCGGATCCTGGTTAGCCCCATCCCTTTGTGATACGTGTCCTCCTGCCACTGACCCTGAGGCATCACCAACTGTCTCCTTCCCCTCCCGACCCCTTCCCAAAACAGTTTTATTCTTCCTCTCACACAGCCAAAGGCCAAGGTCTCTCTGTGCCACCTCCCCTTGCCACTCTGCCCCCCACAAGCACTCCAGGAATCTCTCTGCTCAAGCCTACAATTTCCATCCCTCCCCAGCCCCCCAGTACACAGCAAGGGTCCAAAATTCCTTGGAAATGAATGGGTTTTCAGCATTTTCCAGATTTTAGAAAAACAGTGAGTACTCCTGCTATGACACACAGGCCCACAGGTGTGTGAGTGTGTGTGTGTGTGTGTGTGTGTGTGTGTGTGTGTGTGTTTGGGGTCAGCATCCCATAATCACATCCATTAACCATTCTGCAAGATGCATAATGACTCGCTCCGCTGCCTATCTTGGGACAAACAGAACCCCTAAGTAGGCTTCCATCATGGCACCCGGGCAGACGAATGAGTTAACCAAGGGACTAGTTGGTTTTCAGGGGCATCTGTGCTCCTGCAGTCGAGGAGGCTGCAGATTTGGTCAGAGCCTGGTCCCAGCCAGGTACTAGAAGCCTTTTCTGAGCTGCCCTTCTGGTCTCAGTGTCTTCCCATACAGATATCCTGGGTGCAGCACCACTCTCAATCTTTGCTGGTCTAAACTATACCATACATGGAAAAGCAAGTTCCAACCCAGTTTCTCCAGAAGGGGAGACACTGAGGTACAAGCAGGGTTCAGACTGGAGTCCTCCCAGCACCCCCACTTCTGATAATCATTCTCTTCCCCATGTGTGAGGCAGAACCTGACAGTCCAACTTCAAGACCCCCCAAGTCCAGCTCACTCCCTAACGCCCTCAGAGGACACCAGTGTGCACTGTGCCATGGACTGTCAGTCACTATGGTTACCTGTGGGCCTGGTCCCCAGACAGGCAAGCACCATGGCACCAGGTGCAGGCCCCAGACTGATTACAAGCTTCAGGTGAAGGCAGCAGACGGCAGGGGTCGGGGGGCAAGGTCAATGCCAGCAGGCGGCCCAAGGCTACTCCCCCAAATCCTCCAGAGATGTACAGGCGGCTACCAACTGCTGCCACTGCATGGGCCACAGACTCCTCCATCGGGGACCCCACAAAGGCTGGACCTGAAGAAAGATGGGGTGTTCTGAGAAGTAGAAAGCAGGAAGCACAAAGAAGAGACCCCCTGAAAGACTGGTCGGGAGGGACATTCAGAAAGGACAGGGAAAAAGGGAGCAGATAAAGACAGAGAAGAGAGAGAGACACACAGGAGAATCAGACAGCAAAGACAGGGACAGAAGTACAGACAACAGAAAAAAGAACAGGAAAAGAGGTGGGGGCTGGAGAGATGACTCAGTGATTAAGAACATTTCTTGCTCTTGGAGAGGACCGGGGTTTGGTTTCTAGCACCCACAACTATCTGTAACTCCAAGTCTAGGGGATGTGATGCCTCCTTCTGTATGTGTATACCTCTGTGGGCACGTGTACACATACATAATTACAGACAAACAGTCATACATATCAAATAGAATAAACATATCTAAACAGGTTAGGAGGAGGAAGAGGAGGGGAAGAGGAGGAAGGAGAGGAAGAGGTGGACTGAGCATGTGGCTGACTGACAGAGCACCACCCTCACAGGAGCACCACCCTCACAGGAGCACCACCCTAACAGGAGCACCACCCTAACAGGAGCACGACCCTAACAGGAGCACCACCCTAACAGGAGCACCACCCTAACAGGAGCACCACCCTAACAGGAGCACCACCCTAACAGGAGCACCACCCTCACAGGAGCACCACCCTAAGAGGAGCACCACCCTAACATGCACAGGCTGCACCTTGGGCTCCACCTGTAACACCCTGAATAACAAATAAGCCTCAAGGAAATGAAAAGAGCAGAGACCAAGATTCTGGAACCAGATGGAGGTGGCGGTCACACAGCACTAGAAGCTATGTGACAGTAAAAGCTCTAAAAGCCACCAGAATAAAAATGTATTTGTATGTGTGTTAAGTGAAAATTTAAGGGTTCTTTGGAGAGTCCATTGTGTTGGATGGTGTTTTGCTGGATGGAGCAAACACGTGAAGGAGTGTTTTCCCGAAGTGGACACAGGTGAAAGGCTAAGGAAGACTTGTGAAGGGACGTTTCACTGAAGTAGACACAGGAGAGAGGATGTTCTGCTAAAGCAAGCACGTGAAAGGACACGTGATGAAGGATTCTTCACTAACGACCACGTGTATTGGTCCACCTTACATTGCATAGTTGAGCTGCGTTTGTTGGGACTCCACAGAGAGAAACGAACCAAAAAACTTCTGGTGATGTGCTGCAGTTTCTTGCCGCTTCTGAAGACTTGGGCTAATTGGCAGAGTGGTGTCAGCTGAGACAGACTCAAGCGTTAAAGCAAGACCCGTGGAGGACGCGTGATGTTTGGTGGGTATAAATAGGACTCGCCCAATAGCGATGGGGGCTGAGCTTGGCTTGCTTTTAGAGCGAGCCGTGCAACATCTGTGGTTCTCGCACCTTCACTGATCTTCACTTGCCTGAGAGAGGCATAGCCCAGAACTTCTCCTGGTGTCCCTCCAGGTCCCTCCAGCTAACTTGTGCCAACACTGAGGCCTGGCTGTCTCTGCTAGGTAGTGCCACCACTACTGATTCGTGCTTGCTATCCCGACTCTACCGAACTGGACCGCTGGTGTATCCATGAAGGGTTTGCAAGTGGATCGAGCTGTTGCTGCTGCTGACCTGTGAACTGAACTGCTGATTTCCACATAACACAGACAGGAGTTGTTCTAAAGAATCATTTCTAAACAGGTCCACTTCCCCTGTATCCTTTCTTTTCCACTACCTCTGGTGGGTGGTGGGCTACAAGGGATGTTAAGGCATTTAAGAAGCATCATTAAAAATAGGATTTGAGAAAATTAGTTACATGTGTGTGAGTGTGTGCTAGGAACTGAAGCCAGGGCACTGTACCTGCCAAGCAAGTGCACTTGGCTATGCACCACTTGGCTTTTAATTTTTAAAAAATTAATTTCATATTACATAAATTAATGTTTATTTTTAATCCAAGACAGAATGAATATTAAAAAGTTTGAGTCGGAGTAAAAGGGAATGGGGAGGGTGAGAGAAAAAGGGAAAAAGAAAAGAGAAAACACACAGAACACAGGTCCTGGACACATAAGCAGCCACTCAGTGCTCAAGGAAATGAAAAGGCTAGACAGGGCCTGAGGTCATGACTTAGCAGTACAGCTCACATAGACATTCACCAGTGAGGGCTGGGGCCCTTGCTCAGCAGTAGAACCCCTAACGCAAATCTACCAGTGAGGGGCCAATAGATCACCTGCTTAGGATTCCCCCAGTAAGGGTCTGGGGTATGGCCCAGTGTTAGAGCCCCTGCCTAAAATCTCCCAGTGAGGGGCTGGGGGCGTGGCTTGGTGGAGCCCCTGCCTAGGATCCCCCAGCGAGGGGCTGGAGGCGTGGCTTGGTGGAGCCCCTGCCTAGGATCCCCCAGTGAGGGGCTGGGGGCGTGGCTTGGTGGAGCCCCTGCCTAGGATCCCCCAGTGAGGGGCTGGAGGCGTGGCTCAGTGGTAGAGCCCCTGCCTAGAATCCCCCAGTGAGGGGCTGGGGGCGTGGCTCAGTGGTGGAGCCCCTGCCTAGGATCCCCCAGTGAGGGGCTGTGGTGTGGCTCAGTAGTGGAGCATTTACAAGGCCAAGAAGATAAGATGTGGGAGAACAGGGTTGTATTGTGCCTATGTTGGTAGGAAGAGTTGTAAGTGACACACAGCACAGTCCTATGCTCCTCTGGTCTTCTGGGGAAGAGGATGGCAGAAAGAGCACTTGCTCTCCCAATAGCTAAGTGGTACTGCAACTGTTTTGTATGTGCAAGGCCTGAGTGTCTTAGAAGCACTGAAAAAGAAAAAAGGCCATATGCCCATTTCTGTTTCTCTCTCTGTCAACATTCACTTATTACTACAGCTCTCCTGCTCTGAGCTACCTAGACTCCCTCTTACATCCTTCCAGGAATAACAACCACTGCATATCCAGTATTAAGGATATAACGGTCGGGAAATAAGTAGCTCTGAGTTTTGTTGGTTGGGTTCTGGAGTTTCTTTTGAACTTCATAAAAGTAAATTTATTCTATAGTACATTCTATATTTCTACATATTTAAAATACAAGTGGACTAGAACTTCCAACTTTTAAAAAGATTTAAGGTATGTGTATATGTGCGTGTGTGTGTGTGTGTGTGTGTGTGTGTGTGTGGGCGTGCACGTGCACACATGTATGTACACACCCCCATCGAGTATCATCCATCCATAGAGCAACCCTCTCTACCCATTGCTTTGAGGCAAGGTCTCTCCCTGAACTTGGGACGTGAGTTTTCTTGGTTTGGCCAGACACCAACAAGCTCCAATGACCTCCTGTTTCTGCCTACCTCAGAGCTGGGGTTCCACACACATGTTACATGGGTGCTGGGATCTGAACTCTAGTCTTCGTGAATATACAGAAAGTTTTCTTAACCGCTGAGCTATCTCTCCAACTCTCTAAGCTCATCTCTAACCTGGCAGAAAACCTGGACACTTCCCACTTTCAAAAGTGGTTTTTGCTACAGATGTTTTGTTTTTCTTCCTATTTTACAAATTATGTACAATGATTACTATTACTTTTAAAGCTAGAATAAAAACATATTTCTCTGGTGGACAGGCCTTTAATCCTAGCACTCAGGATTCGGAGGCAGGTGGATCTCTGTAAGTTCAAGGCCAGCCTGGTCTACAGAGTGAGTTCCAAGCAAGCCAAGCTGACATAATGATACTAAATAACGAAGCAATAAATAAATAAAAAACAAACCATTCTAAGACAAAAGGAAAGGGGCTGTGAGACAGCTCAGAGGGTCCTCATTTGCCACTGAGACTGAGAAACTGAGTCAATTCCCAGGACGTGTGGAAGGACAGACCGACTCCTTCACCAAAGAAAAAAGAAAGGAACTCAGTGGCCTCTAGTTACATGGAGAGGAAAGGAGGGCTGCAGATGGACGTCAGCCTCCTGGGGTAGGGACTCACGGGTGAGGGCAGGCAGGAGCCAGGTGTTGCAGTTGACCTGGTAGAGCAGAACATCACTGCTGAATTCATCAGGGTCCGAGCGCCCCCCAAGGACCACCATGGTGTCTCCGAGCAGAGCTGAAGCGTGGAAAAGCCGGGGTCGGGGCTGGTGGGAGACACATATGCAGGGAGAGCCTAGGTGTCGGAGCCCACCCTCGGTTCCACACACTTCTTCCCAACTCACCTGCCACCCATGAACTTCCCTCCCAGCCTCACCCAGCTCATCCCCCTCTTCTCCCAGTTTGAGAGGGAAACTCTTGGGTCCTGCAGAGCAGCCCACAGAACCAGCCACTCCCTGGAAACTTGGTCTTTTTTGCACCCCTCTTCCTCAGAGGGGCTGGGGTGGTGCGGTGTACATCACATGCAACTGTCCCTACCAGGAGAGGCAGATCCCTGCTCTCGCACACCTGTGTCCTTGGCCTTAAAAGGCCAGAGTTACAGGGATGCATAGACAGGGGCTCAGGAAGAGGAGGGGATCTGTCAGGGTGGTGTGGGGGCAGAAATCATGCCTCTCACTTCCTTGCCAAGAATTCTTTTCTCCAAACCAGGCATGGAAAAAGAACTGGCATTCCTCACTGTTCCTTTACAGGGACTGGAAGCAGGGAACAGGGGACAGGAATCTGGGTGAGTGGAGCTAGTCCTTGGGGAACCCCCTGCCGTGGCTACAGCCAGCTGTCCTAACCTTTGCCCCCTGAGAAGGTGCCAGCAGGCTCCAGGTACGGTCAGGACAGTGCAGGGAGTAGAGCTCCGGAGAAGGTGCTGCCAGCTCCACGTGGAAGCGGAAACCCCCAAACACATAGAGGGAGTCGGTGGCCTCGTGGTAGACTGCAGAATGACCATAGAGACCTAGAGGGGCAGAAGGACCACAGAGATGGCAGGGAAGGGCTGACGGCCAGCAGTATCCCCTCACTTCCTGGGCTCCGCTTCTTAATGACCACATCCCTTGCCCAAAAGGCTCTGTGGCCAGAGGTGTGGCGAGCCCCTCCATCCTCCCCTGTCCTTCGGGTCTAGAAAACAACCGCAGAGAGGACAGCCAATGGCTGGGAAGGAGAGACAGAGCAGCCAGGAAGAGAGACAGGGTGGCAGAATGGCTGACAGGTGGTGCTTAAGACATGTAGGGGAGACACAGAGGAGAGGACAGAAGAGAACAGAGAGCCTCTGAGAGGTGGGGATCTTAGAAGCTGGGGAAGTGAATGGCTGTGACACTAAGGGAGGGAAGCAGCAAGCTTCTCTGGAGAGCTAGCTGCTGTCAGGTGACAACAAGGAGATCTTTTAAAGTTCAGTGGGCAGTGACTAGCGTGTGAGAGTGGACTGGAAGCTTGAGGAAAGTGCAGACAGCTTGCACTGCAGCCTTACCTGTTGGGGGTGTCCCACTCTGGGCTCCAGATACCCAGGTGCCGGTTGCTAGCTGGTACTCCAACAACTGCTGGTTGAAGCCATTTTCGGGGGAGTAGCCACCCACCAAGAGCAGAGATAGGCCTCGACGGGCAGTAAGGGTGTGACCAGCGACCGCTGGCAACTCCATGTTCTGAGGGGGCTGTAAGATGGAGAGCTAATGTCATCCAAGGTGGCAGAGGAAGACTCACTTTATGGACATAAGATCGATCAGCCCCAGCTAAAGAGTCAAGAGCTCCATAGCTGCTTAGACCCTGCCTGCCAGGGCCCAGTTAGGTTCTGCCCACTGCACACCTGCTTATTCAGGAACATCAAAAGTCCTTATTCCTCTGTTTGCTCTGCTGCTGGGTGGGACTGCATCCCATCCAGGCCACTGAGAGTGTCACAGGCCCTTGTCCAGGGATCAGCTTATAGCTACAAATGTATAACCTACGTTGACCACTCAAATTCAACTTTACAATTCCCTATCCTACTGTGGTGCTGAGTATTGACACCAGGATCTGGTATAAGCTAAGTAAGGGAACTAACACTGAGCCACCCCACCCCACACCCAACTCCTCACTGGGGGATTCTAGACAGGGGCTCTACCACTGAGCCACACCCCCAGCCCCTCCCTGGGGGATTCTAGACAGGGGCTCTACCACTGAGCCACACTCCCAGCCCCTCACTGGGGGATTCTAGGCAAGCTTTCTATAGCTGAAATACACCAACAGGTCATATTCCTGTGCTTCTGTTGGTGCCCTGAGGGTAGATCCCTCTAGTGATGAAACTCAAAGGAACTCCAATGGACACCTGTTGAATCTATTGTGAGAAACAGGCCTAGGATGGAGACAGATGCTCACCTTCTCCTGTCTCCACTGCAGGGTAGTGAGGTTAAGGACCCAGAAGTCACGGGTGACGCCTCCAGCTGTGAGGCCCCCCAGCAGGTACATGGCACCTCGGCCAGCAGGCACATAGGCGGCTGCATGGAAGGAACGGGGTGATGGGCCTGGGCCCCCATCCTCAGCTCCTGCCAACATCTGTGTCCATCTGCGCTCACTGACTGAATACCTGGAGCCAAAATACAAAGTATCAGGCTCATTAAGCAGTCATCCCCGCATCTTTATAGAGTTGTCCTAGAATCCCTCAGTTATTTTCCTGTGACAATCCTCTTGTCTCTCACCTGAGTGGTTTTCTGCAGCACCTGGCATAAGAGGTATCTCAGCAGTCCCTAAAACAAGCTTCCCTTACATAAGTATCTCATCTCCCTAGAGTCGGCTGCACAGAGAATCTCTTATAAGCATCATCTGTCAGTGAAAAAGCCAATGGCCAAGAAGCTGAGGCAGGAGATAGGAGGGAGGACACTGGTGGGAAGAGAGGGTTCTGGGAAACAGAATGAAAGGAGATTCAGGGAGAGATGCTGAGAGAGACCCTGGGGGAGAAGCAGGTCGGGAATGAAAGAGAGGTAAGTAACCACATGAAGACACAGACTAGTTTGAAAGGATTAAATAAGTTACAAGCTGGTAATAGTCTCAGAGCCATCACTCAAATCAAAGAGGTAAAATGAATTGTTTTTTTATAGTAGTCCTTACCTGTACAGGTTTCCCAGCAGGCCCTGTGGCAGACCCAGGCCCCCAAACATCCACAAAGTGGCATCAGGCCCCTCTACCATAGTATGTCCCAGGCGGTGAAGGAAGCGACTAGCAGTATCCTAGAGTGGAAATGAGGGGGTCAGAGGTCAGGCCAAGGTCGTGACCGAGTGCCAGGTCTAGGTAGAAAGTTTTACAGTAGTTCCAAGAATAGAGGTGGAAGATGGCCCACAGGACAGACAAAGCTGTTCCCACACTCACAGCTGAGAGGCGGCTGTCCATGAGCGTTTCCCAGACCAACTGTCCACCATCCAGCTTCGTGGCACAGTCTGGGCCGCCAAAGCCCTCAGCACAGATGCACACACCTAGGCTCTGAGGACATCAGAAGGCAGCTCAGAGGAGCCTGAACACCATCCCTACCCTACCCGGCAGCTCCTGTCCCACCTGTACCTGGTTACAAATCCCTGCCCCGGTGTGGGCGTTGCAATTCTCAGGACACAGAGCCATGCGGCAGTGAGGGCCAGCCCAGCCCTGAGGACAGCGGCAGAGGCCAGCACCTGCAGCCCCATCCTGGGGCACACATTCCTGAGGGACAGGGCAACTGCCAGGACCTCCTGATCCACACCGGGCAGAGCCCACAGAAGCATTGAATCCCCAGGAGGAGGAGCCGTTGGCTTCCCAGTGCAACACAAGTAACCCTGTGGAGAAAGGTAGAGAGGTGGGCAGAGCCCTACTCTGGGCGCTGCTCCTACACTTGTGGAGAAAACCCACGAAAACCAGCCACTCACAGCATACCCTCCCCTTACCCGACCAACCCATCAGGTTCCACACATTTTAGTTTTGAGTGGGGAGGTTGTTTTGTTTTGTTTTAGACAAAGTAGCCCAGGCTGCCCTTGAACTCACTAGATAACTGAGGATGACCTTGACCTCCTATCCTCCCTCTTCCTCCCAAGTGCTAGGATTACAGGAGTGTGCTGCCACAGCTGGCTCTAAAATTCCAGCCATTTTCTAATTAAATCTTAGTTAGGCTAGGGCTCTAGATCTATGGTAGACTATGTGCCTACCACAGGCCAGGCCATGGGTTCAGCCCCTGGCATCCTTGGGGATATAAACATTACAGTCTAGACCCCTCTGCTTGCCCACTCACTGCTCTGCTTGCCCACCGCTCCCTAGCTTTCAAACTACCATGCAAAGCGGAGTCTCATCTTAGACACCAGCACTCCCTCCCCTCCCACTGTCTCCTGGCTGCCCTACATTCTGCCCTCCAGCAGCCCTTGTGATCTTGTCAGTAGCCACTCTGACCCCCGCTGTGGGCAACTGCAGACCTTTCGCAGCTCCACACACTCCTGTGTAAGAGCAGTGTTCCTGAGGGAGAGTGCTGTGGTGGCTGGAACACACCTGTGATGCTAGCCCTCAGGAGGGAAGGAGACAGGGTCAGGAGTTCAAGGACATTTGGGGCAAAGAAAAGACAGAGCCAGTTGCTAGGGTATATATAGTTCAATCGGTAGAGTGCTTGCCTAGTATGGACAAAGCCATGGGTTCGGTCCCCAACACTACATCAAACTTACTATCCCAACACTGGGGAGCCGCAAGCACAAGGATCGAGATTTCAAGGTCATCTTCAACTACACTGTTCAAGGCTGGCCTGGGCCAGGAGAACCTGGCTCAAAAAGGAAGGAACAGAGGGAAAGAGGGTGGACAGACCGGACACTGTGGCTCACCCCTCTAATAATTCCATCACTAGGGAGACTGAGGAAATAGGATTGCATGAGTTTAGGGGAATCCTGGGCTTCACGAGACCTTCTTTCAAATAAAAACAATGTCCCTATCTGGTACCCATAGGCACTATAGACTCCTCTGAACTCAAGATCTCCCACTTTTGTCATCTGTACACCGCAGTGCTGGCCCTTGTAGCCTGCTCTCAGGGCCTGGTACCTGCTACTCCTGTGCCTGGAGGAGCTGCCCTCTCTGTCCCCTACCTTCTGTTTCTAGCCAAGATTCCCCTCCTTAAAGAAGACTTGCCCATCTGCAGCTCCCGAGACAAGGTTGGGGCCCACTCCTTTCCATTGCCTCAGTAAAAGAGGCAGTCTGTCCCTCTCCCCCAGCCCATGAGGGCAGCACATGTATCCCTGGCTCATTGCTGTACCCATGGCTGAGTCTGTGAGCCCCTCAGCTTTAGTGGCTGCCTCACAACCTGGGCTTTTACACAGCTACAGCAAAACACTTTGCCTCTGGCCTCAGAACTGCTCTGAGTCACGTGTAGAGAAGCATTTCCAAAAACTTGCTTAAAGCAGTGCACGTAGCCAGCTCTTCCTTGGTATTCCATGCCACGCCCCCATCTCCTAAGTGTCCCACTCTCTTAGCCAGGTGTATGCTGAGGGGTGGACAACTCTGGTGTGAAAACTCCTGTGTATACTATGGATAGCCCCATCTCTGTGTTCACCTGCCAGATGACAGAGGAATCTCTAATTGTCATTCAAAATGTCTCTAGACATTGCCAAAGGTCCCCACAAAGCTCCGTGGTTGAGAAATGTAAAGACATGGAAATGGCTCAGGGTCCCCCACTCTAGTGCCTCAGAGATATGCTCTACCCATCCCTTTCTCCAAAACCAGCCTACACCTACACAGCCCAAATCTTGTTTCTCTCAACTCAAGTCCAGAGATGGAGAGAAGCCCTGTCACCCAGGAAAAGCATGGTGTCACCTGAATCCCCTACCATTCCCTGAGCTAGAACCTGGGTCCTAGATCCCATCAATGAATGGGAGACAAAGCCCAGTTTTCAAAATAACTTTTTTAAGTTTGAAAAAGCTCAGAGCAAGGTCTGGAATGTAGCTTGAGGGAGCATGCTTGTCTGATCTACCAGTGAGGGCTAGCAGTGTGGGTGAGCAGGAGAGAATGTGCCCAGCACCTAAGGGAGCCGGTACTGGATTCTACCCCTAACACCGAAGGATGAAGAGAAGCCCAAGACTAACCAGCCTCGCTCCCTCAAGCTCCCACACCTGATAAAGCCTGCACAGTGAGAGGTCTGTCACGCCGCTGGCCGCAGAAGGCAGCTATGAGGCTCCGGTCTGACTGAACAACACCAGTGTCCAGGAAGCGTGGGAATCCATCAAAGGCCAGGACGTAGCTCAGCTGAAAAGGATACAGAGTTAAGAGTTCGGGAGCCTGGGAAACCAGGGCTTCAAAGGGAGAGAACAGAGTGTGGGGAAATGTCCCTCAGAACTGCATGGGACGGTGAGGCAGGACCATGAATTCACTGTGAGTCTAGGCTACACAGTAGGTAGGAGACTATCCGAAAGAGAAAGACAGAGACAGACAGACACACCCAGGGATTGGGGGCGGGGGGAGAGAAGGCAGCCTGAGTCTAAGGTGGGCTATTTGAACACAGTGTACATCATTAAGTTCACAGTGTGGAGGAGACTTCCCCTCCCAGCCTGCATCCAAAGCAAACACAGCTAATAAACCAGGCACTCAGGGCTGCTGAGATGGCTCAGCGGGTAAGAGCACTAACTGTTCTTCTGGAGGTCCTGAGTTCAAATCCCAGCAACCACATGGTGGCTCACAACCATCCGTAATAAGATCTGACACCCTCTTCTTCTGGAGTGTCTGAAGACAGCTACAGTGTACTTACATATAATAAATAAATAAATCTTGAAAAAAAACCAAAACAACAACAATAACAACAAAAAAAAAACCAACAAAACCCAGGCACTCTGGCACCAAACCTCTTTCTAAATGCACACTTTGGTAGTGGAGCCCACTACTAATGAATCAGTGTGCACACGAGGTCTAAGAAGCGACCGTGCCTGGTCAGGGAAGAGGAGCAGAAGAATGAGAGGCAGGAGCTGAGAAATGGGAGGATCTGAGAGCCCAGAACAAAGGGCTGGATGACCTGACCAATGGTTTTAGAAACAAACACACAAACCAGTGGCATGGGGGGTGGGGGTGGGATCTATTTGGGGGGGTCCAGGTTGGGAAGGGGAGATGTTCCGGCTTATACACTGAGTCCTAGGCCCCCGGGTGCTCACTGTGCAAGGCGTGCTGCTGTCTGGAGAGAAGGTGAGGGTGAGCGGGGGGCAGAGGGTGCCAGGGACACAGGGCTGCAGCGCTTCTGTGGCAGAGACAACCCACACGCAGTAGGACAGCCCGGGCCCAGCTCTTGCTGCCCCACCACCTGGAGGCAGAAGTCCCCCAAAGCGGCGGGAGCCCAGAGCCACCGAGGACACATTGGTGAGGAGCGCACGACCCCCACACTCCCGGAAGCAGGAGCCACCAGCTCTACGGAAAGAAATGAAAGACAGTGTCAGACCCCTCTGTCTTAGCCCAGGGGGTCCTTAGCACCTCTCTGACAAGCCCCACATGTTCTTTACTTACCGGGGGTCCCCATAGTATCCTGGAGAGCAAATCTGACAGTGGGCACCCTCAGTGTGGTCCTGGCAGAAGCAGAGCCCAGTGAGGTTGTCACAGTGGCCACGACGTGGGTCCCCATGCCCGTTACACTGGCAGGGTCGGCAGCCACCAGAGCCGGTTGCATTGCCAAAGCTGCCAGGCCGGCACCGTTCACAGTGTTCCCCCCACGTCCAGTCTGTGGAGGTCCCAGCGGGCAGGACACAAAGTCAGGAGCAAGGACAGAAAGGGGCCCAGACCACCTGACTCAGTTGATCGCAGACCCCCTCCCAAGCTGCTTCAAAGAGTCAAACAAGCCCTAGGCCAGGAAAGAGAGAGCAAGCCCCAACAGAGGGGAGGGAGGTCAAGATACAGAGACTGGACAGGAGCAGGGGCTGGAGCATGGGGTCACAGCACTACCTGAGGGGAGTCTCAGAGAGGAAGAACCTAGAGTCCTGGAAAAGGAAGGGGGTCCCCACAAGGCTGGCACCGCGCCTCAGAGCACGTAGCTTACCCTGGCACTCGTCACAGTAGCCAGGTCCCCGCCTGCGGCAGTGGCTATGAAAGCTGCAGCCACAGTCCCGAGAGCAACGAGGGGCAGGGGGTCCTGGGGCAGGCGTGGGTGGGGGCAGGTCTGAGGTCCAGCCCAGGTCACACACACAAGTGAAGTCCGGAGGACCGCTACACACACCGTGGCCACAGTCTTCCAGGCACCTGAGGGACCATGTGGAGGCAGGGGAGGAGAGGGCTGGGTGGACCCAGAGTCTTCAGAGCACCCCAGCGTCTCCACCCACTACAACACTCTCACAACTGGCTGCCTCTTTCAATGGCCCTGTGCATGCAAGTAAACGTGTTTCCAAGGCAACACTCTCACAGGTGGTGATCCCTGTCTCCATAGAAACCACATAGCATCACTGTGAAAACACCCTTCTAACTAGGTCCTCTTCCATCTATCTCCACAGCAATTCTGAAGGCTATGGCCCACCATCCAGGCGTATCCTGTTTCTATGGTTACTAGGGTTACCTTGGGCACCCTGTTCTTCCACTGAGGTCCTTGTCTTCGAGGTGAGAACCCCACACTAACTGGGGATACTGGTTCTAGTGAGAGCCCACTACCGTGATCACCAGAGACCTCGAGCTTAAGTTCCAGCCCTGAGACAGCGTTTCCATGGAAACCCACATGTCACTCACGTGCGGTTACAGTGTGTGATGCCATCGCCCTGGTAGCCACGCTGGCAATGACACTCATAGCTGAGAGGCGTGTTCAGGCAGGTTGCCCGTGGGTGACACCTCGCCAGGCCCAGGCGACATTCATCCACATCTGGACAGCGGGCATAAGCCCAGCGGGCAGGGAGAGCCACAGGCAGGCCCAGGCCCTCTCCCACCCAGAGGGAGCAGTTCCCCCCACCCAGGGGTCCAGAGAAGTCCCCTTGTAGGCACCTGTGTAGGAAGAGATCAAAGTATATCTCACAATAGAGAAACGAGAGACAGCCAGGGGGACAGTGACAGAGATGGGGACCGGCAGAAGAAAACAGAGACAGGGAAGGTAGAGGGCTGACAGGAGATGGCAGTGAGGAGCAGAAGGCAGTCACAGATCAAGGACAGGGCATTGGGGCAGAGAAAGAGGGAGAGCCAGGAGGCCCATGCAACCAGTCAAGTCCTCACCGTCCCAGAGTGGGGTTGTCTTCGTTGCCACACCAACCACACTCGTGGCTCTGCAGACACTCATGACAAGTCAAAAAGCCACCGCAGCTCCTGCACCGTGGCTCTGAGTGCACACTGCAGAGTGATAAGTGCTGGGGTCAGCGCCCAGGGCACCCCCTAGCCAGGAACCCCATATTGGCACCCTGCACTGGAGTATACCTGTCATCCCAGCCACGGCAGCCCCCATGTGGGTACCGGGCCAGGTAGGCAGCAAACAGGAAGCAGGTGTGAGTAGACTGGCACCAGGCACACTGGCTGGAGTTGGCCAGGCAGTCCTCACAGGTCAGCCGTCTGGGGGTGAGAGCAGGGCCAGGTCACTCCAGCCCACCCCCATGCACACCCACCCCAGCCTGGACCTAGCCGGACTCACTGGCTGCAGAGTGGGGGGCATTCCTCTGGGTTCTTCAGAGCGCCTCGGCCCCGGCCTCGCCGGCTGCACGCTGCATCTCCTTTGCGGTTGGTGCTCTGATGCCACTCACAGAAGGGGTCCTGGGGTGAAGGGCAAGGTCAGAACTCAGCCCAAACCCAGCTGCCTCTCCCTCCTGCCTCCAGCCTTCTTGCCACCACCTCCTCCCAGGGCATGACACTCTGCAGCCCACCTTCAGACACAGCCACTGTCTGTCTACCTAGCTTCTGTCAGGAGTGAGAGGCGGGTAGATTTAAAATCCTTTGGATCCAGAGATGTGCAAATAGGCATTTACTCTCCCAGCCTCAGGCACCAGATCAGGAGCCTACACAAAACCCAGCTGGAAGCCCGACCTCAGGCCACATAGCAGTGTCCCAGCACTTGGGAGGCCAGTCCAGGCTATGTTGCAAGACTGAGCATCGGAAAGAACTTGGGCTGAATGATGGCAGATCTGGGGCCTGTGGCTCCCCTGCAGGTCACAGGAACAAACTCTGACCAGAAACAAGCATCGAGCAGAGGAAGAGGGGTGGCACCAGCGGGAGCTAGCAGGCCTGACAGTCTGTCTCCTTTACAAAATACCCGACTCCCTCCAGCAGGCACCTGGGTGCAGGCATGACAGTCACGATGCTCCTCACAGAGTGGACAGAGGGCAGGCACCAGCACCAGCAGGGACTCGCCGCTCCCATCATCCTCACAGTGGGCCCTGCCTTGACGCAGGTGACAGGTGGCACTGTTGAGGCACCAGCCACAGCCCTGATCAGCCAGGCAGCCCAGACAGGAGGAGTAGGAGGTGCAGGCCGAAGAGCGGTAGGGCTCCAGGAAGAAGAAGGAGATCTCCTAGGGCAGGCACGTAGGACAGGAGTTAGGTCTTGGGGCAGAGTCCATTGGAGATGAGGACTGCAGTTAAAGGTTTGGAGATAGCATGACAGCTACAACGGGGATTCAGGAAATCAGCAGAGGGAAGGGGCCACAGTCTGAAGGACTCTAGAGACTAGAGGTCAAAGTGTGCAAGACAAGAGCTAAGGGAAGAGAAGTCAGATATGGACAGAGACAGAATATGGGTAGGGATTAGGTATAGCTCAGGGGTAAAGCACTTGTCTAGGATCAACAAGTGAGAGGTTGAAGGGGAAGGAACTTGGGGGTAAAGCCCCTGCTTAGAATCCTTCAGTGAGGAGCTGGGGGCGTGGCTCAGTGGTAGAGCCCCTGCCTAGAATCCCCCAGTGAGGGGCTGGGGGCGTGGCTCAGTGGTAGAGCCCCTGCCTAGAATCCCCCAGTGAGGGGCTGGGGGCGTGGCTCAGTGGTAGAGCCCCTGCCTAGAATCCCCCAATGAGGGGCTGGGGGCGTGGCTCAGTGGTAGAGCCCCTGCCTAGAATCCCCCAGTGAGGGGCTGGGGGCGTGGCTCAGTGGTAGAGCCCCTGCCTAGAATCCCCCAGTGAGGGGCTGGGGGGCATGGCTCAGAGATGGAGCCCTTTCCTAATAGCTACCGGTGAGGGGCTGGGGGCATAGCTCAGGGATAGAGCACTTTCTAGAACGCGCAAGGCCCATCCTAGCATGTTCCAGAAAAGAATATGGAAATCTTATCAGGGCCTGGTGTCAAATGTTAAGAGTTTGGTGGGTTAAAAGTGAGGTCCAAGGCTGAAGTCAGAATCAAGTGACTTAAAATTTTGTTGTGCTTGGAACTTGGGAAGCTGAGAGGATCTGAGGCCAAAGCCTAGGAACAGAGTTGGAGGCTAGACACTCACACTGCCACCCGGCACTCCAGTCCGATCCCACAGGAGGGTGAGCTCACTATGCCCAGGGCCTGCCGAGCCGTTGAGCTGGCCTCGGATCTCCACCGCGTACTTGTTGCCTCTCCCCGGCAATGGGAAGAGGCGATCAGAGCCAGGGCGCTGCAGACGCCGTGTCTCCTTCTCCTGCTGAGCCACCCAGCGTCCCACCTCCTCCTGCAGTGCAGTGAGCAACATAGAAGACCTCGGAACTCTCTACTTTCCTTCTTTGGTCTCCCAATCCCTCCAAGAACCCCAGTTCCTCCCAGGAGGAAGAGGGCCTCAAGGGTTCCTAGACTTTGGGAAGCTGCCTCCCCTCCCCATGACCCCTCTCCTCAGGGAAATCGCACTTGTCACTCAAACCTTTTTCACCCTACCCACAATTCCTCCCACGTCTGCTCATAGCTGAAACCCCACAGCCCCTTCTTCCTTTAAGGATAGGCCCCATGTCTGAATGCTCCCCACTGTCCCCCAGAACCCTGAAGTCACCACAGATGCCCTGAATTACACTCACTCCCATATTTACCAAAAATCACCCCAGAATGTTCTAGAATCCCTCACCATGTTCTCAGTGTCAGGGCCTCTGGCCATCCGGGCCAGGACATGGAGACGCTGGGCCCGAGCCCACACAGCCACATCTTCAGCCCCAGGGCCGCCTGGTCCTCCTGGCAGCAGGGGGTGGATGAAGCCTCGGTAGACTAGGGACACATCTGTCTCCGGGCTGGGTGTCAAGGTGATAGTTGTACTTCGGACAATGGAGACCTGTACCACCCAGAGGTGGGATGTATGTTAAGTCCCTCTCTGCTTGTGGATGGACTGTCCCTAAGTACACACCCCTCAGGTCACGTCAGAACCACAAGAGACAAGACGGCCAAACCACCTTCACCGACTGAGACGTTGAGATGGGACTGAATTAAGTCAACTTGCCCATCTTCCCTCTAGGGACCAAATTCAGAGAATATAAACAGGTTCTACCTTGGGCCCAACCCAACCTCATCTTCAGGTAAAACTCAAAGGACCGAGGGGCCAGCAAGATGCCTCAGGGGCAAAGGAGCTTGCCACGTGGGCCTGGAGACCTGAGTGCAGACCCAGAGCCTCCACAACCAGAAGAAGTCAGTCAGTTCCACAGTGCTGTCCTCTGACCTACACGTACACACACAGTAATAATACATGTAAATGCTTCAAAACTAGCCAGGTATGGTAGCACACTCCCTTAACACTGGCATGTGAGAAGGAGGCAGTTAGCTGTGAGTTCGAGGCCAGCCTGGTCTATCTATAAGAGGAGTTCCAGGACAGGTAGGACTACAAAAAAAAAAAAAAAAAGCAACCAACAACGTCTTAATGTCTTTCAAGCTTGAAGACTGGAGCCTTTGGCATCTTTGTCCGCAGCTCCCTTCTTTCCCAGCATGCCCTTCCAAAGCTAGGACCATGATTCCCAATGACCACACAGCACAAGACTGACTTGCTTGCCAGAGTGTGACTCTGGAGTAACAAACAGACCAGCCTGAGGATTCCTCACTGGACACTATTTGTGTAACTTACGGGACCGAGATTTGCTGACCCTTGGGAGACCCTGTTTCAAAATAAGAACCTAACACTTGGGAAGTTTATGCAAGGGTTGAGGCCAGCCTGGGCTACACTGCCAAACCTTATCTCCAAAAATAAGTATCTAAATAAATGCGCAGCAGTATAACATTTAAGCGTAAATGAAGTGTTATATAACTGTTCAAAATAAGAAGGGCAGGATGGTACAGGCGCAGAGGCTTGTAACTCAGGAGATAGAAAAAGACACGTCAGCCGGGCGTGGTGGCACACGCCTTTAATCCCAGCACTTGGGAGGCAGAGGCAGGTGGATTTCTGAGTTCGAGGCCAGCCTGGTCTACAGAGTGAGTTCCAGGACAGCCAGGGCTACACAGAGAAACCCTGTCTCGAAAAAGAAAGAAAGAAAGAAAGAAAGAAAGAAAGAAAGAAAGAAAGAAAGAAAGAAAGAAAGAAAGAAAGAAAGGAAGGAAGGAAGGAAGGAAGGAAGGAAGGAAAAGGAAAGGAAAGGAAAGGAAAGGAAAGGAAAGGAAAGGAAAGGAAAGGAAAGGAAAGGAAAGGAAAGGAAAGAAAAGAAAAGAAAAGAAAAGAAAAGAAAAGAAAAGAAAAGAAAAGAGGCACATCAGGAATTTAGGGCCAGTCTCGGCTGCATAGCAAGTTCGAGGCCTGCCTCGACTCTGAGAAAATTTGTTTCAGAGAGACAAGAGGGGCACAGTATCAGTTACCCAGGAGGCAGACAAGAGAGGATCACTTGAGCCTAGGCTATCAGCACCAGTCTCAAAAACAATACCAGCAAAAGCGCTTCCTACATTCTGTCACCCAGAAGCATGCTTGGATATATGGAGAAAGAGTAGACTAGGCATGGTACACATGCCGTCAATACCAGTACTGAAGGGGCCAGGGGGAGGAGGAGGCAGGAGGGTTGCCAAGTTTACTGTGCCCATGAACTTGACTGTCCACCTGACAAGATACGTATGAGCAGGTATGTGAGGGAATCACTCGACTGAGTGAGCCGAGGTGGAAATGTGAGTGGTACCAGCATAAAGCCAGGAAAGCAAGCTGAGCACCAGGATTCACCTCTCTGCTTCCTGGCTGCCTTACACTCCAGCCGCCATGCCTTCTCCACCGTGGTGCAATGAAGCTCTTTGGACTTTTTGTTTTGTTTCTGAGACGGAGTCTCACTCTGGTACAGGGTAACTTGGATTTCAAGAGTCTCCTCTCCTGCCCTAGCGTCCCGAGCGCTGGGATCACAGAGGTGTTCTACCACATCCAGCTTGAAGTCTATTTCCAAATGCACAGCACGAAGAAGCCCTGAAGACACTGTACTAAGTCAAAGAAGCTGGACATCGTAGGCAGATGTCCTGACGCCATCAAATGCCCACAGCTGCAAAATCCGTGGCCAAGTTCAGGGAAGAGGAAGATGGGGGCAATTGGTAAATAAATCTAGACTTGATTTAGAAATGGCAAAAATATTGTCCTACTTTGTTTTGTTTTGAGAAAAGGTTTGTCTATATAGCTCTGGGTGTCTTGGAACCCACTGTGTAGACCAGGCTGGCCTCAAACTCACAGAGATCCACCTGCCTCTGACTGCCAAGGGTTGTGATTAAAGGTGTGTGCCACTATGCCCAGCTTGTTCTACAACCTTTTGATTTTATGTGTTATTTCACCAAGATTTTAAAAAAATTCTTTTGTAGGGCCTCATGGCATGGGATTACCATTTTGCCTACACGGGGAGGCCAGGGAGAAAGATAACTGTGAGGTCTGTTTCGAATAGACTGGGTTCTAGACAAGCATGGGCAACCTTAGGAGACCTCTGTCTCAAAGTAAGTAAAAGAACCCTGTTAGAAAACTCAGCAGTTGAGCGTGCCTGAAGACTCCCAGTGAGGGCTAGGGTGCGGCTCGGCTTCGGGGCAGGGAGAACAAACATGCACAAAAGCCCCGGGTTCCATCCCAGTACTGTCCCCAAGAAAGACTCATTTGAAAAGAAGCAACCCTAGGTCTCTAAGTGTCCACTCCATCCCCAGGTCCATCTGGCCCCCACCTTGTCAGGCTGAGAGGCGTTGGGTGGCTGCTGGAAGGTGAGCAGGTGCAGGCCAGGGAGGAAGCTCTGGGTGACACAAGCCTCCAGGGAAGTGACGAAGACGGGTGCTGGCCCCCACCAGCCCACGGTGCCTGAGATCTGCTCCCCTCGGCAGCGGGCCTGCTCTGAGAGGACAGGGGTATGGGAGACTGGAGGGTCAGTATGAGGTATTCTGAGCCCCTCCCCCATGGCTGCTCGACACTCACCAGGCCGAGGAAGGCAGCTCTCATTGTGCACACACCAACCTAGGGCGCCAGGTCCCCGGGGAGGAGCTGTGGGGCTGCTGAAGGCCAGGCATGCTTGGCAGTCACTTAGCAGGCGGCCTAGGCCCAGGCAGCTGGCCGCTGGACACTGTAAGGAAGAGACAATATACACTGTCCTCTGAGCCTCAGGAGATCCAACAAGAGCTGTGGCTACACGGTCTGGGGAGAGGCAGCCTAGTGGCCATCAGGAAACAGCAGGGTTGGTCTACAGGAACTCAAGAACAAGGGTTCGGGGATGCAGGGACAGGGTCCTAAACTCGGGTGCTAGGAGAGGTACAGGCTCTGGGTTGGGGACAGTCAGGAGGCAGGAATGAGGATCTTGGGTAGCTGACCACTTAGGCAGGGGGAGTTAAAGGCAGGTCTCTGTGCTAGTGGATGGATGAATGGCCTGGGGTAGCCACTCACAGCTCCTGAGGGAGTCCCAGGAGGGGGCGCAGCTTGGCAAGCGCCCTGACACCAGCTGCATTCCGGGTCTCGGGAGCAGACACTGTGGTCTGTGTACATGGAACAATAGTCCAGGTGGTACTGCAGAGACACGGAACACAGGAGAGGACACTGCTCTCAAGACCTGGAGTATCTGCCAAGGCTGGCTCCCCATGACTGCTCCAGTTAACCCCACCCCACTCCTCCCTCAGGCCTGGAGAACCTCGTACTCTGCCCACTTCTCTCCAAGCACCCCTCATTTGCAGAGACTGCTGCCTCCACCCACAGTCACTCCCTCCCCATCACCCCAATGCTCACATCTAGGGCAGGTGCCTGAAACACGAAGGGGGGCACCTTGTAGGCCATCAAGTCCCCACGAGGCCGGCCACTATATCCCCCAGCCACCAGCAGGACACTGCCACCAAGAACAGCTGCCACATGTGAGTAACGGCCACTAGGAGGCGCCGCTCGACCTAGAAGACAGTCACAGCATCAGACATTCCCCAGCTCCTGCCCTCCTGGCTCCTGCCCTTGCCCCAGTCTAGCCGGCTTATTGCTGCTTTAGCTCCTACCTAGCCAAGGAAATCCTACTGGCCTGCCTGGCTCTGCGCTTGCGTTATTTTCTCAATTCTCTCAGAGGCCCAGTGCCCCTGCTCAAAATGATCTTTGTGACAGACACAGATTCAAATCATATATCAGTTATGAGCTGCTGTATGGTTTTGGGCAGGAGACTCAACTTTGCCAAGTCTTGGTTTCTTTGCTTTAAACTGAACCATCCCAGAGAGAGGTGGGAGGGGAGGGAGGAAGGGGGCTAAGGAGAGGGGAAAGGAGCGAGAGAGAGGACCTCAATCTATAACCACAGGCTGGTCTCAAATTCAGGCCCTCTGAGAATGTGAAGTGAGTAGATACGATTCAACAGTAGTTGGTGACATCTATAAAAGGTAAGCAATAGGCCAGCGAGCTGGTCCGTCATACAAAAGCACCTGCCACCAAGTCTGACAGCCCAAGGTCAATCCCTGGAATCCACATGGTAGAAGGAGAGAACTGACTCCTGCAGGTTGTTGGGCTCTCCACACTCTCTGGCTTGTACCCATGTGCACAGACACACACTCTCTGGCTTGGGTCCATGTGCACAGACACACACTCTCTGGCTTGGGTCCATGTGCACAGGCACACACACACTCTGGCTTGGGCCCATGTGCACAGGCACACACTCTCTGGCTTGGGTCCATGTGCACAGGCACACACACTCTGGCTTGGGCCCATGTGCACAGACACACACTCTCTGGCTTGGGTCCATGTGCACAGGCACACACACTCTGGCTTGGGCCCCTGTGCACAGGCACACACACACTCTGGCTTGGGCCCATGTGCACAGGCACACACACACTCTGGCTTGTACCCATGTGCACAGGCACACACACACACTCTGGCTTGGGCCCATGTGCACAGGCACACACACACTCTGGCTTGTACCCATGTGCACAGACACACATACTCTGGCTTGTACCCATGTGCACAGGCACACATACTCTGGCTTGTACCCATGTGCACAGACAGCACACACACTGGCTTTGGCCCATGAGCACAGGCACACACACACTCTGGCTTGTACCCATGTGCACAGACACACATACTCTGGCTTGTACCCATGTGCACAGACACACATACTCTGGCTTGTACCCATGTGCACAGACACACATACTCTGGCTTGTACCCATGTGCACAGACACACACACTCTGGCTTGGGCCCATGTGCACAGGCACACACACTCTGGCTTGGGCCTACATGCACAGGCACACACAAAATAAGACAAACAGAAAGTGACAAACAAGTAGGAGGGGCCCAGATGGGAACTGGGGAAAGAAGTAGCCAAGGCTGTCCATACCAAGTACTTAGATCCAACCCAGCCTGGTACTTTCACTAAAAGCAAACCAAGAAACCCCCCTTTCTGGTTATAAAAAGTGAATCATGGCTTCTCTGACTTCCTACTGACCCCTATACTTTGTAAGCACATGGGTCTTAGCCCAAGAAATTGGAAATTTGTACATGTGTATGTACGCATGTATTTTTGCAATGCTAAAGATCTAGTCCAAGGCCTTACACATGCCAGGCAAGTGCCACCAGTGAGCCACGCCCCCAGCCCCTCTCTGGTAGATTATAAGCAAGGGCTTGACCACTAAGCCATGCTCCTGCCCTTTTGTTGGGCTTTGAGACAGAGTCATTGCATATAGTCCTGTCTAGATGCAGACTCTATATCCTGCTTCTGCTTATAGTCTTGGGAACATAGTGTGTATACCATGCCTGTCAAAAAAATTGCAGTCTTTTCTCATTTACTTTACTATTGTATGTGTGTGGTGTATGGTATATGCTGTATACAGCCACGTGTACGCATGCAGAGGCCAAAGGAGGAGACTCTCCATTTCAGATGGTTGTGAGCCACCAGGTGGTTGCTGGGAATTGAACTCAGGACCTCTGGAAGAGCAGCCCGTGCTCTTAACCACAGAGCCATCTCTCCAGCCCTTGGTTCTACCTCTTGTCACTATGCCATGAAGTCACTGCTTCTTAGGGCAGCTGCAAACTGGCAAGCTTCCAACAGAACCAAGGTTCTGGGGCTGCAAAGGTGGCTCTGTTGATAAAGTGCTTACCTCACAGCATTAGGGCTGGAGTTCCATACCTAGCACTGTCAGAGGAATGCCAGGCAATCCCAGCACTGGAGACGTGGGGCCAGGGGAAGCGTTGGGTTCACTGGCCAGCCAGACTAGCCTAGCTGGTGAGAGGCCCTGACTCAGAGAGGGTGGACAGTATTCCTGAGGCTAATACCTGAGGTTGTCCTCTGGCTCCCACATGTGCACGCTGCACACATGCACACACGCACACACACATTCACACACATGTGCATTTAAAAATAAAAAGTAAAACCCATGTTCAGTGCCCTACATCTGCTTGCTGGTCCCCCACCTTGTCCTCACCGAGGCTTGTCTCCAGAGGTCATTCCAACAGGATGCCTGGCCCACCAAGGTAATGACTGAGGCATCTCCTGCTAAAACTCAGAGATCTTCAAAAGCCCTCAGGAAAACAGAGGAGACTCACCCTCAGGGGTTCCTGGCGGGGCAAGCTCAGCCCCTGACACCCACTGGTGGCAGCCAAGGTGGTAGAAGAAGATGCCATCTTCGTAACACTTTTCCTCCTGGTAATGCGTATGCACATTGCCCCCTGGGAAAAGAGGAAAGGGCACCGCTGGCAAGCCTCAGGAGAGGGAGGAGACCCAGGCTGAGTCTCATCTCTGGGTGGGCTCAGGCAAGCCTTGGGGGAGGTAGGGTTGTCCAGGCTCAGTTTCAGCTCAGGGTGGGCTCAGGCCCCTGGAATTCAGACAGGATCTAGGGAAATCACCTCACCATAGACCACCATGTAGTTTCCTAGAACACTGGCAGTGTGGAAGGCTCTCTCCCGTGGACCCTGGAGCCCATCCCGGCCCTTCAGCGTGGTCCACACACGCCGTTCCACGTGGAAGAGCTCAGTGGAATTCACCCGCACAGAAAACCTACAGGGAAGAGACAGGCCAGGGGCCCAGGGCGAGGAGGGCCTTCCTTCTCTCCCCTAGCTTCACCCAGGATTGAGACCGGCCATGACCATGTCTATATCCCATCCTGACTAGACATTCACTGTGGGCAGGAACCAGGTCTGAGCAGGGTCTGGCATCTTGCATAATCTGGCAAGAGCTGGAGGACGGTGGAAGTGTGGGGGAAGTGACTAGTCAGAGCCCCAGTAAGGGATCAGAGAGCGCTAGGCTCCTCGGGTGAGGGAATAGATAAATATTAGACAAAGTGAAGACTTAGATAAACAAATGGTCCATGGCAGAGGTAACCACCTGAAACCAGGAGTCTGTCAATGAGCAAAGACTTCTAGGGCTGCTGTGGCCAAGGAACAGGAGTACAGGACGTGTTACTCACCGGGCAGTGGAAGGCCGGTGTCCACCATGGACCAGCAGAGTACGAGATGGGGCATGGAACACCATAGAGTGCCCAGTGGCAGCAGGGGGCCGCCCACCTGCCGGGATCACCTGCTCCCAATAGCCCCTGCTGGTGTGGTCCAGGCGGAACCGGAAGAGGCCAGAAGAAAAGAGGTCATGCTGAGTGCGGCCACCGGACACATAAAGCCAGATGTCATCCACCAGAGCAGCTGCATGGCCTGCCAGCCCCGGGGGCCCAGAAGAACTGGAAGCAGGTGGTGCCAGGAGCTCCCAGTGGCCTCCACCCAGGGGGCTAAAGGCCCACACATCATTGGTTAGCAAGCCATTGGCCAGCTCACCACCCATCAGCACCAGCAAGCCAGCCCAGGCCACGGCCACATGAGAATGACGGGCAGCCTGTGGGGAAGAGACAAGGAGAAAGATAGTGACACACTGGAAAGGACCAGAGCAGAGAGATACAAAGTCAGAAAAGCAGATATGCAGAGAGGGAATAGAAGACAAGCCTGGGGACGTGTGGACCTGGAGTTCCAGGACTTGAGAAGAAGAGACAGAGGCAGGAGGATCAGGAGTTCAAGGCCAGCCTGGGCCATGTAGTGAACTTGAGATCAGATTAAGCTATGTGAGACCCTGCTTCAAGCAGACAAAAAAAAAAAAAAAAAAGGAGGAAATAAAGAACAAACAGACAGAAAGCCAGGTCTGGTGGTATGTGCCATTCTAATCTCAACACTTGGGAGGCAGGAAGACTGCCATGAGTTCAAGCCAGCCTAGGCTATAGACTAAGATCCATATTAGCCTAAGTCCTAACTCAAAATAAAAGAAAAAAGGAAGGAAGGAAGGAAGGAAGGAAGGAAGGAAGGAAGGATGGACAGACGGACAGACGTGAGACATGAGAATAAAAACAGAGACAGTGACACAGAGAAACACAGTGAGAGAGTGAGGGACAGGAAGACAGAAATGGAAGGGAACAAGAGAAACAACCGGAGGGATGGAGGCCAAGCTATCAGTCAAAGAAAAGAGGAGACATACAAACTGGGTATGGTAGGACATGTCTACAAGACAGCACAGAAGAAGCAGGGAAATCAGGAGCTCAAAGCCACCCTGGGCTGTCTTGAGACCCTGTCTGATAAAAAAAATGGAAGGGAGGGAGGGAGGGAGGGAGGGAGGGAGGGAGGGAGGGAGGGAGTCTGGAGAAGGGGAGGGAAGGAAAGAGAAGAAGGGACAAGAAGAAGGGACAAGTGGGGAGAGAGAAGGACAAGAGAAGGAAAGATGGGAGTGTGGGCAAGAAGAAGAATCTCAGAATGAGCACAGAGACAGGGAGAAGCAGGTGTCCAGATGCACTTATCCAGTCTGGGGGTGTCAGGGTGTTGGGGGTCGTGAGTGGGCAGGACCGCAGCCAGAGCAGAGGAGGGTCCATACCGGAGCAGGCGTCAGGTCCCAGGACTCCCAGGTGTTCGTGGAGAAGTTATACAGGACAAGGTCACCCAGGGCCTTGTTAAGGTCCTGGCCTGCAGATGAGGTGAGCGCTCAAACCCTGGCTGCAGGCTGACACGCCTCCAGACCCTCCAAGCTCACCCTCTCCCCATCTGCTTACCTCCAAAGACAGCCAGCAGCCCTGGTGGGGACAGAAAGGCACCAGCTGCCCCAATTCGGGCAGAGAAGGCAGGGTCCCCGGCACTCACACTGTGCCACCAACCAGCCCCCTGGTTCTCCCACAAGTGCAGGTCACAGGCTCGTCCCAAGAATCCAGGTTCACAGCGGCATGGTCCCAGGGTCTGGGAGGAAGGGGACAAAAGTGCAGAGAGAGAAAAAGGCAGAGATATGGGTCGTAGAACATTCAGAAAGAAACAGAGCCAAGACAGACAGGGTAGAAAAAGAAAGACAGGAAGGGAATGTTCAAGGAAACAGAGAGAAAACAAGGGACAAGCATGAGGACAAGGGAGAGGAACAGGAGACACAAAGGTACAACCCAAGGGAGAAAGAGGTGGGGCAGAGCAGACAGACCCACAGAGAAGGCAAGACAGACAGAAGAGAGGCTCATGTTCCACCTGGGCTGGATGAGCTCCAACTGGGGAGACTGAGGCAAAGGGGATTCCAAACATAATACAGATCCCAAGTTAGGGGTGCAGAGCTGAGGTATTAGGTCAGGGGTGGAAGGACAGAGGTCATGGCAGGGAGCCAGGTGTGGTGACACATGTCAGTAACCCCAGCACTCAGGAGGCCACCATGGTTACAAAATGAGACCCTGTCTCAAAAACCACCGTGGCAGGGACGGCCAAACAGATAGCCAGGCAGGAGTAGGACCTCAGCCTGAAAGAGGACAGGAGCCATTACCCCTAGGGGAAGGTTGGCTAGACATGAGGACAGAGCTATAAGTGAGGTCCCAAAGGGACAGGAGCAGGTGGAGGTGGGGTTGGGATGAAGTCACAGGCATTGGGGTGGGGGACCTGGAAGGGGAGGGGACTGGCTCCCACAGCTGCAGGGAGGGGAGGGTCAGGATGGAACAAGGCCCTGTTTAAGTCAGATGTGGCAGGTATGGTCACAGATCAGGATCCCAGGGACCCTCAGTGGGAGACAGCTCACCGAGGCGCAGGTGCCATGGCTGCCACAGTAGGCTGAGCACTCCTGCAGGCCGCAGTCTGGACCTCCCCAGCCCGGCTCGCAAACGCACACTCCCGGGGACTTGCACTGCCCATGGTTCTGGCAGCCTCCGGGACACAGGGAGAAGCGGAAGGAGGCGTTAAAGCCCAGCAGGTTGTAGTTGGCATCGCTGAAGAGGTGGAGGAGCATCTACAGGACAAGAGGCTGCATCTGGCTGCATCTGGACAGTGCACCACCCCTGGACAACCCACTGCCTTCCTCTGTCTCCTTTTGTTGTTTAGGTGGCATATGCCTTTAATCCCAGCACTTGTGAGGAGAGGCAGGCGGATTTCTGGGTTCAAGGCCAGCCTGGTCTACAAAGTGAGTTCCAGGACAGTCAGGGCTGCACAGAGAAACCCTGTCTTGAAAAACCAAAAAAAAAAAAAAAAAAAAAGAAGAAGCAAGATGCCATGGAGGCTGGAGAGATGGCCCAGCAGTTAAGAGCACTGGCTGCTCTTCCAGAGATATTGAATTCAATTCCCAGCACCCACATGGTAGCTCCTTACCATTTATAATTGGATCTGATGCCATCTTCTGGCACACGGGTGTACATGCAGATAGACCACTCATAAATCTTTTTAAAAAAGATCTCATTTAGCCCAGGCTGGCCTCAAGCCCATCCTCCTGCCTCTACTTCCCCAGTACTGGCATTATGTGTGTACCACCACCCTTGTTTTATAGGATGCTGGTGATTGAACCCAGGGGTTTGTGAACACTAGGCAGACACTCTGCCAACGGAGGGGCATTCCCCAGCCCCGCCCTGCCTTCGGTTGTCTGTTTTCTGTGTGTTTGTGGAACTATCTGGTTGTTGTTGCTGCTTGGGACAGGGTTTCAGTATGGGGCCCAGGCTGGTTTCAAATCAACCCTTACAGGATCCTAAGAGCAGGGATTACAGGTATTAGCCGCCAGACCCAGCACTCTGCCTCTCCACCTTCCACTGTCTTCTCTGACACCCTCTGACTGGCTTTTCTGGCCTTTTCCGTCCCTTCCAATCTTTTTCATTTCTTCCTAGGCTTGTGCTCCTAGGACCCCCTCACTCCCAAGAGACCATGGTCCCATACCCCATCACCACTAACCTTGCCTGAGGAAGCCTCAATGGGTGGGGGCCGGGTGCTCCCACTCAGACTAGCAAGCAGAGGGCCTTGGGGCGAGTCACCGTCATACACAAAGAGGTAGTCATAAGTGCACTCCGTGTCCAGGAAAAGGAAGTCCAGCAGGATCCGGTGCTGAGGGCTCGGGGCTGGGAAGTGAGCACAGGGGCCAGGTTCTCACATGTTCTCATCTTCTCTGAGGATCCCCGGAGCCCACCCAAAAAAACCACCACACCTTGTTCTGGGTGCTGTGAGGGAGCTCCTGGTCAGGGGAGTCAACTCGTAGCCTCTGCTCTGCTATTGGGCTGAACATCCACTGTCAACTTGTAAAAACTCACAAAACCCACACAGCACTCAGCACAAGGTGAGAGCAGCCCAGGAACCAGGCAGGGAGAACCTTGGCTCCTCCCTATGGACAAAGAAGTTACCCTGTAGCACTGGGGGGGGGGGGGGGGGACTGGAGCACTGTGGGTCCCTGTTCCCGCACAGACTCTACTGTTCCCACTTACTTTGCTACTACAGAAACACAAGAAAACTACGTCATCAGTCTCAGCTCTGCTCCTGAACTACTACTACCTAGAGGGTAAGCCACCTGCCCTCTCAGGCTCAATCGTCCCAGCTATAAGACACTGATCTACAAATGAGACTGCTACCTAACAAGACTGTGATGGAACTCAGCCAAAAGCGTTTTCTTTTTTTTTTCTTTTTTTTCTTTTTTTTTCTCTTTTGGTTTTCAAGTCAGGGTCTTGCTTTGTATTCCTGGCTGTCCTAGAACTCACTCTGTAGACCAGACTGGCCTCAAACTCAGAGATCCGCCTGCCTCTGCCTCCAGAACAACTGGTATTAAATGAGCTAGATCTTTAGGCCAGGGCTGAGGGCGTGGCTCAGTGGTGGAGCCGCTGCCTAGAACCTCCCAGTGAGGGGCTGGGGGCGTGGCCCAGTGGTAGAGCCCTGCCTAGAATCCCCCAGTGAGGGGCTGGGGGCGTGGCTCAGTGGTAGAGCCCCTGCCTAGAATCCCCCAGTGAGGGGCTGGGGGCGTGGCTCAGTGGTAGAGCCCCTGCCTAGAATCCCCCAGTGAAGGGCTAGGGCATGACTCAGTTGTAAAGTGATTGGCTAGCATGCCCAAAGTCCTGGGTTTCATCTCTTCTGAGAGAGAGAGGAGAAAGACTGATTCCCACCTGGGCATTAATAATGAAATGAACTAACAGATCTGTATGTAATTTGAAACTAAATTTTATATATATATAAAACTTTTTTTTATTCACTTATGAGTGCACACCAGAAAAGGGCTCCCATTACAGAGGATTGTAAGCCACAATATGATTGCTGGGAATTGAACTCATGGTCTCTGAAAGAGCATCTATTGCCACTGAGCCATCTCTCCAGCCCCCCTGAATCATTTTTTATTGTGGAAGGTTGATTTCTCTGTGTGTGTGTGTGTGTGTGTGTGTGTGTGTGTGTGTGTTGTAGGTCTGGTCATTTGAATTGAAGTTTCTAGGAATCAAGCAGCAAAAGGTAGAAATCAGAAGTAGGATAATGGTCAAGCATGGTTGATCACACCTCTAATTCAGTTCTGAGGAAGAGAAGGCAGGAGAATCAGTGCATGTTCAAGGCCAGGCTAGGCACCCTGGGGAAGTCAATGACATCAGAAAAAAAAATTCTTTTTGGTTACTTTTTTTTGTTTTTAGAGACAGGGTTTCTCTGTGTAGCCCTAGCTGTCCTGGAACTCACTCTGTAGACCAGGCTGGCCATGAACTCTCAGAGATCCTCCTGCCTCTGCCTCTGGAGCACTGTGAGATTTTTAAAGGGCCTCGAATGCAGCGTCGTGGTAGAACGCCTGCCTGTCATGCACAGGGGCACTCTACCAGGAACAGCATGAAGAAGGACCAACAGGCTGGCAAGCACCCGCCCTTAGAGGAGCTAAGGCTGGGGAGCTGGAGATATGACTCAGTTGCTAGAGTTGCCTAGTGTGCACAAAGCCCTGGGCTCCCAGCCACACAAAGCCAGGCTTAGCTGCCCATGCCGGCAGCGCCAGTACTGAGGAGGTGCAGGCAGGGGGATCTCGCCGTTAGGGTTGTCCTTAGTCTATCCCTGCACTCTGGAGTCTGAGGTAAGAGAATCGAAGGTCCAGGCCTGCCGAGCTGCATGACCAGATATCTCAAAAACAACACAGAACCAGGGCGGGGGGTGTGCTCTCTTTTCTCAAGTTCTCTTTCTTTCTTTCTTCCTTCTTTTTTTTTAAGATTTATTTATTTATTTATTTATTTATTTTATGTATAAGACTACATTATTGCTATCTTCAGACACACCAGAAGAGGGCGTCAGATCCCATTACAGATGGTTGTGAGCCTCCATGTGGTTGCTGGGAATTGAACTCAGGACCTCTGGAGGAACAGTCAGCGTTCTTAACCACTGAGCCATCTCTCCAGCCCCCGATTCTTTTCTTTCTTATCTACCTATCCTGCCTTGGTTTTGTGAGTCTCGTGAGCCTTAGCTTCCTTGTCTATAAGTGAGAATCATCTCCTTACCCACCGAGGCTGGTGTAAGTGGTCAACAATGTGACTATAATTTGCTAGCCCAGAGCCAGGATGCTCAATACTAAGCCTTGCCCAGCCATTGTCCCTGTGACTGTCCTTCTTCCAGGACCACTGACACAGACTCCCTCCACACCTAACCTGAGGTCTTGCCCTAACATGCTCTCTAGTGCTTCAGGCCAATCCTACACCTGGCACTGGTATTCCTTCGCTAAAAGTCCTTCTTGGCTCTCTCAGCCTAGGAGAAAAGCTAGCCCCCTGCCCTGGTGTTTGGAACTTGATCTCATCTCTCATTCTGCCATTAGAGCAGTGGACTAGTGGGTCATGCCTGGAACCTGGCTCTGTGGGGAGCCAGGCCTCTGCACAAGCTGCTTTATATTTGGAGGCCTCCTCCAGGAAGCCTACCCTGATGGTTCAGGACTGAGTTAAGAGCCTCTCTTTGGGATTCGCACATCCCAGCATAACTGAATCTCTGTGCCAGGAGGAGGCTCACAGGACTCAGGACCTGGGCATAATGTCTTCTCAAACACTGCCTTGGCACAAGGCCTGGGGTTAAGCAAGAACCAAGCAGTGGCTGGATGACAGAATGAAGAGACACGCAAAAGCATGGTGACACATGTAATTATGTCACAGGTGTGGCAGGACCAGTAAGGCTGTTCAAGGCCATCCTGGGCAACATAGCAAGAGCTTGCCTCATAAGCAAAACCAGAAACCACATATCATACAGACTAAGCAAGTAGTATTGAGCAATTAGATTTTTATATATATATATATATATATATATATATATGACAACAATTAAATTTTAAAGGGGACCATAAATTTGGAAGAAAGCAAGAAGGGGTATATGGAAGGAGGGAAGGAAACAGGGAAATGATATAATTATACTATAATCTCAAAAAATATAAGAATTTTTTTTTAAAGGTCTGGCCTAGAGAGATGTCTCACCAGCTTAGAAAACATGTTGCTCCTGCAGATGACCCAAGTTCAATTCCCAGGACTCACACAGGAGCTCATAGCCATCAGCTTCAGAGATCTGACACCCTTTTCTGACCTCAGGCACCAGGCACACACATTCTCAGGCAAAACATTCACACACATAAAATAAGTCTATAAATAAATAAATAAATAAATAAATAAATAAATTGACACCACAAAGCCAGGCATAGTGAGGCACCCCTATAATCCCAACATTTAGAAAACAATCAGAAGAGTCATCTTTGGTATGTTCCAGACCAGCCTGGGCTATGTGAGATCCTCTCTCAAAAAACAAAAGAACAAAACCAAAGAGGAGGAGGAGGGGGAGGAAGAAGAGGAGGAGGAGGGGGAGGAGGGGGAGGAGGGGGAGGAAGAAGAAGGGGGAGGGAGGGAGAGGAGGAGGGGGAGGGGGAGGGGGAGGAGGAAGAAGGGGGGGAGGAGGGGGAGGAGGGGGAGGGAGAGGAGGAGGGGGAGGGGGAGGAGGGAAAGGAAGAGGAGGAGGGGGAGGGAGGCAGAGGAGGAGGGGGAGGAAGAGCTGACTACTTTGCCTTTGAGTCCACTGACCAGAACCCAGGGATATACCATACAGACCCCAACCCTCAGTTTGGAGATTACACAAGAGCCATCCAGCAGAACCAGGATCCAGATCTTCCAGAATCTCACCAGCCTTCACCAAACACCCTGTTCTGATCAAGCACTTAAAACAAAGGTAAAAGCCTGCTCGCTGGAAGCTGGCTGGAGATTTGCCTCCCTCCTAAAGCTCAAGGTTTCTGGTTTCAACCCTACACCATTCCAGAAAGGAATCTGACCCCAAGCCACGCCTCCTGGCCTGCCCCTGGAGAAAGCGGGGGATTCTCTTACTCCGGAGGAGGTTGGGAAGCCTGAGACCAGACAAAACACAATCAGGGTATAAGAAGTGCGTACTGAGGCATGGTGCGCACTCCTGCAATCTCAGCACCAGGGAGGCTGAGGTAGGAGAATTTTGAGTTCAAGGCCAGCCTGGGCCACTTAGACGTCAGGGTAATTTTGAAACGGGGTCCACTATAGCCCAGGGTGTCCTCTAAGTCAGGACCCCCTGGCCTTGGCCTCTCAGGTACTCAAGACTACAAGCTTGGACCAACACTTTAAGCTAAGATGCTGGTTCCTGGGGTGACAGATGCCACACCCCACATTAATCAGCTTGCTTCCATCCCACTGGGGAAAATCCACAAACATCTCCCTGCAGGGCTCACACCTCTGCCCCACTTTAGAATTCACTGTTCCCACATGCCAAGCCTCTAGCCTGTCACCCTCCACCCAGGCTCAAGAGAACAACCATTCCGTAGCTTACTGGAACCCCCAGGGAAACGGCCAAACTGCCAATGTGACGTTCGAGGGGCATCTCTGGCTCCTCACCTCCCAGTCTATTGTCTGGACTTACTAGACAAACATAGACACAGATCCTAAGACATATTAGCCTCCCTCGAGTCTTCATAGAAGCTGGCCACTTTTATACCCCAGAACACTCCCACATGTGCTTCAATGGCTGTCCCTCTGAACCTTCTAGCAGATTTCTATCTTTCCCCTAGGCCCAGCCACAAAACTCCCATTTCCAGCCTCTACTTCAGCCCTGAACATTGTGCACCCCGGAGACTGACAGTCCACCATGCCCAACTACACATTGGCCTGAGCTATAGTTGGGACATGTCAAAAACAAAACAAAACCTTCAAGGCTAAGGAGATAGCTCAGGGAACAAAGAACCAAGTTCAGATCCTCCTGGATCTACATAAGCTGGATAGGGTGGTGCAAGGCAGCGATCCCAGCTTACATTGAAATAGGGAGCAGAAACAAGAGAATACACAGATGTTCCTGGGCCAGGCAGGCAATAGTGGACAAGAAACTCTGCCTCGGGGCTGGTGATATGGCTCAGTGGGTAAGAGCACCCGACTGCTCTTCCAAAGGTCCTGAGTTCAAATCCCACCAACCACATGGTGGCTTACAACCATCCATAACGAGATCTGACTCCCCCTTCTGGAGTGTCTGAAGACAGCTACAGTGTACTTACATATAATAAATAAGTAAATCTTAAAAAAAAAAAATCCTGTCTCAAAAAAAACCAACCAAACAAACAAAAAAACCAACAACAACAACAACAAAAAAAAGAAACTCTGCCTCAAACAAGGTGGGAAGTAAGGACTGATACAAGAGGTTGTCCTCTGACCCCTACATGTTGTTACTTGTACGTACACACACACACACACACACACACACACACACACACACCCTACAAGGAGGAGAAGAGGTAGTAATGACAGGGTCTTGGGCTGGGGGAGTAGCTCAGTTGGTAAAGAGCTTATTAGCATGCATGAAGCCCTGGGTTCAAGCCCAAGTACCACATGACGCACGGTAGTTAACACCTATAATCCCAGAATTAGGGAGATAGAGGCAAGAGGATGCATATCCATCCAGTTCAAGCCACCTGGGAAACATAAGATTCTGTCTTAAGAAAGAAGAAGCCGGGCAGTGGTGGCGCACGTCTTTAGTCCCAGCACTCGGGAGGCAGAGGCAAGTGGATTTCTGAGTCGAGGCCAGCCTGGTCTACAGAGTGAGGTCCAGGACAGCCAGGGCTACACAGAGAAACCCTCAAAGAAAGAAGGAAAGAAAGAAAGAAAGAAAGAAAGAAAGAAAGAAAGAAAGAAAGAAAGAAAGAAAGGAAGGAAGGAAGGAAGGAAGGAAGGAAGGAGAAAGAAAACAAAGGAAGGAAGGAAGAAAGGCAGGCAAGCAAGCAAAAACCAAACAAAAAACCTGCAAGCGAGAGAGATGAGTCAGAGGTTAAGAGCAGTTGCAGCTCTTTCAGAGGATAAGGTTCAATTCCCAGCACCCGCACAGCTGCTTACAAGCAACTATAACTCCAGTACCAGTGATCTGATGCCCTCTTCTGGCCTCCGTCAGCACCAGGCACACACATAGTGCACACATGTATATGCAGGCAAACACTCATACACAGAAAATAAAAGTAAATAAATCTATTTTAAAAAGATTTTCGGGATTGGGGATTTAGCTCAGTGGTAGAGCGCTTGCCTAGCAAGCACAAGGCCCTGGGTTCAGTCCTCAGCTCTGGAAAAAAAAAAAAAAAAAGGCAAAATAATAAAAAAAGATTTTCAACTTGTAGCCCAGGCCGGCCTCAAACTCACAAACCTCCTCCTCCTGACTCTGGCTTCTCCTTTTAACTGTTTTAGCATACTACATTTTAGCACATATGCATGCTCAAAAGCATCCCACGTGCCTTGGATTAATCAGACTCCTGAGACGTTGTGTCTTCCCAGAGCTTCACGGATCCCTGAAAGCCCATAAGAAAGGGGCACAGGGAGCTGGAGAGATGGCTCAGTGGTTAAGAGCACTGGCTGCTCTTCCAAAGGTCCTGGAGTTCAATTCCCAGCAACCACATGGTGGCTCACAACCATCTGTAATGGGATCCAACGCCCTCTTCTGGTGTGTCTGAAGACTGCTAAAGTGTACTCACATATAATAAATAAATAAATCTTTAAAAAAAAAAAAAAGAAAGGGGCACAGGTTGTTCCTTATTTCTAAAATGTTCTGCTTCTCGCTTCCTGGCTGACAGACATAGATCCCTCAGGTCTCAGCTCTGACATCTCTTCCAGAATCTTCTCTGCTCTCCTCTCTCCCAGATCATGTACTTCTTCTGGGCTCTCCCAGGGGAGTACTTTGGTATGTGACTGTTAGTATGTCGGTCTCCCCCGCAAGCACTGCTGGGAAGGAGGTCCCTGGTCTTCTGCTATGTCATGGTGGCATATATAATTTCTGGCACATGAACGACTAAGTTTTATTGAAGTATTTAAATGCAACAATAACCCTAAGGGCACTTAATGGACATTTGCTACATGTGATAGGTTGACTATATCTGGAACTAACTAAAAGCTAAATAGCTAGGCACAATTGTAAGGGTTTGTTTTTGTTTGTTTGTTTGTTTGTTTTTTCCCTTAACTAAACCACTTAAAGTGGGAAGGCCCACTTCTAATCCAGATCTTTTGAAGTGAGAGGCTCCACCATTAATCTGGGCCACACCTTCTGCTGGCAGCCTGTATAAAGGACATGAAAGAATGAAGTTTGCTCTTGCTCTTGGCCTGCTTGCTCTCACTCTAACTAGGAGTCCAGTCCTTCACTTTGAGGTAGCCCAGGCTGTCCTCAAACTCACAAGCCTCCCCGACTCCTGCCTCTGGCACTAGTCCTGGCTTCTTCTATTATCTGTTTTAGCATACTAGATTTTAGCACATAGGCTTGCTCAGAAGCATCTTCTAATTCCTGTCTGCATTAGAACTGACTCTCTTTAGCATTCTGGCATATACTGAAGACCAGGTAAGACATAAGCCATGTGGACTGAACTACTACTACTGGATTTTTTTTTGGTAAACAGTCTTTATCAGACTTGCTGGACCACAGTCTATAAGCCATTCTTTTTACTTGGGGGAGGGGGGGTGTCAAAACAGGGTTTCTCTGGCTGTCTTGGAACTCAGTATGTAGATCAGGCTGGCCTCAAACTCGGAGATCTGCCTGCCTCTGCCTCTGCCTCTGGAGTGCTGGGATGAAAGGAATGCGCCACCACCGCACAGTGACTATAAGCCATTCTAATCTCATTTCTATAAAGATTCATTCTATGCTATGCTTCCCTAGAGAACCCTGACTAATATACTATACCAGATATCAAATGTGTTAAATATCTGACTCCTTTCCTTTTAACTAAGTACTATTGTTGCGGCCATTTGGAGTAAAAGAAACTGTGCCTTCGAAATTCATCCATCCAAAGTCACGAAACTCATATGAAATAGAGCCTAGATCCTAAGCCAGGTGAGTGGACTTACTTTTTGTTGTTGTTGTTTGTTTTTTGTTTTCTCGAGACAGGGGTTTTTTTGTGTGTGTAGGCCTGGCTGTCCTGGAACTCACTCTGAGACCAGGCTGGCCTCGAACTCAGAAATCTGCCTGCCTCTGCCTTCCAAGTGCTGGGATTAAAGGCATGAGTGGACTTACAAGTAAGCAAAAATAAAGGAGTGGTAGAAAGCTGTGCTAGATTGATATTTTCTGTGCGCTACATTCAGGATCAAGTGAAGAAAAACACCCCTCACAAATACTCCTAGTTTGTTACTGTGACTCTTGGCACATTCCCTCCCATCAGAGTTAGGGCCCAAGCTGGCTGCAACACTGGATGTCCAACATTTTACAGCAAGAGTCCTGGAATGGAGCCGGGTTCTAGGAATGTGCTCAGTGAATGAACGCACAAATGAATGAACTAGCAACCGAGTGAGTGACCCACGCGGCCCCACTCACCCTCGATAAGCCACTCGCAGTTGCCGTTGACGCTGTAGTTGCCCGCACCATCCGTCACGAAGCCTGGCGCCTCCCGTAGCACCTGCCGCTGCCCCTTGCAGTCACCAGCCAGGACCCTGAGGGACAGCGGTCCCAGCACTGCCAAGGCCAGTGCAAGGGCCAAGGCCAGAGCTCCACCCAAGGCCATCGCCGCCTTAGGCACTGGCCCTAAGGGACGGGAAGGGCCGTGAAGACCTGGAGAAGACCCTCTGGGAATGAGGCCCTGCAAGATGCAACCTTTACAGACGTAGCATGGCCTTGTAGTCCAAGGATGTACCAGCCACGCAGTCCGGGCCAAGGAAAGGGCCGCAGTTGATGCGCTCTTGAAACCGAGGGGCCGGCCCTATAGACCCATGGAAGGCCCTGGATATGAAGTCGTTATGGATAGGGCTGACCCCTAGGGACCGTAAGGGTCCCCTATAGACACGAGCCCCCATAGGGGCGCCGACTCCATAAACGGTATCCAGTGATTACATTCAGGCTGCTGCAAGGCCAAAACAGACCGTATAGACAGTCTTCCAGGGGCGATGTGCTCTACAGCCCAGCTGGGCGGTCCATGGAGCGTGCGGGGTGGAACTTGCCTGGCCCGGAGACTCCTGGGGAGACCCCTCCAGACGGGGGCGGGGCCTGCCTTCGGGGTCCCGGCCCGGATCTCCAGGGCTCACTCTAATGCCTACCCACCCGCTCCTCCCACTCGAGGCGAATGGGCTAGATCAGAGAGACCTGGAGACTCCCGGGCCAGAGCGGCCCGAGGAAGACCCGCTGAGAGGGCGAGGGGGCGGGAGCCGCGCAGCCTCTGAGGGGAGGACAGGCTAGGAGGAGGCGAGAAGAGGAAGAGCGGCGGGTCAGAGCGGCCCTGAGAGGACTAAGGAGCGCCTGGCTCCACCCCTTCTCGAGGAAGACTTCCGGAAACTTTCCTCCCATCTGTTCCCAGTCGCTTGCGCAGCGAGAATAGGAATTCAGCTCAGAGAATTACGCATGCGTATTGCTAAGAGTGTAACCCAAAATCGCGTTTTGTGCTAGTCATTGGCTGAGCAAAGCCTTTGCCACTGGAGGGCGCCTCTATCTCTGCTAGCGAAAGGAAAGGCAACATAAAGGAGCGGTAAAAAGCTGTGCTAGATGGTTATTTTCTGTGCTCTACATTCAGGATCAACATGAATATCAAGTTATGAAGGCAAGGGACTCCAGACCAAAATAGCATTTCCTAGATGGATACAGTGAGACCCGTATGACTTAAAGCACCATCAATACATAAAAGAAGCTGGAGAGGCGACTTAGTGGTTCAGAGCATGTTGCCCTTGCAGAAGACCCTGGTTCGATTCCCAGAACCCATATAGTGGAAATCCAACGCCTTCTTGTGGCCTTCTCCTACACAATGTGCGCGCATAGTACGCTGACATACATTCAGGAAACACGTCTTTTCCTTTTTTCAGCTAAGATGGAAAAGAAACCATGTTATAGATTAAAAACTCAACGAATCCTCTTTATTTTGGCAAGAAGAGAAAACGTCTTTCTGCCACAGACCATGTGATGGTCCTTGGCATTCAGATGGACGGACAAAGCACAGGTCCGAGGTCACAAACCCCAAGGAGGGTTTCAAAGTAGAGACCAACTTCACAATATCCGTCTCTAAACAGTGGCTCGAGGGTCGCAGGGTCCTGGAGGGTCGGGCAGGGTCCAGGCGGTCGTCACGGGTGTTCCGGAGTCCAGCAGGGTCAGAGGTCTCGAAGGGGGTCAGGGGGGCGGAGATCACGGAACAGCGGGAGTCCAGATTCCGGAGCCATTCGGGGCAGGGGCTGAGGGAGGGGACGCGGAGAACGGCTCCCGCGGGACCGTTTGGCACAAGAGGGAAAGGGGCGGGACGCAGCGCATCCAAAGTGGGCGCGGGGTGTGGGAGGGGCGCGGGATGCCTGGCATGGCCGAGCCCTTGGGCCGGGAGAGAAACGGGGTTCCGGAGCCCAGCCGGGGCCCGGTGCGCCGCCCGTGGGGCAGAGGCGGGGAAGGGATGCTCAGACCGGGGGTGCAGGGCCCCCGGCTGTGTGCATGCTGAAGTATTCGGTGAAGCCGGTGTGCGGCGCCGCCGTCTGGGGCACAAGCGGCTGGTAGGACGGCGTCGGGCCATCCCAGCCCGAGTCGACCGCCTTGGAGAACCGAGCGGGTGGGGGCGGGGAGGCTGCGCCGGGTTCGGCCATGGTCACCACACGGCCCCTCGGGGCCACCGCCGCCGCCACCGCTGTCTCCTCCACCTGCTTCCCGGCCTGGGATGGGGGGTCAGGGTCAGAGGCTGCCCAGAACCCTCGGGGGAGCAAAAGCGGCCCCGAAGGCCCGTCCCCCTCCCCCTAGAGGACTCCCACCACCCCAAATATGGACGCACTTGTCAATCAGGGAAGGAGTGGGTGGCTGGGCGCCTGGGCAGTGGGGCCAGGTATTCAAGGGGTGGAGTTGGGGTGCGCCGGGCAAACTCTGGAGGCGGTGGGGGAGATGGGGACCAGCCTCGGAAGGCAGGCGGCGGGGGCACAGCGCGGGGTGTCCTCGGGGGCGTGCGCAACAGCGCCAGGACCCAGTCTGGCAGGGTGGGCGCGGGCGCCGGGGGACGGTCGAGGCGGGGCGTCGGGGCATGGGGAGTACGGAAGGCCAGGGGTGGGCTCAGACGCCAATGAGCAGGGGGTGGCGGCGGGGCGGGGAGCGGGGTCAGGTACTCCAGGGGCGGCGCCAGCAGCTCCTCGGGCGCCGGGGCTGCGGAGCTTACAGAGGAGGTTGGCGGGGGGATGGAGAAGAGCTCCGTGAAGTTGGGCACCGAGTCGCTGATGAACGTCACGTTTCCATAGACGTGCTGCGGGAAGGCTTTATCTGCTGATTGGCTCCCTCCAGGTCCAGGGACCCCAGCGGAGGCGATCTGTGAAGTTCGCACGTGGTACGGAAAGTTCTTGTTGGCCGCCGATGGGCGGGTCATGATCTGAGAAAAGTCAGGCACAGGTTAGAGAAGCAGTGTCCAGGCCCCAGACTGTCCCTATAAAATGTAAGGACTTAGATGATTCCCCTCCACTTGGCCTCTCTACATTGCCTTTGAACCATTCAGACTGCCTTGGACACCAGGCCTAGGGTATCTTCCGGCATTCTGACCTTTTCCCTCAACACACCTCTTCTAATTACTATGCTTAGTGGTGTTTCCAATATCACAATCCTGACTACTGGATGTCATAATTAATTGGTTATGGGCAGTGTCCTGTGCTGCCCAGTATGAGAGCCACTAGCCACATATGGCTTAAATTGAATCAAAATTAAATGTTAAGTTGTTTCTCAGTTACACACTGCCTTACCTAAGCTCATTAGGCTTGGAGAGCACAGATTAAAGAGTAGAAGTGTTTTACTGCTCTTTCCTGTTTTGCTTTGTTTTCTTTTTGAGACGGTCTATGTAGTCCAGGCTGTTCTCAAACTTGCTATGTGGCTAAGAATGACCTTGAACTCCTGACCTCCTCCCAGACTCCTGATTTCCCCCCTTCACCTTCCTAGTGCTAGACTGAAGATGTTCAGCACCACACATACAACCTTAGAATGTGTCCATAAACACACAGTTCAGCTAAACACCCGTTAGTAGGCTCTCTAGAATGTCAACTCCTTAAAGGGAGGAACTCAACTTTTTCTCCTCTTTTCAGTCTGTGCAGCATCCTCGAGCCTTGGGCATCAAGTGCTTGGATTATAAGCATTTACCACCAGAGTTAAAACTTGACTACTTTTTTGGTTTGGTTGCATTCGGTTTGGTTTTGACTTTTCAAGACAGTGTTACAGCCCTGGCTGTCCTGGAACTCACTCTGTAACCCAGCCTGGCCTCAAATTCAGAGATCCACCTGCCTCTCCCCCCTGGGATTAAAGGCTTGCGCCACCACCATCAGGCAGAACTTGACTTTTCTATTCCCTGTTAAGTCCCAAGCTGAATCTTTTGTAATGCCTAGCTGTTAATAAATACTGGTTGAACATTTCCAGAATATAGGTGATGGATGTTTCTAGATCCCATTCTGCCACCATACTCCATCCAGTAGCTCAACACGACCTCGACCTCACTGAGGCTGTGCTGGATGCAGTGAGCTCGCTGCTGGCTTGCTCGCTCAGTTTGGCATGCTTCAGAAAGAAGCTGAGTGAAGGTGAAAGAAAGCAGCAAGGACACTTGTCTCGCATTCTGAGCTCTGAGCTGGCGGTGCAGCTCTTGGCTCCATCCCTCACTAAGTGCTGGATCTGGGGCACGTTGATTAAACAACCTGAGCCTCACCAGCCAAAAAGGATTAAGGTGCCTATCTGGAAAGATGAGAGGGTGGAAATGAAAGCCACTGCTACAGAGCCTCATGCACGGTGGGTTCTCGGTGTTTCTTTCCTGTCTATCCCCTTCTGACTTCTTGCTGAGCTTCTAGATACACCACCCAAGGAAGATGGGTAAAGTCTACACTTAAGCTAGGTCCTGAGGTGGAAGATGGCAGACCTGGTCCCTTCCCTGGGGGCTGGGCATGCTGCAGACTATGGGTCCCCAGGGTTAAAAAGCTAAAATCGTCAATGATACTTACTTTTGTTCTCTCTCTCTCTCTCTCTCTCTCTCTCTCTCTCTCTCAAGGTCTCATGTTGCCCAAAATTATATTTTTCTGTATAATTTTTCTTGCAATATTTCTGTGGGAGGATGACTTGAACTCCTGATCCTCCTGCCTCATGCCAAATTTAACTATACCTATTTCCTTTTGTGTGCCACCCCCCATGTGAGCCCTGACTATCTGCCAGAGAATAGCAGGATTCCAAGTGCATGGTCTGCCACCAAAGACCATGGATCCCTGGAGATTCCACATCTACTCTCTGTATAGCATTTACAATGACTCCTGGACTGCCTGGCAATTTGGGCAAGGAACCCAGAGGGTAAAATGTGTATGGATATTTCTAGCAAGAATCGGCTAAAGACTGCTGTGCTAGTGAATCCCAGAACTTGGAAGGCAGAGACAGGAAGATTGCTGTGATATCAAGGGCAGTCAGGGCTGTATAGCAAGATTCTGTCTCAAGAAGGGGATAGGGATTGGAGAAGAGGAGTGGGGAAAGAAAGGAAGGAAGGAAGGAAAGAAGGGAAGGAAGAAGAAAGGAAAGAAAGAAAAAAGAAGCAAGCGGGGTCGGAAACAGGTGTTCAGGGGATAGCTGATGGATGTAGCATTAACATTGTGAGCCAGGTGCAATGATGCACATCTCTAGCCCCAAATATATTACTCAAAAGACTAGGCAGGGGAAATATGGTAAAATTGAGGCCAGGTTGATCGACACAGTGAGACTGTCTTAAAAAACAAATCTGCAACTGGGTGTGGTGGCATAAACCTTTGATTCCCAGCACTCAGTAGTCAGGAGGAGGCAAATCTCTGTGAGTTCTAGGCCAGCCTGGTCTATGTAGTGAGTTCTAGGTAAGCCAGGGGAACCTAGTGAGTACTTGTGTTAAAAAAAAAAAAATTCCCTCCACACACACATATACGCACAAACTGCAAAGTCGGTGTATATGAGGACTGTCACCAGGAAAAAAGGATAGGATGTGAGCCAGGACAAATGACAGCTAAAACAAAATTAATAGATAAGAGCTAAGATCTTCCTCGAGCCTAGGTGTGGTATAAATGCCATTCAAAGCTAGGATCCCAAGAGCCCCAGTCTGTCCCATTTAACTGATGCTTGAGCAATAGCTCTCGATGGGAGAATGGGGAGAAAGGGTGACCAAGGGCTTTGGGTGGGTAGTGATAGTGCAAACAGAAACGTGAGAGCCTGGGGACACAGAGTCAAGAAAGCACGTGAGGGAGGGGTACAAAGAAAGAGGGGCTTGTGTGAAGAGGCCAGGAGACAAGGTCAAGAGAAGTGACAGAGAAGGAGAGCTCTGGGGGATATGGTAGAGTACCTAGCAGGCTTCCAGACAGTGTCTTCCAGTGACCACAGAGTAGATGCAAGGAAGATGGGAACTGAGTGCGGTGTCATGAGCCCGCAGTCTCAGCATTCAAGAAACTGAGGCGGGATGCCACAAATTGCAAGTCAGATGGGACTGCACAGAAAGCCCATCTCAAAAATAAATATAAACAAAAGAGTAGTAGGTCAGGAGCTCTAAAGAGGGCAACACATTCAAGCACATAGCAGGCAGGAGGCTCGTGCATCCTCTGGAATTCCCGTTCTCACCAGAAACACGCCATGGGCATAGAGGTGGATCCCCAGCTGGATACCGTTGACTATCTTCTCTCGGGCCCACTTTGGGATCCCAAAATTGGCGATCAGAGCCATGACGGGGACAGCGAAGAACCTGCGGGGAGGTTTAGAATGGGTTGCCACCTCTGCTCTCCACCCTGTCCCACGTGCCCACCTCCCTGCTGTCACTCACAGGCCACAAGCAGATCCCAAACTGCGCCATGGGCATGGTTAGCCTTTGAAAGCCAGATGTTGAAAGAGGACCCAAACCCCACTGGCCTGGGAGATTCCAGTGAACAAAGACTGGGCTGAATTTAACTCTGCTCCACATCACCCCAACCCTGGCAACTTATTAACCTCACGGACCTCAAGAGATATCCCAGGGTCAGATTAATGAAGAACAAGGACTTGACTGGATGTTTCCAGAGCATTTTACATCTATGAGCTCATTCAGCTCTCACACTGAGCTCAGGAAACAAATACAGTTTCCATTCCTATAACAGTGACGAAGCAGAGGGTTGCTCTGAGGCCGTACAGTTTGGAAGCTTCAGATCTGGAATCTACCCCCCCCCTCCCCCCGCAGTCAGATCTGGAATCTACACCCCCCCCCCCCGGCAGTCAGATCTGGAATCTACCCCCCCTCCCCCGCAGTCAGATCTGGAATCTACCCCCCCTCCCCCCGCAGTCAGATCTGGAATCTACCCCCCCCCCACCGGCAGTCAGATCTGGAATCTACCCCCCCCCCCGCAGTCAGATCTGGAATCTACACCCCCATCCCCCCGCAGTCAGATCTGGAATCTACACCCCCCCCCTACAGTCTGGCTCAGAATCTGCCCACTTTACATGAGCATCGTTGAGCAATAACTGAGCTTTTTCTGGTTGGTTGGTTGGTTGGTTTGAAGGATTTTTCCGAGACAGGGTTTCTCTGTGTAGCCCTGGCTGTCCTGGAACTCACTCTGTAGACCAGGCTGGCCTCGAACTCAGAAATCCGCCTGCCTCTGCATCCCAAGTGCTGGGATTAAAGGTGTGTGCCATCACTGTCTGCCCTTCCCATCTCATGCCCTTCAAGATAACCTCTGAAGGTGATCCTAGTAAAGACCCTATCCTATGAAGCAATATGACAAATTTGCTGTAAATACTTCTGATTTGGTTCGGTTTGGTTTTCGAGACAGGGTTCTCATGTAGCTCGGGCTGGCCCTTGAATTCTTTTTTTTTTTTTTTTTTTTTTTTAAAGTTTTTCAAGACAGGGTTTCTCTGTGTAGCCCTGGCTGTCCTGGTCACTCTGTAGACCAGGCTGACCTCGAACTCAGAAATCCGCCTGCCTCTGCTTCCCGAGTGCTAGGATTAAAGGCGTGTGCTACCACGCCTGGCTGGCCCTTGAATTCTTGATCCTCCTGTCTCTGGCTCCAGAATACTATGATACAGACATGAGCCACCTTGCCTAGCTCCGTGAAAGCCTTTAACAGTTTCTTTGGATTTTGCTTTTGTTGTTGTTTTTGTTTTGAGACGCTGACTACGTAGCAAGAGCTGGCAATCCTCACTAGTTAGCCTCCCAAATTCTGGCACTTTTTCCACTTTTTACTCTGAGAGGGTAATTTCAGGTTAACACCCACTTGTTTTAAAAGCTCATTTTCCTTCCTATGATTGATCTAGTTTGAGGGGTAAGGTAGGTTGGGACCCCCCACCATGTCTCACCAGAGAGTATAGGCAGCAAAGAAGGGCACATAAAAGGGCTGCTTCTCTGGATAGTGCCGAAGGGAGACCAGCACAGCATAGCAGAACCACACATAGGCAGCCACCTGCAGCCCGATGAGCCCATAACCAGCCGGAGACTCGTATGTGTATAGTACCTGGCCTGGGTCAAAGAACTGGACCCACAAAACAAGGGTGGTCATCGCTCTGGCCTCTGACCCTGGATCCCACCCTTGGGCACCCGGGCTGGAACAGAGGAAAGGGTTAGGCCAGAAGTAGTGGGACCGCTAGGGATGGGGCTAGAATTACATACAGGTATGCAAGGAGCCTACGACGACTACTGTGTGCCCACTGTGGGACTAAATGCTATCACTCACACCTTGGGTGACACAGTGAGAGGCCCTACTATAGTCCCATACAAGAGGTGGAAAGCCTCCAAAAGTGCCCACAATAAGGCCAAGGTCCTCCTAACTCATCGCAGGCAGAAACAAGCCCAGAGTAAGGGTGGGAGTGACCATCTAGGAAGGGGGGCGGGCTTAAACAGAACTACATCTCTGACTCTTGGACATGGGGACAGTGAGAAACAAGGAGGAGTCACTGAAAGACAAATGGGAAGGCAGAAACTCGGGATGGGAAAGAGGATGCTCTGTGGGGAGGGCCAGTAGATGGGGCAGGAAGGAGAAGGGCTGGCAGGAGCTTTGGACACTCACTTCTGCCTCGTAGATGAGCAACACCACGTGGGTGAGGGTGTACAGGGTCATGTACACAGACAACTTCACGGAGCCTGAGTGGCTGATGCGGCCTCTGGCAAGCAGGCCGTAGGGGAGGAGACAGCAGGGTGGATGCTGTCAGGGAGGAGGGAGCTGCCACACCCCCCACCTCCACCTCCCTGCCCTACTCCCCAGCCCAGCCACCCCAATGCGCAGTCCCTGCCCGGGCACCGTGTCACCGTGAATCCCTTCCCGAGGAGGATGAGTGTGAGCAGGAAGATGAGGAAACTGGAGGAGAAGAGCAGCTTGGCTGGGAAGAGAGGAGAAGATGGTTCAGGCACAGGCTCCGATCACCCGGCCCCGGGGTGGCGGGGAGGGGGGGCTTCTACCTTCTATGGTTCATCTATTCTCACCCAAGATCTTCACGCTGCCATTGCCAATGCCATCTGTGGCATACTGGCCCCAGTAGATGCAGAAAAACAGGAGGCTCAGGACTAGGAGGGATTGAGAGACCAAGGAAAGACAGAAACCAGCTTTGGGACACCACTGTCGTCTAGCAAACCCTCTGCCACCCCCATCAGAAAGAAGCCCAGAATATCTGCTAGGATAACCTGCTAGAAAACTCTGGAGGCCATAGCCCCAGCCTCTCCTCCCTCAGATCCATCAGGCCACATCCCTTTCCCCAGACCGGGGAGTATAGATATAAGTCCTCCTCCCTCAGATCCATGCCCAGCCCTCCACCCTCAGATCCTGGTCTCAGGAGCCCAAGGCCCTCTTCTGAGAGAACTCAAAATCTGGGATACTCAAAACCTTACCCTCCACTCCTGCTGCAGCCATGAACATTTTATAAGTTGTGTGGAGTAACTGACGGCCTTTCAGCAAATCTAAGGAGGAGATGGGAAAGCTTTACCCAGGTGTGTGTGTGTGTCGGGGGGGGCATTTCCATATCTCAGCTCTCCCACTTGTCCCACCTCTCCCCCCGAATGTGCTGTACTCACATCCAAAGTAACAAGAGAGGACAAAGATAAGGGTGAAGATGAGGAGAAAGGTCACATCTGTCTCCAAAATCCCTAGGATTCAACGGAAGAGGTGGGAAAAGGTTTTTGGAGTGGGCATCTCTGCCTGCTGGGGCTTCCATCCTGCACTGTTCCTCCCAGATCTGCTCACCAAATTCATCAGCTGAGAAGTGCCGTGTCCAGAAAGACTTGCCGTTGGTAAGGACCATCTCATACTCCAACTGCAGCCCGTCTCCCTGTGGGGAGTGGGGAGGCCTAAGTGGGGCTCTGGGCAGGTAGGAGGAAGTCAACAGGAAGGGAAAGAGGAGAAAGGCCAGGCAGCTGCCCCAGGCCCTTACCCCACACTTGCTGAGTGCGATATACCACCATCTTTCACGCACAGAACGGAAGCTGCGGCCACTGGAGCAGCTCAGGTAGCGAGTTCCCTCCTCTGACACCACCTGGGGAGAAGCCAAAAGGCTGAAGTCTCATCTGCAATGCCACCAGGCCCTAGACCTTTAGCACCTCTGCACTGCCTCGCACCTGACAGCCCGACCAGGCGTACTGAGTGGTGAGATTGATGACCTGGTTGTTCTCTGGCCTGATCACCGACTCCTTGGCCAAACAGTCCTAGGGCAAGGCAGAGGCATGGTCACCCTCTGAATGGCTGTGGCCTTCTGTCCCTGGACACCCCTCACATACCCACTCTTCACAGCTCTCACCTTGTCCCTTGCCTTGTACACCGCTGGCCACTGGGATGGGTCGTCAAAGTAGAGGAGGATGTTCTGACAGCACTTAGCCTGAAGACCCAGAGATTTGGCGGTTGGGGTGTTTATAGCAGTTGGAGAGCTTTTGCCAAGGAGGGCCAAGGGAGTGTCCAGCCTCAGCTAAGGAGAGTGGCTAGGGAGACTCACCTCGGGGTATCGGAATCGGAAGTCCAGTCGTCCATAATCCGAAAGGAAACAAAATCTTGTCAGGAACACCCAATCCTGGCAAAAAGAATCCAGTGAGATCTGAGTCCTTCAAGAACTCAGCTTGACCCTACCCACAGACCCTCAACTTTTCTTCTCTACCCAAAGCCACTTAGCTTCCCAAACACCACAAAGCAGCTAAGTCACCTCCAGAATTCTTTCCAGATCCTTTTGCTGTGTGTCCGATTTTCTGCTGCCCTGGTTTTCTCCCTCAGATGTCCCTCAAGTTTCTTTCCCCCCCACCCCCGTCCTCCTCCTCCCCATCTTCCAGACACACTGAAAAAGACCAGGGATGGCCAGGTGCACATCCCCACCACCATCTGTCCTGGACTCTTTCTCAGCTGCATTCCCCCAGTTACACACACACATGCACACACATGCTGAGAGAGAGAGAGAGAGAGAGAGAGAGAGAGAGAGAGAGAGAGAGAGAGAGAGAGAGAGAGAGAGAGAGAGAGAGAGAGAGAGCAGCCCCAAGGTGGTCCCACAAACCATGCCATCATGACATCCTGGGCAATCTCCCAAACCTTCCTTGCTGGTCCTGAGCAGGCCAGGCAACCTCCACTTGGTGGAGTGAGGGGTGCTGTCCCTTCAGCACCACCATGGTGCAGCTCTGTTCCCCGTAACTCTGACTCTGCCTACCGACCCTCCCCACCCAGGCTGGCCTCGACAGCCACCATGCAACCCCCAACCCACAGCCTTCTCCCTGGTCCGGGCCCCCATTCCTCACGCCCCGGCCCGGGAGGGGCGCAGGGGGCGGGGCGGCATCATCCCCTCTTGGGTCCCGCGGGCCAGGGAACGCTAGGAGATGGCTCGGTGTGCTCACCTCTTTGGAGCTGAGGTTGCCCCGCACGTACTTGGCCCGGGTGCGGGGGTACAGTGGCAGCAGCAAGAGCAGTAGCGGCGGCAGCAGGCGGCGCAGCACGGGCGCGCGGGAGGGCTCCATTCCTCCCGCTCTGGCCTCGGCTCGGCTCCGGCTCCCGCTCCGGCCCGGTGACGGAGGCGAGAGCGCGCGGGCTGGCCAGCGCGCGCCCCCGATTAAAGGGGCCGCTGGACGCAGCGGTCTCCGCCCCCTCCTCCGGGATGGACTAAACTGTCTCCTACTCTTCCCACCTGAGAGAGAACATTCTCTTGTCACCTCACCCCAGCTGTGATCCTCTTCTACAGGCGTCTCAAAGAAACCTCAGGATGCGTGTGTCCTAAACTGAACTCACATTCCCGCAAGCAAGGGTCTTCTTTGGACTGCAGACTCCAGGATTTAACCGAGAAAACCGAGCTCTGTCCTGACCACTGATCCCCAGTTTTGACCCCAAATTATTCTATTATTACCCATTCTCTAGATTTGGCAAACCTTGTGCCCATAGACACACAGAAGATGAGACATTGTTCTGGGACACACACATACACACACACAGTAAAACCTTCTAACAAAACAATCACTCCTGACTGCCTGCCCCACCCCTAGGGTGTGAACCCCAGCTGCTTGAGACAAAGGTGAGATATGGAGGAGCCAGTGCTCTAGCTGCCAGGGCTGGCTTTGTCATGTCCCTACCAGAAGACCTAGGACAAATCACTGGGCCTCTTATCCCTTAGTGTAGTTTGATGCCCCCCACCCCCACCCATGCTGCTATTAATTCTGTCATTTCCCATAGGGCAACTGAGAGTCCTGGGAAGGTCTTCCAGCATCAGACTCCAACAAATATTCCTAGCTTTATCCTTCACCCTCCACTGCAGAAAATTCATTCACTGCTGCTCAAAATGCCATTTCAAAAGCTTTCTGGCTAGACACATCTGCGGGGTAGGGGGACAGGCAATTCTTTGTGAATTCAAGGCCAGACTGGTCTCTGCATTAAATTCCAGAACAGTCAGGACCACATAAGTGAGAATCTGTTTTAAAAATGGGGGAAAAAAAAAAAAGCCAGGCAGTGGTGGCGCACGCCTTTAATCCCAGCACATGTGAGGCAGAGGCAGGCGGATTTCTGAGTTTGAGGCCAGCCTGGTCTACAGAGTGAGTTCCAGGACAGCCAGGGCTGCACAGAGAAACTCTGTCTTAAAAAAAAAAAAGAAAGAAAGAAAGAAAGAAAGAAAGAAAGAAAGAAAGAAAGAAAGAAAGAAAGAAAAAAGAAAGAAAAAGAAAAAAGAAAAGAGAAGGAAAAGGAAAGTATGAACAAAAAGCTTTCTGGCTGGAGATGTAGCTCAGTGGTAATATGTTTGCCTAGCTTATGTGTAAGGTCCTGAATCACATTCCCAAAATAGCAAATAAATGAAATTCCTGGAGTAAGACATGGTACATGCAATTAACCCCAGTACTTGGGAAACAGACTGGTGGATTGCTCCAAATTCCAAGCCAGTCTGGTCTATACCATAGGGAGACTGTCTCAAAAAAAAAAAAAAAAAAAAAAAAAAAGAAAGAAAGAAAGAAAGAAAATTAAAAAAACGGAAGAAAAATTCTAAACAAATTAAAACATACAAACTGAGAAGAAAAAAATAAATGCATGGAAAACTCTGAGTGTAAACTTTTTACCATGTGACCAGTTGTTACCAAGAGGGATGATGAAAAATTTTACTCTATGGGGGTTGGGGGAGTAGAGAGTTGTTACACTTTGTTTTGTTGGGTTTTATTGGGCTCATAGTTCCGGCTGGCTCAGAGGATAACTATAAACTCTGAATCCTCCTGTCTCCACAACCCCAAACAAACACTGAGAGACATGTACCCTCTCCTGTTGGCTCCTGGGGCTCCAACAAGGAAACAGGTGATATATCTATCTTGGCCTTGGAGTTTAGAGCTAAAGAAAGCCCTCCCACTCGGGAGGCAGAGGCAGGTGGATCTCTTGAGTTCAAGCTCAGCCTGGTATATAGAGCAAGTTCTAGGACAGCCAAGATTACACTGAGAAACCCTGTCTCAAACAAATAAACAACAAAAACAAAAGAAAGAAAGCTACTCTCCTGAGACAGCCACTCACTGAAAATCAAGAGTACAAAGAAGATGTTTTATTGAGGTGACTGGGAGTGCGGGATACCTGCCCCCCAGCCCTACTTAGTCTCCTCAGTACAGTCTCATTGGGGGGAAGGACCAAGCCTCTGGACTGCTCTGAGTTACTACCCAGGAGAGACTGGGCAGTGGGGCAGGAGGGTTGGGGCTCCAGTCCAAGGCAGATGTTCTGGGTAACAAGGGTGATGGTGGCTGTGGTAGGGGCTGAGGTGGGCGGACATCCCAGGGCTGGGGCGGGGGCGGGGGTGGTGTGGCTATGAGCCAGATGCTTTTCAGCATATCAAAAGCTGTTGGGGGACCCCATGCTGCTCCAGATGGTGATGATGCTGAGGACAGGAATGGCAGTTGGTGACCTGGAGGTTGCACCTGGCTGCCCCTGTGTGCAGGGGTAGTGCTGTTGCAAGTATGAGGTATGGCAAAGTCACACCCCTTTGTTGCCTGCTGAGTCCTTTGCTTCCCCTCCCGTGGAGCATGCTCAGGAACTTCCATACAAGAAGATGCCATCCTCTGTCTCTCAGGGACCCTCGGTTTGGCCTCTGGTGCAGAAGAAAGAACACGGAGATCATTTGAACTACAACAGAGTGGGGAAAGAGAGAAGGACGGGGAGGAGGTGGACTCACCAGGCAAGGGTAGCTGGCAACCTCGGAGCACCAGGGCAAGATCAGGCACACAGCCATGGCAGCCCTGTAAGGTTCTTATGATGGTGTCTCTGGACTCCTGCACTAGGTTTCTCCTGGGAAAGGCTTGTGGCACAATGAGTTGGTACTGCAACTCCTCCAGCAATTGCCCCAACACAGGAAGATCTGGAGAATTTGGTGGGCCTGGGCCTGAGCCTCCTGGTACCTTGTTCTCCTTGCCTTTTGACTGAAGGTCTGGTTCTTGTACTCCAACTGGACTGCAGGAGGGCTTGGTTGGTAGCTGAGGGGTATGTGATTCCAAGGCACCTCTGTTAAGCAGCCGGGCCACATCCAGGGATTTCACCTCATGGTTGAAGAGACCCCGGTGCTCCCGGCTCAACCTGCCTTGAGTTATCACAACAAGCTTGGGGGCTGCAGAGGCCACAGGATCCTGGAGGATCACACATGGATCCCGACTGGATATGGGAGGATCCTGACGGGCCAATGGCCTGTGGCTGCTCACCAGGGCCTTATTTCGCTCCCTCCTGGTCTTGCGACGGCGAATTCGGCCAGGTTTCTGAAGCTGCTGGAAAGGCTGAGGGACTGGTCCCCGAGGGTCCATGATATCCTAGAAGACAGAGTGGTCATCAGACGCAAATAAATCAAGGACAGTAGCTGAGAGGGAAAAGATGGGCAGGGAAAAGGGAGAATGCCATTTAAAGAAGTGAGGGAAGTATACAGCCAGCCACTGGAAAAGGCCTGGCCACACAAGAACTCCAAAATGAAGTTCAGGTAGTTCATAGGAAAAAAAAAAAGTCAGGAAATTGGGGACAAGGTAACAGAGAATAAGAACATGGAAAAATAGTTAAAAGACAATAGCCAGTCCTTGTGGTGCAGGCCTCTAATCCCATCTGCTCAACAAGGCTAAAGCAGATAAATCAAAAGTTTAAAGAGGCCTGCCTGGGCTACAGCGTGAACTCAAAAGCCAGCCAAGGTAACACAGTGAGATCCTGTATAGAAATAAAATTCTAAACAGTCTGTGTCTTGGGAGCCTAAAGAGCTGGCTCAGCAGGCCAGGAGGGATGGCTCAGCAGTTAAAGAGCACTAGCTGATCTTCCAGATAACCAAGGTTCAATTCCCAACACCCACATGGCAGCTCAATCAAAGGACTGAGCTCAGTTCCCAGCACCCATCTCAGATATCACATATAGCCAAACTCTAGCTCCAGGGGATCTGCTGTCTTTTTGTGGGCATCTACATACACACACACAATTTAAAGTAAATCTTAAAAAGAAAAGAAAAAATGTCTGGTTCTTGTACATGGGTACCCTGAGCACTAAGAATATAAAAACTGGGGATATAGTTCAGTGGTAGAATACTTGCTTAACAATTACATGGACCTGTGTTCCTATGCTTGGAGGTCAGTATATACATGTTTTTATACATATAAATGAAGATAAATAAAAAAGATGGAAGACGAACTAGGCAGAGTGGTACCTGCCTATATCCATCTCTCTTTGGATGACTGAGGCAGGAAGATCATTAATTTGAAGTCAGCTTAGAATATAAAAGACTCAAAAAGAACAAAACAACAGAAAATATAAGTTGGGAACAAGATTATAAGCAACTGGAGAGCTCTGAGAAACTAGAAATAACAGGTGGAAAATCCAGGGCTGGGGAGGTACAGGAAACGGTAATAGTAAATGAAGGTGGGAAAGAGGAGCAGGCATGGTGGTGAAAGTCTGTGATCCCAAAGTTTTGGAAGTGAACGGAAGAAGAACAGGAGCTTCAGAATGAAGTTGCAGCCAGCCTGAGTCTTTAAGACTACTCTCAAAATATTAAAAATAAAAGACATAAGGCAGGAGAGAGGGCTCCCAGAGACATCGAAGGGCTTGCTTCGGGGAGGACATAATTCACAAGAGCCTTCAGAGGCTGGGCCACTCCTGAGGGCAGGCGTAAGGCTGGGGTGCAGCTCAGACAGTTGAGGTGGACCCAGGAGGGGCAGGGTGGGGGAGGGGTGCCTTACCCTCTTCTCTCCTAACGGACCCCCGCCCTGGACTCCACGCGGCTGTGGAGAGCGGTGGCTTCTTTTCTGTAGAGACCCCCAAGCCTCGAAGCTGTTCGAGCACTTCCGGGCCTCGAGTGAGTGCGTGTTAAGCCAGTAAGCACACCTCACGCATGCGCTCCCCTTGCCACGCCCCTTGCCCAGGGAGAAGCACGAGGCACCAAGATTGACAGTTATGGCCCCGCCCAGCCCTGTCCAGAGTCCGCCCCTCTCCTCACTGGATTGGCTTCGAGGGTTTCTAGGCCCGCCCGCCTTACACAATGCTGATTGGCTAAGGCTGCTGGCTGACCACTTGACTGGTCCCAGTGGAAGGTGCTAGGTTCCATGCACACAAAGATGGCCTTTGGAGGCATTCCTGAAGCAGCATTTTTTGAGCCCTGTGACTTTAGAAAACTTTGTAACTGCCCAGAGCCTATGTCCTAATTTGTGAAACCAGTTGGAAGTAGGACTCTCCCCGATATGGTTCATAGAAGGATGGAATGAACCAACATACATATGAATGAATGCTTGCGAGGTTTGATTCTTTCGCTTGCTTCAGAATTTTCTCTCTCCCCAACTCCTTTCTCTGCACATGTCCCTCACACCTTCAGCTCACTCAGGATAGTCTGGAACTATTCTCTTGCCTTTACTTCTCAAATGCTGGAATTACAGGTGTGTGGCCCCCAAACTTTCAAGTCAAACTAAACTACCCTAGTGTATATCCCTGTCCAAATGTTAGTAATGTTATGACCTGTGTCTTTTCTTTGTGCTTCCCAGTCCTTAGAAGCTCCCAAACCGTGTCCATACACTGTTTCAGGAAACCACCTCTGGGTCATAAAACAGTGAGGGGATGCCATGAAAATGTTGGTACTAGTAAAAGGTTTCTGAAAGTACAACAGAATCAAACTAATAAATCTAAGGTGCTCATCAACTTTGCATCTCAAAATTTGTGGTGGCAGGGCCTTTAATCCCAGCACTCACTCCGAAGGGGGAGTTCTGTGAGTTCAAGACCAGCCTGGTCTACATAGACTTATATCCAGAACAGGCAAGACAACTCCATAGACCTTGTCTCAAAAGAAAAAAACAAAACAAAAACAAACAAACAAACAAACAAACAAAAAATGAAATAATTTCATGGCAGCTTTGGTCATTTGAAGTGCACACAGCATCATGCTACGCCATGCCAGTGACCACTGCCTCAGAGTCTGTTCAGAGACAATATATTAGGAATTCCAAGATTTTGGCTGTATATAAAAAGTTTATCCTGCCAGATGGTGGTGGCACATTCCTTTAATCTCAGCATTCAGTAGAGAGAGAGAGGCAGGTGGCTCTCTGTGAGTTCAAGGTCAGCCTGATCTACAGAATAAACTCTAGGACAGCCAGGGCTACACAAAGAAAAAACAAACAAACAAACAAAATAAGTACACCTAGCTTATTAGTATGCAAATGTGCTTTTGTTTTTAATAAATGGTAAAATTATATCTGCACAAAAGAATTGTTCTAAGTCCTTTTCTTTATAGTAGTATCAGGGAATATTAGATGTAAATATACCCATATTATACACCCATAAGCCCAGGGTAATATAAAAACTATTCAGTCTAGCATCTGGAGAGACAGCTCCCTGGTTAAGGGACTGAGTTCAGTTCTTGCATCCACACAGGGCCGCTCACAGTTGCCTTTGACTCCAGCTTTAGGAGATCTGACACCCGGTTCTGACTTCTGCAGTCACCTGCCTTCAAATGCACATATAATCTTACAAAGATATAAACACACACACACACACACACACACACACACTCAAATTCACACACAACCACACACTCACACACAGCTTTCTTGGGCTGGAATGGTTGAGCACACCTTTATTGCCATCACTAGGGTAGATTTGGCTAGTCTGGTCTACACAATGAGTTCTGGGTAGCCTAAGCTACATAGTAAGACCTCCTATTTAGAAAGAAAAAAATCAAAACCAAAAACTTTCTCAGGCAAAAGTGGGGCTCAAGTAGAAAAAGTTGAGGAAGCCCTGTTCACCATGGTAGAGGCTGGAGGATGGTGAGTTTAAAGTCATCTCATACATGAGACCGTACCTCCAAACAAGCACACAGGAAAGAAGTTCTGTTCTAGAGAAACACAAAGCCTCAGAGTCCCGGGCCTTTCTCAGTCATGTCTGAGTCTCTCTCTCCAACACATGGATGGAGATAGCCAGGATCTGACCATTAATGTAACTAATATCATTCTGCAAGCACTGCACTTGTTTAGTAATAACTTCATGCCAGGTCCAGATTAGGGAAAGAGATTGAGACAGAATGTGAACACAATAAATAAAACTCTTCACTACTTTAGTATCAAGCCAACAAGAAGGAATGGATAGGTTTGAAAGTTCAGTCGCTAGGTGGGGCTGCCAGAAAACAACTAGGCCATTTAGGGGTGAGGGAGACCCTGGGCATCTGAGAAAACACTGCGATTTGGGGTTTAGTTTGAGCCAGGGAAAGAAAGAAGATGATAGAAAGTGGCCTTGGCTACAGACATGGGATTTGGAGTCCAGAGCCACCCACCTGAAGTTGATGATGGAACTTTGTATCTAGAGAGAGGAACAGAGGCCTAGGAGGTGCAAGGTGATCTGCAGGACGGATGCCAAGTTGGACCTGGGCTGGGCCTTGCAGCCATCTCCAATTTCTGATCTTTCTGCACCTCTTTCACATAGATCTGATGGTGCCTCTGAGGCATGAAGATATGCATTTGAGATTTTATACCACTAAAAAACTAATGTTGAAGCTGGGTCTAGTGGCACATACCTATAATACCACCACTCTACAGGCCAGCTTGGTCTACAAAGCAAGTCCAGGACAGCCAGGGAGGGCTCTGTCATACAGAAAAACCCTACCTTAAAAACCCTACCTTAAAAAAGACACACACACACACACACACACACACACACACACACGTATATACATATACATAACAAATAAATAATAAATAACAATAACAAAGCCTTAGTGTTGGGCTTGGCCTGGTGGCACACAGCTTTAATCTTAGCACTCAGGAGTCAGAGGTAGGTAGATCTCTGTGAATTCAAGGCCTGCCTGCTGTTTATAGCAAGTTCCATGAGAGCTAAAGTTACAGAGTGAAATCTCATCTCAAAAGAAAACAGAAAGTTTTAAATAGGGAAGTCCCCTCAAAGCCACTCTGGTGCTGCCTCCACCAGCTTCACTTCTTTTTGTTTTTGTTTTCAAGACGGGAGTTTCTCTGTGTAGCCTTGGCTGTCCTAGAACTCTGTTGACCAGCCTGTCCTCGAACTAGTACATCCACCTGTCTCTGGCTCCCTCCAGTGCTGGGATTAAAGGCGTGTGCCACCACCGCCCAGTTTGGCTAGCTTCCTTTCAAATCCCTACACCAGTAAGAAATGGGAGCGTCCCTTCCCAGGTGTCTAAGAGCCACCCCCTCCGCGGATCTAGGAATGAGCTCGTCCACTCCCTCTCCTATGTGAATGGGTTACACACACACACACACACCCCCGTAGGTGGTCTCTTCCGGAGTTTTCTGGCCCTGCAGCAAATGATTTCCTCCTCGGACGGAGGGCGCTAGATTGTCCCTGGTCCCTGTCGGCTTTACAGGTACCCTGCCCCTTTCCGTCCACTCTGGGTTGTGTCTCTCTTGTCTGCGCCCCCTCTTCCCCTGCCACGAGTGCCGCTTGGTCTCGCCTGCCCCTCCCCCCTGCGTTGGGCCCCCGTGGCCGCAAGGGGTCCCGGCGGGAAGCGGCAGACGAGCCCACTTTGCGGCCTCCATCGGGGGAGGGGAGCGAGGATTCCTTCCTACGTGACGGTTTCTAGTCTGCGAAAGGAGGCGGCGTCTGGGCTCGGCCTTCGCCCTACGCGCGAGCGAGCGCGGCAGGACGGTCCATTGTGTTGGCCCGAGAGGTAGGGGTGGGCGTGGCGGATCCACGTCCTCGCGGAGCTTTCCCGGGCGGACTCCACTCTCATCCCCAGGGGGCTGCGGTGCTGAGGATGAGTGGGGAAGGGGAGAACCCGGCCAGCAAGCCCACGCCTGTGCAAGACGTGCAGGGTGACGGGCGCTGGATGTCTCTGGTGAGTGACCGCGCGTGGTCCCCAGGGTTAGGGGCTTGGGGGGCGTGTATGTCTATAGAACTGCTTCGTGACATCCTCCTCCTCACCTAGGTGGGCAGCCTGGTTTGGGTTGTTTGGGGTTGTTCCGCCTGAGGCAGCGGGGTGGGGCGGGGCCTGGAGCGTGCGTGCCTTTGACTCTTTCTGGCTTTCTCTGCAGCACCATCGGTTTGTAGCGGACAGCAAAGACAAGGAACCCGAAGTAGTCTTTATCGGGGACTCCTTGGTTCAGCTAATGCACCAATGTGAGGTGAGGGTCCACCCGTTTCCTCCTTCCTCATCCAGGCATGCACCCTCACTGGCACTTCAAGCCCAGAACCTGATAAGACAAGATAAGGGGTACAGAAATGCCCGTGGTAGCAGGAATCTAAGAACCCCATGTACATGTCTGCTGAGAATGAAGTGTGTGCCCTGAGTTTGTCGGGTTGGGTTTGTCTCTGTCGAGTTAAATTGAGGCGTTCCTTCAAGATTGTGTCAGGTGAGGGCTTTTCATTGTTTGTTTAAGGTGGGGCACAGCCCCTGTTGGGTTTACTCGAAGTTGTAATAGCTTTACAGAAAGTGAAGGTTGATTGTAATGGTATTCTGCAAAGACTTTATCAGTAATAAAGTCCCTAAGACGTTTAGCTACAATGGCTTTCCCCCCCACCCCACAATGAGGTTCAGTTGTATTGCCATTAGCTCTGTGTATACTTAAAGCAGACAGGATCTTCATAAAATGAACGTAACTTCTGTGAATTTTGGTTAAAGTGAAGCAGTAATAAGTTCCATGATTCCGGATTTGGTCAAGCTGAGATTTAACCGGACCTTGTCCATAAAGTAAGGCTAATCCATAATGATATGTCCATAATGGCCTGGACAGAGGGTGGTGGCTAGTGTCTACGTCATTTCTTGACCCCAGATCTGGCGGGAGCTCTTCTCACCTCTGCATGCACTTAACTTTGGCATTGGTGGTGACAGCACACAGCATGTACTCTGGCGGCTTGAGAACGGGGAGCTGGAGCACATCCGGCCCAAGGTAAGGAGGCCTGGGTGGTGGGCTAGCCGCTTTTTTGCCTGCTTCTTTACTATTGATTTGTGTCACTCTTTCCACAGATTGTGGTGGTCTGGGTGGGCACCAACAACCATAGCCACACAGCAGAACAAGTGACAGGTGGCATCAAAGCCATCGTACAACTGGTGAACAAGCTGCAGCCCCAGGCACGGGTGGTTGTGCTGGTGAGAGCCTTGGAAGAGTGGCAAAGGAAAAGGGGCAGCGGTTGTGGTGGCACATGCCTATAACCCTGGCACTTGAAGGGCTGAGGCAGGAGGATAATTGAGCTAAGGGTTGTTCTGGGCAATATGACAAGACGTTGCCTTTAAATGTTTTTTTTAAAAAAAAAAAAGTGGCAAACCTGCTGTACTTGACACAGTTATGGACACCTTGGCACAGTGGTCTCCCACAAAGTGTCTGGTAAAAAATTTCTACACTTTAAGAGTGGCTATGGGCTAGTGATGGTGGTGCACGCCTTAAATCCCAGTGCTCTAGAGGCAGAGGCAGGCAGGTCTCTGTAGGTTCAAAGCCAGCCTGGTCTATATAGTGAAGACAGCCATGGCTACATAGAGATCTTGTTTACAAACAGTGGCAGGGACCGTTCGCCTGTTGCCCAAGGGAATGCAAGGTAATTTGAATGTTGAAAAAAATCTCAGAAAGTTGCCAGGTGTTCCTGCATTAAATTAAGCTTTATCGCTTCTAGCTAAGACATTTCCACCTCTGAAAGAGCCCACTGGCATTATGTCTTTAATGAGTAACTCTGCAAACAGGCTGCTGCCACCTGCAAGATTCTTAGCATGTCCTCCCTAGTTTCACATCCTTAAACTGTTTTACAGCTGGCAGTTTCCTGGGGGTTGGGGGGTGGTGAAGGTGGACAGTTTGGTCCAGAGATGCTGATCTGACAACTTACTATTGGTGTGCCTCCTCAGGGCCTGCTTCCGAGAGGCCAGCACCCCAACCCACTTCGAGAGAAAAACCGACAGGTAAACGAGCTGGTTCGGGCAGCACTGGCTGGCTACCCCCGAGCCCACTTCTTAGATGCAGACCCTGGGTTTGTGCATTCTGATGGCACCATAAGTCACCATGACATGTATGATTACCTACACCTGAGCCGCCTGGGGTACACACCTGTCTGCCGGGCCCTGCACTCCTTGCTTCTTCGTCTCTTGGCCCAAGATCAGGGCCAAGGCATCCCTCTGCCAGAGACAGCATCCTAAGCATCTTTCCTTCCCTTGATATTAAATGCTTCTTCTCCTCTTCCTGTTTTCTGCTTTATGGTTAGGCATGTCTGAGTACCAGTTGTTACTCAAGGTGTTTCTATTTGTACCTACAAGATATTTTGGGGTTTTTTCTTTGTTTTTCGAGACAGGGTTTCTCTGTATAGCCCTGGCTGTCCTGGAACTCACTCTGTAGACCAGGCTGGCCTCGAACTCAGAAATCCGCCTGCCTCTGCCTCCCAAGTGCTGGGATTAAAGGAGTGCGCCACCACTCCTGGCAGATATTTTGGTTCTTGAAGTCAGTTGAATTTCAGTAGTGTGCTTTGGGCAAATTCTGGTTGAAACCAGTTTGCCATTATTACCCAGTTAGGATCAGTGTCCGTCAGTAATCTCTGGAACAGTATCCAAACAGTATCAAATATCTCACCCCACAAGCTGTCCCCTCAGGAAGTTGTCCCAGCTGATATATGCTAACTTCCTGGTGCTCTGGATTTTTTAGATGTTACATGCATCCTGAGTCTTTTTACACTCTCTAGAACTTTGCAACAGGGAGGAGGTTAAGTCTCAGGTGGACCCCTCCCCTGGTGGCAGTGCTGGCTTAGACCACATGGCGGTTAGTAGGGGTCAGTCACTGAAGAGAACCCATGGTCCTGAACTGGCCCTGTAAGTGCTGCCCTTTGAATGTTTTGAGTAAAACTGATTCAGTGGCCCAATAGCCATGAACTGCCCTTCTCACAGTGCAAGGTCTCAGTCTGTACTTGATCAGGCTGCTGCCTATTGGATAGGTAGACAGTCCCCAGACTGCTCTGGCTGTCTGACCACACAAAGTTAAGTCCCTTGGTGCTAACAGGTAATGATGGGGCCGTGTGGAACTGACCCATGTCCACCTGGAGCTAGATAGGAGTGTGTTAAGTAGTACTTAAACAAGCCAGCAGCCCACACGTGTGTTAAACAGCTTTAATCTCGGTCATTGCGGCTTCTCGGCACAGTAAGAAATATTGCACATGATCAACATGTTTTGTTCTGGGAATGGGGACAATGGTAGGGGGAATCACCTTCTTAGAAAGTACAACCCAAGTTGGGAGGGCAGAGGGTGGGGAGAATCCTCCCCATGCCTGTGGCAAAGTGCAGGAACCCCCCCACCCCAAACTAACCTGAGTCCAGCCCCTCTGGGGAAAAAGGGGGGTGCATGAACTCCCCACTACTCCACAGGCATCTTCTCCCTGTGGCCCAAGGCTCATACTACCCTCCAGCTTGCAGCCCTCACAGGAGCCATTCTGCATAAAGTACAAGTGAAAAGCTCTGAAGGTCACACACTTCAGGTTATCTACAAGAGCTCAGTGGAGGGTATCTGCCCCTGCTGCCCCCAGCACAGGGAGGGAATATATATACAAGGGAACAGGCCACATTCCGCGCCGAACTGGAAAGGACAAATGGCTTCCTGGGGAGGCGGTAACTATCCCACTGTCTGGCCCCCAATTCCTGCCATCTATATACTGTCCATATCCTGAGGGGGGGGTACTGTGGGTCCTGGGGTCTTTAACAAGGGCCCCTCACCTGCCTGTGGCAGCTGTGGAAGGGCCAGAGGGAGGTGGTGAGGGCTGGGGAGCCCCCTCCCAGCCAGGCTGTCCAGGCCCAGGCTCTGGGGGTGGAGGCAGTGGCGGGGCAACTTGGGCAGTGCCAGAGTCCGAGCCTGGAGAGGTGGGGTCAGGGCCCCCAGCAGGGCTGGGAGTGGGGACAGGAGTAGCAGCCATGCCAGTAGGGGGTGGTCCAGGGAGGGGGGCTTCAGCCCCAGGGGGCTGCTCTGTGGGAGTGGCTGCCTGCATGATCTTCTGGCGGACCTCTCGGATCTTTAATTGCAGACACACCTTGGATGGGAAGATGTCTGCGTAGCGGGCCTGGAAGGCTGCTGTGGCCTGGGCTGGGGACAGAAAGAAAGAAAGAAAGATAAGTGGGCAGGTCCTCAAATGAGTGATTCCCAAGAGTGTCCGCCTTCCTGACCTGATGGGAAGAAGCCATGGTCCTGGAAGAGCTGCATGACCAGGGCCCGCCGTTGGTCCAGGGTGCGCCGCAGTGATGAGTAGGGCACCTTCTCATACTCCAGCTCCCCGAGCACATCCTCTGTCTCAGTACCTACACAGGCAGTTCAGTCAGGGCTGCAGCCGAGACCCCACACATACTTCCTGCCGCCATCCAGGTGCCCACCAAGGCTTGCCAACTCTGTCTATGGGGATCAGCCTTGACGGAGCCTCCCCCACTATACTCATATTACCACTCCTGAAAGCCCAGTCTCCTAAACACTGGCACCTGTGCGGTCAAAGGTGAAGATGTCCCCCTCGCACTTGGCACTCTTGGGGGTGTTGGGCTCTGAGCTGCAGCTCGAACGTCTCCTCATCTTGCGCTTGGGTGAGGTGGGATCTTCAGGTGCTGAGTCTAGGTCTAGTCAAACAAGCAGGCTCAGATTTAGCAGAGGTGGCCTCAGGCCTGCCCCCAACCTATTTAGGAGCCAGAGCTGCCTACCCGTGGAATTCTTCCTCTTCTTTCGGTAGGAGCCGAGGATAGCCCGAGGCGAGGTGGCCAGAGACTGCAGGGTGGGTGAGGGCAGCACCTCCTCTGGTCTAAACTCCGGCAGCTCAGCAAACCGCTCTTCAAAGTCCACTTCTGACAGGACCCTGCTGGGGGGCCAGCAGGGTCACCTCTTTTGTCTCTGCCTGTAGCTGCCCCTTCTCCCAACCAACCCTAGGCACTCTGCCAAGATCCCAGCCCCTGCTCACTTGTCCACAGAGTCAAAGGTCTTCTTCAGGGGTGGGGGCCGCACCTTCATCTTCTTGCCAGAACTAGTGACTTCCTTGCGCTCGGGTGTGTCCCCAGCTGCCCTCCCACTACTGCCCTCGCTGCTGCCACTGCTGCTTCCACTGGGGCCTGTGGCTGGAGCTGGGCTGGGAGGGGTAGGAGGCTCCCCACGACTCTCCAGGCCCAGCCCAGGAACTCGCCAGTCTGAAGATGAGCTGGGGAATTTGCTGGCCTGAGGTGGGGACAGGCAAGATCACTGAGCTTAGATGTGCCAGTGTTAAGAGAGAGAGAGGAGTGGGGTAGGGGAGATCATGAGCCAATAGCCAGGAACAAGATTAAGAGAGAGAAAAGATGAGACAAAAACCCTTGGCCCCTGAAGGCCAGGATACCCAGAACACAGATCTCAAGTAGAATGGAATGGGTACAGCAGACAGGTAGGAGATACACACAGACATGGTGGAAGGAAAAGACCAAGTGGCAAGAAGAGAGACCAGTATTAGAGTTCCACAGTCAGCTAGATACTTACAGTCTCAGGGCCTTTAGTGCCAGGTCGCTCCTCAGCAGGCAAGGGGGGTGGGGGACTGCTCCGGGCAGTGGGAGGCCAGGTCTCTGTGGGGGGTGGGGGAGCTGGGGGTGTGGGCTGCCCCTCAAGTTCTGATTCTGGGGCAGCAGGCTCTCTGGCTACGCCAGAGTCTGAAGACTGTCGGGGTGTAGATCCAGGCCGCCCAGTAGTACCCGATTCAAAAGACCCCACAGGAATGCTGGCAATGGCTGCCTTTACTTTCTGGGGAGCTTTTGGGCTGGGTCGCTGAGCTTTGGGAGCCACTAAGCTGTAGGTCATGGAGCCTGCCGGTAAAGGAAAAAAAGCATCTACTGAGCCAGGCCCACTCAAGCCCATTCCCTGCATTTCCCAGCTTGCACAAACCCTGCCCCTGAGCTGCCCTGACACCTACCTGTGGCGCTAGGGAAAGGACTAGTAGGGGCTGGAGTGGCAGTGGCAGAGGCTGGTGGGCCCTTGGGCAGAATGGTAGCAGCAGGTGGAGTGGTACTGGTGGCTACAGTGTAGACCAGGCTTGGCGGAGCTTGGGAAGGTGGGCCCAGGGGTGCTGAAGTGGGTGCAGGGCTGCCAGGGTAAAATGCTGTTATGACAGGACCTCCAGAGGCTGTACAGGCAGGAGGCAACTGGGGACTAGGCACAGGTGACACGCCCACCTGGCCAGGAGCCAGCAAAGGAGCTTGGCCTGCTGGGAGGAAGACAGAAGGGGCAGGGAACCAAGTTAGGATCTGGAGCTATCTCAACCCCACCCCAAATCCCAAGGCCACTTCTCACCTGAGAGCAGAGGCTGTACAAAGGCAGGACCACTGGGCCCCAAAGATGTGAAGCCCAGAGCTACAGAGCTGGTGGGCCCATATGAGGTCACTGTTCCAGTCTGACTGCATGCAGAACTGGTGCCTAGAGGCAGAGTGTGCCCACCTGCTGACTGTACATAGGTGATTCTGCCACAGGAGAGGAAAGGGGAGGAGTGAAGTGAGGTGAGGTGGGCTGGCCCTACTCCACCCCTGGTCTGGCCTAGAGTGAGGAAAGAGGCTTAACTGGACTCACCTTGTGGAAGAGGGCAACAGGACCTTCTGAGGCTGTGATGTGGGTCCCGGCATTGTAGCTGGGCTCAGGGGTGGTACCAGGCCACTAGGTGTGCTCACAGGCACAGGAGTCAGCTGGATAATCTGTGGGTGAAAGTGCCCACAGGCTAGGGTAAGCTATGACCCCAGAAGGCAGGGAGGGCTGAGGCCTACACTATAGGCCAGGCAAGAGCAGAGATCTGAGCTGGAGATAAGTCAGTTCAGAGACTGAGAGGAGGAGAATCTAGATGATGAACAGGTAGAGACACTCATCACTGAGAGAGTAGGCCATACAGAACCATTAGGAGAAAGAGGCAGTTACTCTGAGCATTGCTGAGCCTACCTGTTCTTCCAAGTTCTAACTAAAATGTTAATGTTTCCTTTTCACATCTCTCACTTAAAATATTAGCCCAACTCCTAAGCATATCCCTAAGAAAGCCCTGACACTCTGGGCTTTCTCTGAACATCCCCAACATTTTTAAAAATTTCAAGTGTTTGTGTGTATGTGCACTGTGTGTATGCAGTGCCTGCAGAGGCCAGAAGAGGTCATCTGATCCCCTGGAACTGGAGTGACAGGTGGCTGTGCACCTCCAGGTGGTTATGTGGTGCCGATAATCTAGGTCCTCTGCAAGAACAGCAAGTGCTCTCCAGTTCCCCCTCATCTACGCACCCTTTTTGAAACAGTGTCTTCCCTGGTGGACCTCATTACATAGAAAGCCTTAATCTCACGCAGAAATCCACTTGCCTATCTCCTGAGCACTAAGTGGGTAATACCACCGTGCCCAGCCCCAACTCATTTTCTACAGCATCTTACAGACTTCCATTGCTAACCCTCACTCAGAAAGGCACAACCTTCTCTCTTCCCCACCCTGCCCAGCAACTACCAGAACTTACAACTTGTTTGCTCTTTTGTTTTTCTTAAACTCTAATAAATGTTGATCCCCAAGCTTCAGATAAATACACAGAAGTGAAAAAAATCACCAAGTTCCAAAGTAAAAAAGTGGAAAAGCAAACAGGGAAGGCAGACAGTGACACAGGTGGACACAAGATGACACCCATCAGTGCAGAGAAGAGGTGAGGCCACTATCAGAGTGCCTTACCTTGCTAGGTTGTTGGGCACCATTTTGGACAGGTACTGAGAAAGGCGAGCTAACCAGGGGCAGTGGCTGACCAGCCCCTCCACCTCGAACTGACATGCTAGGGGCAGCCAGGGGGACTAGCACCTTCCCAGGCAGCAGCTGGGCTGAGCCACCTGAAGGTGTGGCCTGGACAGGAGAAACTGACTGGGCTAGAAGAGGCAACAAAAGAAAAGGTTACAAGACAGCCAAACAGGCTTGTGACCCAAATCCCTACAATGCCCAGCTCAGGCCTCACCTTTAGGGGGTGGGGCTGAGGGTACGGACTGCAGGATAGGGATGCCAGCAGTGGGTGCAGTGGCAGCCAGGACCTTGCCGTTGGTCGAGGTGCCCGGAGGGAGGGTGAAACGGATGCTGGTGGTGGGTGCAGGGCCACTGGGAGCTGCTGCCTTGGTCCCAGGGGCTGGTGCTGGGGCAGGTGCCACTTGAAGCTGCTGGGGCAGTGTGGGCAGGATGTACTGCACCTGTGTGATTCCCCCAGCCTTGCCTAGGGCACCTGGCTGCAGGATGCCCAGGGGTACTGGCCCATTGGGGCCACTCCCAGTACTTGCTCCTGAGCCTGCAGGGGTTGCACTGCCTGGGGCTCCCTGGGCAATAAACTGAACAGCAGGCGATGCAGGAGCCCCATAGCCTGGGGTGCCTACCAGCAAGTTGGTGACAGTAGCAGGTGCCTTCCCCACAGTGCCCAATAAAGGTCCAGCTACCAAATGTGGAGCTGGCGAGGTGGCTGCTGCTGCTGACTTCTTATCTGAATACACTAAACTGACACCCATTGGGGAGCCCCCAGGCACCCGGGATCCTGTGCCCATTTCAGTCCTGGCACCTGCTATGTCATTTGAAGATGCCTCAGCCCGACCAGAGGTGGGAAAGGGCTTAGAGGCAATGGGCACAGGAGTGCTGCTGACAGGCCGTACCACATTGGTGACCATGGTGGCAGCAGGGCGGCACAGAGGGGCTGCGGGAGCCCCATAAGCCAGTGGTGGGGCTGGGGCTGAGGGCACTCGTGTACCCTCCCGATCCTCCTTGCTCGGAGGCAGAACCAGTGTCTGCAGAAGGTTTCCTCCCCCACTGGGAGGTGCTGCAATGACAGAGGGGCCTGGTGCTTCAAGGCTACCAACACTTTCAGGTCTCTTGCGCCGAAAGGTGGCAGAATCCGTAGGAGGAAACCGAGTGGCCTTGGAAGGTGTTGCTGGGCCCCCGGCTCCAGGGGGTGGGGGCCGTAGTGGCACCGCTGTGCTGCCCTGACCAGACTCCTGGGTCTTAAAGGTTCCAGAGCCCAGTGAAAAGGAGGTGGAGACTGAGACTGAGGTGGAAGCAGGTGAAGAGGAGGATGATGGGGTGGGACCGTAGCCTTTGCTGAAGGCTGCAGGTGGATCCGGGGGCCCTGGAGGCTCAGGGTCCAGGGTTGGACGGCAATGGGTAAAGGAGGAGCGGATGACAGGTGAGAACACCTTACGGCCAAAGCCCTGGGTTAAGGAAAGAGAAGCCCAAGTCAGGCAGGGTAGGCAGCTGAACCCCTATCCCAGGAACCCTGCCTCCTTGCAAGCAGGCCAGCCAAAAGCACCCCTGCCAGCTGAAGACCAACTCATCCTGGACGTGACCAATTTTCCCGAGTCAGTGATCCATGCGCATTCTCTTCTAAGAGTGACAGGACAGCAGCATGTCCCAGCGTCCCCCATGCCTCACCTTGTTACCCTCTGGGTCCTCCCCAGAGCTGTCTCCACTTTCACTGTCAGTCACTCGTTCCTTGCACTTGAGATCAATGTCGGTGGTGCCAAAGCTGTCATCAGCTGAGGAGCAGAGGGAACAGTGTGAGGAAGGGACTGAGTACAGAGTGACCCAGGAGGAAATAGTCTAAAATAGACGCTGTGCTCTCCCTTCAGCTCTGTGCCAAGCAGACAAGTGGATGGTGGCCATGGTGGCAGCAGAGCGGGACAAAGGGAGCACAGAAGGCTAGTCCTGGGCTCAGGGTTATGTGCTCCGACCAAAGAAGAACCTGAAGCCGTACACTAGGAAGAGCATCTAGAGCTCTGCTAATGACATCCATATCCTTGGGTTTCCTGCATGGCTGGGAGCTTCCGTGGCTGAAGTATATCCAACAGTATAGTATACAGTCACAAACGTGGAAAAAAACCACAGGAGCCCAGGGACCAGCTACCCACTGAGCCTTTGCCTACAGGGCCCCCACCAGGATTGTGAGCCACCCTACTCACCAATGACATCATCATCCCCTTCTTCCTCACAGATGACCATCCGCTCCTCATCACTGGTCATGTCCTCACTGGCTGCACGCTGGGAACGAGAGGCTCGGGAGGGCAACAGTGGAGGCCGCCCACTAGTGGCCAAGGTACCTCCTTCACCAGGAGCTGCAAAAGATCCTGGAGCACCATACTGGGGGGAAGGCTTTGGGCCGGAGTATGATGCGGGGCCAGAAACCATCTGTGGGACAGGTGGCAGGGAGAGTTTAGGTGGGTCTGCTGCCCTATGCAGCCCTCCCTACCCCACCTCCCTGGTGACCTGAGACTCGAACCTGGGTCAGTTCTTGAAGTGCTTGGCTGTCTACTTCCCCACCATCAAGACTGTGCACCCCACTGTGGGAGAAGGCTCTGGGTCGGGCTGAGCCAGGTGCCCCAACTGCGTGTAGCCGTTCTGCTCCACAGGGGCCACTCCCTGGAACCTTGGTGTCCGAGCTCAAAAGTGTCTGGGCAGCAACAGACAGGAGCTCAGAAGACACTGTAAAGCAGAAGGTGCCCAAGCTGTAACAGTCAGGAAGCCTCCAACAAGCACCTGAACTGGCACAACCTTCCACAGGTGTCTCTAGGTCTGAGCACAACAGCCACTTGGTAGAAGTGAGACACCAGTCTCCAGTCCAACATGTCCTCCCACAAGCTTCTGTCCTGTGGGCCTGCAGGGAGTAAGCCCGTTTCCGGAAGCAGACATTCTGAGTATGCAAAGCCTGCACATTGGTCCATGAGGCTGTTTACTTAACCACTGGCCTGTCTGAGCCTAGTGTTCCTAGATGAGAGAAGCAGTGAGATCCCCACTTTTGTAGAAAGCTATATCCACAGTATTGTATCCTCTAAGTCTCCCGAATCTCCTAGAGGCAGCCGATCCAGGGTATTGTGAATGGCAGCGGCTCTAACTGTGGTCTTGGGGAGCCAACCAAGCTAGAGTTTAAATCGTGGCTATGGTGCCATGACTTTAATCAAGTAACTTGGTCTCTCCGAGGCTACTTCCTCACTGGAAAAGGGATCTGATTTCCAAGTATGTAGTAAGTGCTCAGTAAATGGCAGGAGGTAACAACTTGTATTTGGGTTTCTTATCTGCATTTCCCTGGCTCATTCATATAAATCAACTGCCAGTTCTTTTGTGGACGAGTCCTCAAAAGCAACAAAGAAGAGAAATTGAGCAAGCAAGGGGAAGGCTGGCAGCCCTCAGGGGGAGGTGGCAGGGGGAGAGCCAAGGAGCTGACTAACCCCCAGGGGCAGCAGCAGTTCCCGTCTCCGACATGCTCCGTTCCCGCGTCTCCTTGTGCCCTCCTGCCAGACCCAGGCTCGCAGGCTTGGCCTCTGAGCTGGACTTCTTTCGGTCCTTGTTGCACCATTTCCAATCTGGGTGGGCCTTGAAGTGGGCCTCTTTCACCTGGCAGGAAAGGGCAGGGCAACCCTTCACTCACCGCCCCCCCAGAGAACACTGGGGAGAACCAAGGAGAGGAAAGATTACCTGGAAGGCCAGGTCGTGGTATTTCTGCTTCTCTTTGGGCCCCAGGGCGTACCACCACTCGCCCAGGATCTTGCTGACAGTCCGGTTGTCCTGGTTGGGGTGCCGCTGGTGGACCAAGGCCCGGTGCCGCTTGCTGAAGATCATGAAGGCATTCATGGGCCGACGAATATGGTCCTTCTCCCGCTGCAGTTAACACAGCCCAGAGGACAGTTAGGACTAGGTTTGGGGCTGGCTTGGGTGGCCACAGCAGGGCAGAACTAAGGTATAAAGAAAGCACCTTGTTAGGACTTCGTCCATCCTTTTCAGAAGATGAGTCTCGTTCCTTGGGCAAGGCACTCAGAGACTGGGTGCGGCGCTTTCCAGGTGGCAGAGGCAACTGAATCTCAGGAGACATGATGGAGAGGAAGCTGTGGAGACCATCAGGAACAATGAAGAGCAGGAGTCTAAGACTCTGCACCTCTGCCCCAGCTGCCCCAGCCCATACCAGACCCTGGAGAACTCACGCATCATCATGATCACTCTCGGTCTCACTGTCCAGCCGGGGCTCTCCTGGAGGGCCAGGAGCCTCCTCCTCAGTGGTGGGGGGGAGACTTTTACCAGGATCCACACCACCCAAAGTAAGTGGAGGTCCAGGCCCTGGGCTCTCAGGGCACACTGCTCCAGGGGGCCGTCCAGGGTCAGCACCCCCCGTCCCTCCTGGTGGCTGCTCATGAGCAACAGCAGCAGACTCAGCAGGTTCTAGGATCAGAGCAGTCAGTCAGAGGACTCCAGGGCTATCTGGACCCCATCCCCACATTCCCATAGTCCCTACCCCTTACCTTTGCTCTGGTTGGAGGCCACAGGGTGGCTGGCAGGTTGCTGGGCCTCACTAGGCTGCACAGAGGGGTCGGGCTGGCTGGGTGCCAGGAAGGGGACTAAGGAGTGCCAGGGGAACACAGCCACAGAACGAGGTTCGACATTTGTCCACACTGTAGGAAGGAGCCATGTGAGCTGAGCACCAGGAGAGCTTGGCCCTGACCTACACAAATCAGGGTCCTCATCCCAACCTGTGCGAAGTGGCTCCACCCAAGCTTCAGAACCCATACCATGGGCCTTTCAGGCCATCAGTAAAACGTCATTCAGGAAAGGAAAAGAAAAACAAAACAAAAAATCCTAAAAGAAAGCACCCCAGGAAAAAAGAACTAGTACTCATGTCCCACTCTTCCCTCCCAACCTCCACCAGCCCTGCCACCAGGGACCAAGCCAGAGGAACTGGCTCTTGCCACAAACCAGGTCACTCTCAGCTGCCATTCCCCACGCTGATGTCCTAAGACCTTTACAAGGCTGGACACTCCTCCCAACAGCCATGTCATCAGGGTCTCAGGAACTGTGCTGCCACCTGACACAGCCTCACCTTGGCCTCACACTCCCCTCTCTTCTACTCCTGAGGTTAATGGTTCTATCTGCCCTCCCTGCCTCTAAAACAGTCCCATAGCGAGTAACAACCTCCTTGCCTTTAACCCCCAACAACCAATCTCCAGAGAGCCAGACCTGCCCCCTCCTAGGTGGAGTCCAGGTGGCTCTCCTCTTTGTCTCCTGAACAGACTCCAACACCCAGTAAGAAGCTTCCAGCCCTGTAAACCACTGGGCTTATCTCATGCCCAGTGCCCAGTTTTCTTGCCCAGAAAGATGGGAGGGTGTGGTAAACACCTCAGAAAAAAAACCAAAGGGACAATGGGACAGAATTGTTATAAGCAGCCCAGAGCAAGCTCAAGTACCCGGTGTTTTCCTTGAGGTGATGGGCAGGAAGATAATTCCCTCACCAGTGGACTTTTGGAAGGTTAACATTCAGGCCCAGCTGCACCTGAGAACTGGCTGGGAAAGCCGGTAATCCCTGAGCTGGGACCACGCCTGCTGGAACTGAGGAGCAAACCCAGGCTATCAGTGAGCTTCCCCACATTGGCAGGCCGCAGGCTTCAGGGGAAGTGGAACCAGCAGAGGAGAGAGGCCCCTGCTCAGGGGGGAAGAGGGAAGGAGGGAACCGCCCTATCTCTGATATCCATCACTCCCTGCCTCCCCCTGCTCCAGAGCATCCTGACCCGAGGTGACCTCACCCCAATACTTTCTGAAATCTAGTCTGGGGGAGCACTGTATGAAGAACTGGCCTCAGGACCTGATTCTGAGGGGCTGACAAAGGAAAGGAGCCCTAAAGGAAGCAGAGAAACAAAACTGGAAGGCACTCAAGATTCCTAACAGCCCTGCCTCCCCACCTAGGGTCCCCAAAGCCAGCCAGACTCCAACCCCAAGACAACATGCAAGGCCCTGGATGTGTTTCTACCTCCAGAAAAATCTTTCTCATCAAGACTTCCTAGCTTTCGTGAAAACGGGGAGAGCGGTGAAGAGGCCAAGCAGACAATGGGGTAAAGTCCTACCCTCATCCTAGTGCAGTACCGTCCAGGTGTTCCTCTCTCCCACCCTCCCAGCAAGCTACACCATAAATACTGCTGCCTACAGTCCGTTCTGAGCCAACAGTGCTCACCCCACCTCCCCGGAAACCTGTCCTTAGACCACTACTCTAAGCCCCCTCCCTGTCCTTATTCTACAGCTTCCACCAGCAGGTCTCAGTCTACTCCTCCAAAGCCTGTTACTCTGGAGCCCTTAGCACCAATCAGAATGGATCTGTTCCATCCCGTCACTTAAGCACCACACCTGTCTCCATGTACGCCCCACTCCTCACTCCCACCGCTTGGCTACACTCACACCTGCCATCGCTAACCACTTGGCCCCGCTAGACTCTAAACTTTCTCAGCCATCCCTTTACTCTTCCTCTACCGTGCAGGTGCTATATCCCATCACTGATACTCGGCGCTTAGCACCCCGACACATTGACCCCTGCAGTCCCAGCGCCAGACGCTACTGACCGAACATGCCGAGGCCACGAGAGGCCGCGCCAGACGCGGGTATCAGGGGCCTGTGGGCCGAGTACATGGTCCGGAGCAGCGGGAACCCGACAGGGGATCGCACCTCCTCAGCGGCCGACACCGCTCTGCCCGTAACCCGCTCCTTGGCCGTCGCCGCTCCGGCCCGGGGGGAGCGGGAGGCCGTCGCCGCATGCCCCCCCCCCCCACAGCCCCCTCCGGCCACCCCACGCGGGGGTCTCCGCCGGGCGCGCCTGCGCAAAGCGCCGCCTGCCTCCCGCCGCCCAGGGGGCGGGGGAGGTCAGCGAGAGTCGTCCCCGCCCCGCCCCCCGGCGCGCGCGGGGGCCGTCACGGGGCGCGCGGCACGGGGGCCATCGGCGCCGCCCCCTCCCTTTCCCTCCTCCCTCGCAGAGTCCAGCAGGCGGGGCAGGCGGGGCGGGGCGCGGCGCGCGTGCGCGGGGGCGGCCCCCTCCCTTCTCCGCTGGCTCGCTTGCTCCCTCCCTCCCTCGAAGCTCCGGCGGGTAACGGCTCTGGCCCCGCGCGCCCGGCAGTCAGAGCCGCCGCCCCGCCTTTCCGGGCCCTGGGCCGGCGGCTGAACACCAGGTCAACCTCGGGTCCCCGGCGGATAGACGGACTAGCGTGCTAGCGTCCGCGCGCTCCAAGCGAGCCCCGCGCCGAACCACCGCCGCCTCCCCGCCCCGCCACTACTACGCGCTCCCCTCCCCCCGCAGCGTTCCCCCCGCCCCTTCCCCGCTTCCCCCGCGGCCTTCCGCGCAAGCACTGCCCCCTGCGCTTAAGCCTATTGGCTGCTGCCGCCGCGCGCGGGTCAGGCCCCGCCGCGCCCGCCCCCATTGGTCGCCCCGAGGGAACGTCAGTCATATGCAAATAGGGACGGGGCGGGGCGGACTACGGTTGGCTCCAAGCCGGCCGGGGGCGGGCCCGCAGTAGGGTGGCAGGGAGGGCGCACTGCAGCAAAGGCAGCAAGCCAGGGGGGCGGTTCAGGGTGCTGCGCTGCAGAGGCCCGAAGTTGAGTGTCGTGCTATGTCCAGTGCGCGCGAGGAACACGCTCACTCACGGTGTGGCCGGCCTGGCGCACAGGGTCTTGCTGAAAGGACCAACGGTGACGGATAGGGCAAATCATCCCTGAGCCCTAACTCAAGTACACAGGCTCGCGCAGACTCTTCATAAGATATATTTCCATGCCACACCCATTGTCACTTACACACCGCTACGGGCACTGCACGCCCTCTGTCTTACACCCATACTGTCACACGCGAAGCCATACTTCGCACACCTGCTAGCACAGGTGTACTACCTCAAAAGTACACACGATCCTTAACTCCCTACCCGCCATCGCTTTATATTCCTCACTAAAATGTGCATGCCTTCACAACACTCATCAAACTTCCGCCAGCCCACAAGAATTAGACCAGCCTCAGCAGGCATTGTTTGTCCACTATACACACACTCACTCTCACATGGCCTTCCTAAGTACCCACTCAGTACTCCCACACCAGAACACACTCACAGACTCTATCAAACCGATCCCACACTCCAGGGCACCACCTTCTTCAATACCCAGACCCATCAGGTATCCAGAACCCCATGGCCTTCCACCATCATCACACTATAAAGCTACCAGGCACTCTGGGCCTTCTATTTAGCAGTGTAAGGAGGTGAGTAACGCCACTGCTCACCCTCTGTTGCCCCCAGAAAAAGGACCAGGAGAAAGGAAGGGAGCTACCACTGGAACAGCCCTGTGGTGGAAGCCTGTATATGTTATCTTGTTCACTGATGTTTCACAGCCACCTAGGAAGAGAGATCAGCCTTATGCCTAGTGTTTACGAGAGAAGATGAAGCTCAAAGAGGCTGAATAAATTATGCATGATCACACAGCCAGGGCTTTACATACTCAAGAACAAGTTCAAGTGTTCATCATCACTCAAGGTGGACACAAGTGGGAATTCCAAAAGGCCCAGAAACAAGATCAAACAATGACAATATAGTACAGTAAGCAAGCAGCCCCCAGGCCAGGGTCTGGGGTCTCCCCGAGTAGAAGAGGAGACCTGGGTTCACTGGACAGGTAACAGTCACACAAGGGTAGGTCGATCAAGAGCAGGCAATCCTCCTTTTCAACTTGCCCTGTTCACTGACAAAGCTGAAGGCAGGAGATGGCAAGAAACTGAGTCACTTGATCCCAAGGGGACAGGCAGGTCTGTAACCCTCTGACCTCCAGAGGGCCAGTCACTTGGCTGACAGCCCAGAGGGGCTACCAAAGGGACTATTAGGTGACTGCCCCCTCCCCTTTATGCAGCCCCTGACTCAGACCCTCCATTACCTCACTGCCCTAGGGACTGCAATGTGAGGCTGAAATCAATGTGGCCCACTATCTCCCCACTGCTGCCCCTCCTCTCCCCAACTGTGAGTCTTAGTGAGTCACCTACTGGCAAGTTAACCCCTTCCCCACTGCATTGTAGCCCAGGGACAGAGCTCGGAGAAGGCAGACTTCCCTGCTTCTGTTGGGTGAGAAAAAGCCAAGCACAGCACAGCACAGCAGGAAAAGAGGGCCTCACATCTGGGAAGATTGCACATCTGGTGGAACACACAGTACCCATGGAAAAAGGATAGGAAGAGGCCCTTTTCGGGGCAGGGTACAACCAAGTGGGGGCCCTGCCTGGCAGGGAGGGGCTGGAATCCGGGCGGGAAGGGCCCCCCTGCCCTGGGCACTGGGCCAGCCCTATACTTAGCTTCTATTGTTCAGGGTGGAAGAACCCTGGGTGGGGGTGGATTACGAGTGAAAGGGAAAGAGCAGATCCTATCCCCCAAACAGCTCCCCCTCTCCAGTCATACCCAACCCTAACTGGGGCCTCCCAAGTTGGAAAGGGCTGAGGGTTTCCCTAAACCGGGGCCCCAGCCCTATGTGAGAGGAGGTACACAGCCATCCTTCACTTGCCACCACAGGTACTGGGCAGGGCTATAGTGGGAGCCACCCTCTGCACCACCTCTCATCAACTCTACAAAAGCTTTAGCCCAAAACTAAGTAGCTCCCAACAAAACACACCATCCTGACCTGGGGACAGAACCCAAACACATCAACAGCCACCTGGGGTGGTGCAGGCCAAGACCTGCCCTGACGCCTGGGGCAAGCTGCCAGGGATGCTGACAGACCCAGGGACAGGCCGACTCACTCGGAACTCATGGCCCCAATTATTGAGCCCGCGAGGCACCGCGCCCTCGCCAGCCGCCCTTGGCTGCTCCCCGCCCCGGTCCGGGCTCGGCTCACCACCCCGGTGTCCCCAGCTTCCCTCACCCGCTCTCAACATACACACCCACCTACCCACCCACCCATCCCGGGAGGCGTCGGCGACGGCCAGAGTTGCCTGGGGAACAAGCCTAGGATTGGGCTGGCAAGGCTCCACAGGGATGGGGGGGGGGGGACTAAAAATAGCGCCAGGGTGAGTCAGTGTGCGCCAAGCTAGGGTAGGCAGGGAGAAAAAGGGGAAACGAGAGAGGGGAGAAGTTGGGGGGTGTCTCTAGGGATTGGGAGAAAAGCAGGTTGCAGGTGGAGAGTGGGATGCGGGCTTGGGGGTGGAAAGGTGCGAGAGCAGGGAGTGGTTGTGTGCAGGCTCCGGGGCTGGGAGGGCTACTCGGCGCGAACAGTGGAAGGCGCCACCGCCCGGCGGAGGAGGGGGCGCCGCCCTACGTTCTCCTACTCTCAGAGCGCTCACGAGATTTTCCACTAGCCGCCTGGCTCCCAGCCAGTCCCCGACAGGCCCTACAAAGCCGCTTTGTGCTTGGAAGGCGGGCGAGTGCCCGGCCGGCCTGACACCCACGCGGGCCGCGACGGGGCGCGGGCCAGCTGGCACCCAGTCTGTCTGGGATGGGGCGCGGGGGGGGGGGGGCACCCAGCCCGGAGGACCTAGCCACATAAGGGTTAACTACACTGAGGGCGGGGGTGGGGTGAGGAAGGGAGCCTCTGCCAATCGGCGGTCGGAAGGTGCGACAGTAACCAATAGAAAGGACCGAGTCCCGCTGCTAGCGTGGTGGAGGTGGTAATCTACCCCCAAGGGTGCGCGGGAATCCGCACCCATAGGTGCAGACGAGTTTGGGCGCGGTCTGTCTGTGTCCACAAAGCCCCAGGTGCACCGTTTTCCTGTCTTTTTTGCGAGCAACGGGCTTGGAGGCGGGGGAACATCTTGCTTTCAGGAGATGCCGCAACCGCCATCTGAACCCAAGCCTGTCAAGACTCCAGTTTTTCAGCCGAAATAGAGACTGGGGTTTCCTACCCGCGCCCTCGTGCGGAGCGGGAACCAGGGACGAAGTGCGGGCGGAGGAGGCGGTGCGCCGGGCTAGGGTCCAGCCGCCTGCGGTGCAGCCGCTGCCGCCGGTGGTAATGGGAGCCAGACGCCGTCGCCGCCGCTAATGCGCCTCCCTCCCGGCCACTAATGGAGCCATTAATGCCCAGGCGCCAGGGTCTTCGGGATGCACGCCTTCCCCCCCCCCCCCGCCCCCCGCGCATGCGTGCGTCTGCTGCCCCACCGCCAGCTGCCACGAGGAGGCAGCCTGATCCCTCTCAGTAATCAGGTGCTAGAAACTATTAAGCTTGGAGAGTTTGGGGTCTCTTACCAAGACTCCTACAGGCTCAGGAAAGTTCCTTATCATCTCCCTCATGTAACGCTCTTCTGTGATTCTTCCCGTCTCAGATAATCTACTGAGATCTGATCCTTAAGAGCCAACCTTCACTTTACCAGCTCTAAACTGTTTCTAAGTTTTACACTTGCCCCAGCTTTTCAGCCCCCATTGCAACCAACCTCTAAGTCTGGAGCTCTGGCTAACTACGAAGAGGTCATGCATGTTCATCCTTTCTTTCACGACCTTGAACTCTGTTTATTCCACATACTTCAGCTCTATGACACCCCTACCTGAACTTTCAAGTAAGTCTACAAGAACCAGAGTTGTCCTGACCTCTGGCTTCCTCTGATAGGAATACTCTTAGCTCTCCCCTGTCACATCCTGTATTTGCCTTTCCCACTCACTTGCCTTGGGACTGCTCAGCCCTGCAGCCAGCAGAAAAATGAACTGGAATTGATACCAGTTCGTTGTTGGAGAGAAAGTGGGTATCCTAGTGGGAAGAATGTGAGTTCCACAGGGAGTCAGGGTGACACAGGTTCAACCCCTTCAGTCCCTCTCTAGGACTCATTTTCCCCCCACTGATCATGGCATAGTGATACCTGGTCTTTTGAACACCAAATGTGTCCCCTGGAAGACTGGGATGGGGTATTTGGGTCATGCCCTCTAGCAGGTAGGTGGATGACATGAGACCTGCTTTCCTGCCACCCACTCTAGCCGGATCTCCTAGCTTTGCCCATATAGCCCCCGTCTTCCTGCCAGTGGGGAACAGGTGTATGGTGGGTGGATGTACAAGCTAGACCCGCGGACATGTCTAAGCAGGTTACAGGGGCAATAACAAACAGTTCATTTGTAAAAGACCAAGAAGGAGCCCCCAGGCCTGGACAACCTCCCTATACTCTAAGATATGGGAAAGTGGGTGGGTGGGGGGTGGCTCAGCAGGTAAAGGCATTTGTTGTACAAACGACCAAAATTAAATTTCTTGAACCTACCTAAATGTGCAAGGAGAAAACAGACTCCACAAAACTGTCTTCTGCTTCCCTCACACACTAATAATTTTAAAAAGAAGGAAAGGGGAAGGAGGCTTAGTGTTTGGCCACTGCCCTCCAGTTGAAAAAGATTAAAGATTCTGGACCTGCTCAGAGGGTAAAGTAGCTTGCTGCTAAGCCTTGCTACCTGAGTTTGATTCCCACAGGCCACATGATAAAGATAAAAGGACTGAACTGACTCCAACAAGTTGTCCTCAGATTTGCACAATTTCATTGTGGCACACACACATGCACATTCTCTCACACTCTCTCAAATCTGTGAACATTAAGGGAGAGAGAGAGAGACTGACATGCACAGAATAGGGGTATGAGGCTGGGACAGAGGCAGCAAGAGTATCTAAATAATGTGAGAGAACTGAACGTGGAAGGAAGCACACAGATCTGACTCCAGCACTTGAGAGGCTGAGACAGGAGGACTACACTAAGATCAAGATCAGTCTGGCCTATAAATGAGGAAAAGTATGGGGAAAGCCCTGGGTTCAATCCCAGTACCGTGTAAAGTGGACAGGCTTGGAGGCCCTCAAGAGGCAGAGGCAGGGGAATCTATAGTTTACGTCCAGCCTGGTCTACATAGAGAGTTCAGGAACAGACAGAGATATACAAAGAACTCCTGTCTCAAAAACAAACAAACAAAAAAACAAAACAAAAACCAACAACCATAAAAGACTTCAAGGGCCAGCAAGAGCTATATGAAACCTTGCCTCAGAAGCAACAACAGCAAAAATAACAAGGGCAAAGTTAAATGAAAAGGGAGGACTAGGGGAGGCCACAGCAGACACAGAACCCCCTCCCTCGATTGGGAGCCAAGACAGAAGAAGCTGGGCTGAAAGCTAGGCAAGGGCTGAAGCCCAGGTAAGGACAAAACCATGAAGGTATTAATTACACCTAGGCAGTCCTGAAACAGACAGCTGGAGGTCAGAGCAACACGGCAAAGCCATGCAGGAAACTAGGAGCAGACAAGAAGGTCATGCCAGCAATGGGACTGAGACATCTGGCCTCCTGGGTGGGGACTCCAGGTTGGTACTGGAGGGGTGTTCCTTTCCTGGGGAACAGGCGGGAAGAGTCAAAGGGAGGTGGCAATGGCAGCTGGCTGGCCATGCCATGATCAGAATGCAGAGAATGCCGGCAGCCTGCCCCAGCATGTCCCCCAGAGGAAGCAAATGCCTAGGGCGGGGGTGGGGGTGGAAGGGAACAGGAGCAGGCAGGCTGTCCTGGCCCACCCCCTCACACCTGCTGCCCTCCGATAGAAGGTCAGGCCCTGACATGGAAGGGCAAAAGGGGGCCAGGACTGTGATCCTTTTATGCCACTAGACACTGTTAGCCCTGCTTGAACTTTGGAGGCTGTAAGCCTCCAGGCACCTGCCTCCCAGAGGCTAGGGAGGGAGGCCTCTGGGAAGAAAATGAAAGGCTGCCTGCCTGAACCCTGAGGGCAGCCCAGATACCTCAGTATGGGCGTAGTCAGGGAGTCACTGCTCAGAACCGCCAGGACGGGCGCTGGACAAGTTCTAACAACCAGGTGGCCTCCAGCAAAGGCCTCCCTTTCCTGAACCTTAGCTCGACATCTGGACAGCAGAGCTAGAAATCCTTGTTGTACAGCATCAGATGGATTTGATGAGATGGACCCCTAGCCTGGGGCTAGGCACATAGTATGTGATCAATAAAGGGTCATTTTAATCACAGCTATCATCATCATCATCACACTGATAGTACTTAAATGCCTGGTATATGGAGCCAGATAGTGTGTTCAAATCCTGGCTCTCTCTCTTCTTACCTAGGTAACCTTAGGTAAGTGACTTAGGACTCTCTGAGCTGCAGGCTCCTCCAGGATTTACTAGGACGTATCACGGTGCTGACATCCTCTGAGGGAATACCCAGTGGGGCTCACAGACATGGTATGCCAAGGAGTGCCCTGCTGGCACCCAATAAGTTGTTCCAACTGGAACTCTCGGTAGTGAGTCTTATGATCTGGAAGCTGGAAGACCTGGGTAAGGCAGAGGTGTGCTTTCCCTGCTGGGTGACATCAGGACCTTCTAGTCAAGGCCTCAGTTTTCCTCATCTGGACATGACAGAGAGCCCTTCCTGGGCCTGTCCTAGCACGCTGCAGCATTACCTACCTACAAATGGTACTGCTGCCCAGCCTGCCGAGCCTACCCACCCAGCAGTGGAGGACATGTGTGTCAAGGTATGTGTCAGTAAGCAGTGGAGGCTGTGGGCACATAAGAAATAGGTACTTAGGGTAGCTAGAGACCTCCCCCTGCAGTTTACAGATCTGCCTAAACGGAAATTCCTGCTGTGCATACTTCAGAAATGGTCTGGGTCAACTACAGTAACGGATGTAAACTGTGCTGGGGAGAAGGTTGAGGCACACTGCTCACAACCTCAGTAAATGAGCACAGGGAACAGACACAGTCCACATCCCTGTGCCCTGGCTCTGGAGACAGGCGACTACGACGGTGCTTTGTTAGGGGCAAGGCCTAGCTCATTTGTCAAGTGGCTCCACCCTGAGCCTGAACCACAGCAACTCCTACCCACAGCCACAAACCAGACTCCTTCCCTTACCATCTCCTCTGCTCTCAGGGCTTGAACCTCCCTCCATAGTGCTGTTATGGTCTCATCTCAAACCCTTCTATGGCTCCCCACTGTCCTCAGGTAACATTCCCAAGTCCTCTGAGGTCTAACTTTTGCTCACCAATTCCACCACAAACCCCAACAACCCCCTACTTTCCAGGGGTTGTCTCTAGTCTTCTAATTATCTGCTTCTTCTACTCGATGCCTTCACATACACTCTCCCCTGTCTACCTCCCTTGCCTCACTCCCATCTACATGGTCATCAAGCAGCAAATCATGGCCCTTTCTCCAACCCCTTCCTGATTTTTCTGACTGGATCACCATCATCTCAAGACAGGCACAGCTTTCAGACCATTGACCATCAAGCCCCAACCACTTTATATTGCTACTGTTCACACATAGCTGTCTACTGCGCCCTGTCCTGAGGATAGGCAAGCTAGATTCCCAGCTGGAGGAGTGCCCAGTACCCACCCTCCAATCCACCTTACACACGTGAGAAAAGGGCCTGTCGAGAGTCTTAGTCTCCAGGTCTTTTACTGAGCACCAGGGCCAGCCTGCCTTTGTGTGAAGTCACTAGCCTGGCCTCAGTTTCTTCCAAGCAAACACATTCCTGGCACTCACCTATCAGTGATATAAAGACAAAATGAGCTAACATTTGAAAGCGTTAGCTTGGGGTGTGTGGTTGATTGCTGTGTTATAGGCTGGGTGTGAAATGTGGTAAGATAACCCCGAGCCATGCTTATCTTCTTGGAGGCCCAGTCCTCCAAGGCCCAGGAGATGTCTTCATGACTAGCACTCTGTGCCTCCATCAGCCCCACAGGGGCCTGTCTTGGGAGTGTGTTCTCAGGAGAGCCTTGCTGTTGATCCCCAACACCCTGTAATAATGCCACACCAAGTCTGAAAAGTCCCTTGCCTGGCATGTGGGGCTCTACCGGATCTGCCGGGCAAAGACCAATCTGCCCCATAGCCCTCCTAGGACAAGCAGCTCATCACCCTTGAAAGCCCGGCTCCAACGGCAGCCCAGCCACCTACCCTCTTACCTGTTCCGGGCCTGCCCATGATGACTTCCTTCTTGGGGGCAGGGTGGCTGGGATAGCTGCTCGGCACTAGAACTGGCAACAGGGCAGCAGGTGAAGGGTGAAAGGCCACGGGCTGGAAGGGTGAAGAAGCCAGGCCCAAGGTGGGCATCGGCTGGGCCACAGCAGTCGGTGCGGCTGGAGGCACAGTGATGGGCACAGGGGCAGGCAGAGGTGGAGGCAGGCCAGGTTTCCCGCTGGCCACCCCAGGGGGCACTGGGGTCTCACGGCAACTCCGTCCAGGTCCCCCGGCCCGTGCCTCACCGGCAGTGCCCACCTCTCCAGGGAATTTGGAAGGCAGTGGCACATCGGGGTTGCGGACAATGACAGGTGAGTCCCGCTGCACGGCGGGTACCCTTCGCACAGAGGGCCCTGGATCTGAGGTGAGTCCAGCAGGTGGGGGCAACAGCAGCAATGGTGAAGGCTGGCGGGAGCGAGAGAAGGGCACAGCCGGTGACACAGCTCGGAAGCCAGCCGGTGTGGAGGGGGTAGGTGTGTGGGACACGGAGTCCACTCCAGAGTCTAAGCTGTCACTCTTGGGGAAGTCTGGGGCGGCTCCCCCACCTCCTGCTCCGGAGGCCCCCAATGTCCCTGGATGGGGCAGCAGTTCTGTCTTCCTCCGCCCAGGGCTAATGGGCACAGTAAAGGTTAGGTTGGTCTGGAAGGTGGGTAGGATGCCAGAGGAATGGCGCTCACGAGGGGCAGGTGGCGGTGGGTGGGGGCCCAGGTCTGGTGGTGTCAGCACGCCTGCCTTAGGGGTGCTGGCGCTCAGGTGGCGGCTGCGAACAGCAGTGCGTTGGATGACAGGTGAGGCATTTATGGGGCTGAAATTGGCAGGGCGGAAGCCAAAGAGCGGCGAGGGTGAGGGAGAGGGGGCTGGAGAGAAGGGCGACTGTGTAGAGACCGGAGAGAAGGAAGGTGTGCCTGAGCGGGAGCTGCCAAGTGACACCAACATCACAGCCGCCTCACACTCATCAAACTCGAAGCGTGACAGGTCAGCAGGCGCCACTAGACGTGGGCGGGAGTCTCCCCGGGCTGCCACACTGCTGGCCTCACTGTCCCTCGAAGTCTCATCGCCCCAGTCAAACTCAGTGCTTCCTTCCCGGGCTGCCACACCCGCAGGCCGCCCAGTCCCACCTGGCCCACTGTCTGCCAGGCCCTCCATCTCTTTGGTTCTCATGGACAAGTGGCGCGAGCAGTACCCGCGCCGCTGGGACTCCTTCATGCAGCCATCCCGAGAGCACAGCCGGCGCCACTGCTTGCCATTGAACTTCTTTCGGATGCCATTGGGCGTGCAGACCACGTCGCCCTTCTTGTACTTCTGCTGGGCGGCTGTCAATGGCGTGCGAGCACGGGCTGCTGGTGCAGCTCCCTTCTCCAGTGAGGCCACACTGCTACTGCGGCTGCCACCCTGGCTCCCTTCCTGGCAGGGCGAAGGCTGCTCACTAGGGCGGCCAGGGCCACCAAAGGCTGGGGACTTCGGGGGTGGTGACAGGAGCTGGGGTGGAGGCAGTGGGAGCAGGACAGGGGTGCCCAGGGATGGTGGGTGCTTCTCCTCCCCCTCCTCGCAGCGAGTCCCCAGGTTGCTACCAAAGCTGATGTTGGAGACCTCAGCATCCTCAGGTTGCTTGGGCTCCACGGAAGAAGGACAAGGAGGCAAAGCGGGCCCAGGCTCTGCCTGCTCCTCCTCTGGGCCTGCAGGGTGCTTCCTCAGCAAGGCCCCAGGTTCCCAGGGGGGCCGAAGCAGGCGCAGGCTAGAGCGAGTAACCCAGACAGCCTCCTCAGGCTCACGGTGCAGTGTCTGTTGGGCTTGTGGCAGTGTGCCTGGTGGGCCTGCATGGGAGCTGGGGCCAGGGCTGAGGCGGACCTTATAGGCAGCTGGTTTAGTGGCCACTTCCACCACTACACCCTCTCGGTAGGCAGCCACACCAGGTTCCACACAAGTGCAGACAGCCGTGCCCACCATCAGTGCACCTGGAGGTGGTGTGACATCCAAAACAACGTCCACACCACCACCGGGTACTCCTTCATAGAAAGTCAAGGCACGGTCCCCAGGGAACTGCACACCCAAGTCCTGGCTACGGCGCACCTGGCGCACGACTGCAGGCAGGAAGAGGCCATCACCACGCCGAGCCAGCACCCGCTGAGACCTCAGTTGCCGCAGGTCATAGCCTTCACTGGTGCCTGTAGAGGGCCAGGGGCCTGGACCACAAGCCTCAGGGGGCTCGTCCTCCAGGTCGGCTGAGTGCTCACTGGCCGTGTCAGTAGAGGAGGACCGAGTGGAGGTGGGTGGCCGAGGAGGCACACCCAGGGCACTGGCGTCCTCAGGCGTCCGCTCCCGCTCTTCAGGGGCTCCTACCACACCAACATTTCCAGTGCCATGCTCCTCCACATATTTCTTCTTCGGGGCCCGAGACTTGAATGTGGCTGTCTTGCGACTGAGTGAGGGCTCCCAGCGGCCTGCCTCCCCATCCCCCTTAGGGTCCTCAGTTAGGCCTGGAGTAGGATCATTGGGCTGCAGCTCTGGATGTGTTCCCTCAGCTCCAGGGTCCCGCTCAGCCTCCTCTTCCTCACCCTCTTCAGCCTCTTCTGGCCCTGCCTGCTCCTGTGGCTGTGCCTCCTCCTCCTCCTCTGGCTTGTCACCCTCCCCGGCCCCTCGCCGTCTCAAAGCCTTGGCCCTGGTAGCTGGTGGGGACTTGCTGCCACTGGCGGAACCTGCAAGGCCAGGGCATGCCTTCTTCATTGGCTTCATCGTCTGTCCACCTGTGAGACAGGAGAGCAGCAGGGATCATCGGAAGGGACTGTGAATACCCACAGACCCAGGGCCCCTCGGGTCTTTCTGCTTGCTGAGCTGACTGCCTCCGCTCCATGACCCACAAGACTACCTCTAGCTCACGTGAGCTCTGGCAAACATTCACACACAGACTGGCACCGGGCTGGGTCTCCTGAGCATATACAACCCTGACTCCCTGCTCCTTCTGCAGGGGACATGCAATGTGCACAAACAGACTCCAGGAGTGTGAGGATCACTGAGAGTTCACACCATGGAGCAATCACACTGTCCTGAGCCCTTTGCTAAGCTGCCTGCTTTTTCCACCCAACAGCCCTAAGAGGTGAGTGCTACTATGAAGCAAGGTGCAGAGAGACTGGTGCTTGGATTAGGATCATCCACATACAAAGCAGCCAGGGCAGGGGGTTCAGGGGAGGGTCGGGTCTGAACCCAGGTGCTCTAGGGCCACAGAACTGAGCTCCTAACCACTGCCCTGTGCTGCCAATCATGTGACCCACACATCATGCTTGCTCTCACTCTCATCACCTAGAAAGCACACACACAAATGCACACAGAAACTCACGCACATAAGCACCAAGCCACAGAAAGGAGGTGACACAGCTGAGATGCAAGCTTCTCTCCTCCCTCTACTCTCTCTCCACCCCTACAGGCAGTCATGCATGGCCAGGTACTGTGGGAAGGAGTAGGCAGCTCAGAGTCCCTAGGGATGCTTGCCCACTCTGCTCAGTATCCCAGGTCTGCCAGGTACAACCATCTTCCCAGGTCCTGGCAGGGAGTAGGCAGGGGCACGTTTGGGGCAAGAGCTCACACCAGCACTGCCACAGGACTGTACATGAGCACACGCACGCGCACAAATGCAGCACACGTCATCACACAGTGGGACACAGAACTGCACACCCCAGGGTTTCTCTGTCCCACTACACAGGAGGGAGTCTTCCCCTTTCCCCAACAGCACCCAGAGCAATGCCTGCAAGCCCAGCCCTCACTTCTGGCCTGCACGTATCCTCACCCAGACTGAGCAGGCTGGGCAGGGTGTCTGAAATGGCCAGCACCCTCAGGGACCCAAATATGCCCAGACAGCTCCAGGTGGGGGTAAGGAGGATGAGGTCAAAGACAGCAGGACAAGCCCAACAAGCCAACCTCACCCACTTCCTGAACAGTCACTCTGCCCGCCCCCTTTCAAGCTGCCCTGAGAAAAGAAGAAAAAAAAAAAAAAAAGGGCAAAACAAAACCCCTAAAACTTTACTCCAGAGTGACTTGGAAAACTTGAGAAGCCAAACATTAGCTGTCCTAGATTCCGCCAAACACAATCAGAGACCCCTCTGACAGTCTTCAGGCTGACTGCGATCCCAGATCTCATGCTCTCCGACTTGAGGCCTTCTCCTTCTGTGGGACAATTCTGGGGTTCTCACTGGCAGACTCTGAAGGGCCTGGGATCAGCACCAAGGTGCTGTGAGTTAAGCCGACTCCACTGCCATCTCCCCACTGACCTGCTAGGGCACCATTCAGGAGCCTGAGATCTGGTACAAACACTGTCCAAACATAAACCTTTACACCCCACCCAGGGCCTACAAGCACACCAGCCAACATCCCTTACCCCTGTTACCTGGACTGGTCTCTTTACCCCAGAGCCAGACCTCTCTTTCTTGGGGCCTACCTTCTTCCTGTGCACCATAGCTAACTACTACCCAGGGTCCCGCGGGCCCTCACCTCCCTTTCAGAACGTGAAACTCCTGAAGCTGAGGCCACCCCATGCCCTTTAGGGTCTCATCCTCTCTATTTCCATCCACCCTCCTGACACCATCTTCGCTTGCCACTCTCTCCCATCTTGTCACCACCTCTACCTTATTTTCTCAGATACTAGGCCCCCTCCTGTTACCCCCCCCCGCTGGTCACCCCCATTTATTTATATCACCTATTCCTCCTATTCACTCTTCTGTCGGCCATCTCTAGACCTCCAAATCTGACACCTCTGCCCATCGCCTCTCTTTATCACCCCCTCCAACTCGGTCCCCTTCCTCTCCCTGTCACCCTGATCTAATCCTGTTACCCCTCCATTCCTGTTATCAGTACTCTCCCCTAGTTGCTCCTTTTCTGTCACTCCCCACTTCCTACCACTTCTTCCACTCTGTCACCCCTTCCCACACCATTCCGCCCACCTCTTTTGCCCTGTACCCCTTTCCCGTCCCTGCCACCTGTCCCCTCTCGGCCTCCAGCTCCCCTCCACCCCCACGCAGTGTCAGCCCTAGCCCCGCCCTTCACCTCGGGCTCCGCGGGGTTTCGGGGCGGGGGGCCGTGGCCCCGGCTCAGTCCGGTCCGGTCCCTCCCCGCCCCCCCTCCGGCTCTCCCTCTCGATTCTCCCTTTTTTTTTTACTCCAACACACAAAATGGTGAATGGACCTGCAACAGCTGGAGCAACCAGCCAATAAACGGCCACAACCCCGGTGACCGGCGCCAACCTAGACCAATAGATATTCGCTGTCTAGTCGGCTCCGCCTATCATCCGCAAGCGACACTTGCTACCACCAATTGCGCTCTTCCGGCAGCGCCAAGGGGCGGGGTCAAATTCCAAGACCGGCCTCCCTCCGGGACCGACACCAACCTAAGCCTACGACTGCCTGATCTGCCTAGAACTCTACCTTACAACAAGTAATGGACACCTCCTTTAACCAATTAACAGACTATTTATATGCCGAATGACAATTACAGTACCCAATCACCATCCATCTTAAGCAAGAAACCACCCCCTGCGAGGGACAGTAACCAATAAAATGAAGGGAGGCGGGACTAAAGGATATGCCCTCCAATAAACAAGCTCGAGAGGCGTGGCCCGAGGGTTTGTTGACCAGCTGAACGCAATGCCTGCTGGGAATAGTAGTCTTCTTCTGTATCCGGCCCGTAGTCAGAAGCATAAGTCAGACTACAACTCCCATGTGACAGAGTGCATGGAGCTCCAAAGAACCCGGGCGAAGAGAAAAAGTCGGAAAGGGCAGCTCCTCCTGAGTCTCGCTGGACACTGGGAACATCTTAGACCCAGGGCCCCGACTCACCCGGATTGCTGGCTCTGGCGTCGCCAGTGGCTCCTCGCTGAGGCGGCTGTAGCGGCACGAGGGGGAGGTGCAAAGAGCAGCCAACCGACACCCGCGAGCCCCGCAGCCAATCAGCAACGGCAGGGGCGGTGCAATGACCTCACCGGTTCTACTCTCTTACCCCTCCCCCACGTGGTTGTTGGTGCTGGTAAACCAGAGTAGAGAAGTTTGGGGTAGGGGGATGGGAGGAGAACTAGTGATGTCACCTTTCCTCTGCATGATTGGCTGTCGGGTGGCCGGACTACGGCCAATCAACAGTCTCAAAAAGTCTGGCGCGGCCCCGCGGAAAGCCCTGTTGCCACCAGAAGGAGAGAGGACCTGCGGTTGTAGGGTAGCGCGCTCTGCAGTACTGGCAACCCGCGTGGCCTGTGGCCGTGATGTCAACTCCAAGACTTTTTGATTTTAGGACGGCGCACTTTTCTGATCGCACCCTCCAATCTCCAAACTTTTCTTTTGCGTCACTTCCTGGGGTTTCACACTTCATTCCGAAGGCGAATAGCCCTATGGCTTTTCACACCTGAGGAAAGATGTGTAAAAATCTTGGGGTGGGTGTCACACCGGAGGTGAGGAGAAGAGCATGTGCCACATACCCTCTGAGGCATAGACAGCTGTTGCCCCGGTGCCGAGTTTACACCAGGTGTGACTATCCCTAGCTTCAGTCTTCCCATCAGGTTTCCCTTGGATCAAAGGATAATGGAGAATGGTGTACTCCTCCTCTAATGAAGGTTTCTCTTGCATATGATGGATACTCAAGACTGTAATAGTGAAACACACACACACACACACATCTGGTCTATTGTAGCACATCTTACTGTTGGTGCTGGTTAGTTTTTAAGTTGACACAAGTACCAAATCCTGACATAGAGTGAACCCCAATTGTCTCCAAAAGATTGCCCTGTAGGCAAGTCAGTGCAGTACTATCTTAATTAGTGGTTGGTGTAGGAGGGTCCAACCCATTGTGGGTGGGTGCAACCCCTGAGAAAGTGGTCCTGGGAAGCAGGCGAAACAAACCATGGAGAGCAAGCCATTATGAAGGGTTCTTGCATGGCTTCCCCATTGAATTCTTGCCCAGAGTTCCTGCCCTGACGCCCCTTCAGATGGGCTTGATGAAATATAAGTTGAGATAAACCCCTTTCTCATTGAGCTGCTTTTAGTTATTCTGCTTTCCTTATGCTTGCACTATGCTCTGTAAGAGAATGTTCTGGGATATATGGCTGCTTCACATAGGACATGCAAAAAGCACCCATTATCTATGGCACTTACAGTGAGGCAACTTCTCGATATCTACAGGAAGTTCCCACCGTGCCGCAGACCCTATTGATCCCTTGTCTGCATGGAACGGGTCTCTAGTCTCAGGTGGGCAAGGAGTCAGCGGGAATGGATGGACAGACTCAACACAAGGGAGTGTGGATCTGAATGTAATTTGTCAAATTGAGCATCAAACTTTTTATACAGAAGAAAATAGGGAAGATGGGTGACACCAGCAAGGTACAAAGAGGTTACTGGATTCTTACACAAAACAGAGGAATGCAAACACGGAAGAACTGGCAGGAACCAACTGAGATAAAATTCTGTTAACAACTGGGATCAGAAACAGCTCCACCTAAGGTCCACTTAATCTTAGAAGCCAGGGGCTTGTGCCCTTGCCATAGTTCCTACTCTAGTCTATTGTATAGTCCACCTTCCCCCTAGGCCATTGTAAATACTTGCGTTTGGGTGTAACTCAGCTATCTATAGTTCTAAGTATCTACTCTGGTTCCTCTTTAGGTCACTTTAGGTTCTAAGTATCTACTTCTGGTTCCTCGTTATCTTCCTAGATAATGGTCAATTTCCAGGCAGCGGTGGCACACGCCTTTAATCCCAGCACTTGGGAGGCAGAGGCAGGCAAATTTCTGAGTTCAAGGCCAGCCTGGTCTACAGAGTGAGTTCCAGGACAGCCGAGGCTACACAGAGAAACCCTGTCTCAAAAACCAAAAACCAAAAGCCAAAAGCCAAAAAAAAAAAAAAAAAAAAAAAAAGATAATGGTAAATTTCTGTGTAGGGCAGTGACTTAGCTATCCATGCCCAAGGTCAGATCAAGGACTGCCTAGAATCTAACTTAGCTATATGTCAAAATATCAATTCTTAGGAGCACTTGTAATAAAGCAATATTAAGGGAAAGCACACAGATCCGTTTACCAACTAAAGCAAGGACATTGGCGCATTCTTTATACAGGATGCCACGATTCCAGGAGACTAAGTTTCCGTGAACTTTTCGCCTCGGGACAGCGCCCAGGTTTTCAGAGCCTGTGGCGCTTGTCACTACTGGAGTGGATGTAGCACCACCTTCCACGGGGATTCAAGGAAATTTGACTGTCCTTACAAGTTCACAGAGAACTTAGTCTATTACCCATGCTATTGTAGAACTCTGTTCTCTGAAGTGCTAGAAATACAACCATTAAGACCGTGTTTGGGCTGGTGAAGAGCACTAGCTAAAGGACCGAGATTTGAGGCCAAGCATCCGTGTGGTAACTCACAAGCATTGGGCAACTCCAGTTCTAGGGACCCAACACCTTCTTCTGGCCTATGCAGACATAAGGCACACACGTTGTTCACAGCTGTACATACAGGCATATTTAAAACTTAAAACATGCACATGTTAGCGGGCAGTGGTGGCACATGCCTTTAATTCTAGCACTTGGGGCAGAGGCAGGTGGAACCTCTGAGTTCAAGGCTAGCCTGGTCTACAAATGAGTTTCAGGACAGCCAGGACTATATATAGTAAGACCCTGTTGCCCAAACAAACAAAACATTTGGATAGCCCCTAATGAATGGCGTATGGTGGCCACCAAGTAGCAGGGGAGGGGGTGCACAACAGTCACAGATAATTCTTAGACTTTGCAAATGCAAACCGGCCTCGTTACGTTTGGATACAAAGAAAGTTGTAAGGTCCGCAGGAGGCTACTGCAGGGCAGTTCACAGTTCCCACTGTCCATAGAAGCCTGTGTTATGAAAGAGGCTCAGACGGGTCAGAGTGAAGGTGTGTTTCCCCTGTCAGGTCACATCAGGAGCGAGGGTTACACAAACACATCCTGCCAAGGAAATGTTCTGCTGTAGTGCAAAGGCTGTCTGGCTCTAGTGTGATTCTGATGTCCACAGAAGGGATTCCCCCACTCACCCATACTGCTTGTGAACATTGCAGCAGGCAGGCATGCAGGGAAACCAGTCAGTGGGAGTTTACACCATGGGCCAAAGCTTATTGGCGGAAAGGTGTGCGTTCAAGGAGCTGTGTCCTGACCCTGAGAGAATTACATAAACTACAGTTAACTTACATACCCAGTTATGCTGTCCAGTCAGAGAAGGACGGTGTTGCTGGAGGTAAAACGCTACTGCCTTAAGGTTGCCTGGGGTCAAATCGCAGCTGGGCTTCTTCTCAAACAGAGTGATATGCGCAAGGTCACTTAATCCCCACCCCCACCCCACCCCTGTGCCTTGATTTCCACCTCTTTTAAAATGGGAATAGGCTGAGGGTGTGGCTCAGTGGTAGAGCAATTGCAAAACCCCAGCTTGAGGTCCTAAATTCTCTTCCCGGCAGAAAAAAGGGGGGAGGGGGGAGAGAATAGAAGACCTTGATGGCTTTGTTGGGAAGGCTAGTGAGTTAGAGCAGCTCAAGCCAGCGCTTTTTGAACAGCAGGATGAAGTTCCGCAAACTTTAAAAAGAAAATTTTCACGGGCTGGGGTCTGTGATAACCGTACTTAGGAGGTGGAAGTGGGAGGATCTGGATGGTTTGAAGTTCAAGGAAAGCCTGGGCTAGAGAGCGAGCTGGAGGTCAGCCAGGGCTAAAGAAGACCCTATTTCAGGAAACAACAAGGAAACCAAAAGAACAACCATATTCATCATGGAGAAATACTAAGGCCGAGGTAATCCTAGCATCTGGGAGGCCGGTGCTGGAGGTCATCCAGACCTGGGCTGCATCAGCAGACCTCAGCTGGAAAAGCAAAGGAGAGAGGAAAAAAGCTAAATGTTTAAGAAACATCATTTATTTAATCAGATTGGTACTATATATATATATATATATATATATATATATATCAGAATATTACCTAGTACTCTGACCTATTACCAGTTATAAGTTATTTCTTTTTTTTTTTTAAAGATTTATTTATTGATTATGTGTAAGTACACTGTAGCTGTCTTCAGACACTCCAGAAGAGGGATGGTTGTGAGCCACCATGTGGTTGCTGGGATTTGAACTCTGGACCTTCGGAAGAGCAGTCGGGTGCTCTTACCCACTGAGCCATCTCACCAGCCCATAAGTTATTTCTTTAATGAGTTGGGAATGTAGCTTAGTAACAGGAAACTCATGCTTAAGATGGATAAGGCCCTGGGTTTCATAAATAAATAAATAAATATATAAATAAATTTCCAGTAATAGAAAAGAGGACAAGGGAAATGGCCTACCAGGTACAGGTACTTGCCACCAAGCCTGAGTCCCAGAGTTCGATCCCCTGAAAGTTATCTTCTAAACTTCACTTGGGTGATGTGTGGTCCGTACATGTCTGGTCCCCAGCATGGATTTCTCTGAGTTCTAGGCCAGCCAGGGCTAAAAAATGAGACTGGTCTCAACACCCTTTAAACATCCCTCCCTCAAAACAAAACAGAGCGGAGGCGGGAAAAATGGCATTAAAAAGTGCTGACTGGTCTTCCAGGGCATCTGCAATGGATGCCTGGCACTCACCAGGCAGCTCACAAACATATGTAACTCCAGTTCCAGGAGATCTGACAACCCCTTCTTGTCTCCATGGTCACCAGGCACACACATGATGCATAGGCATACATACAGGCAGAATTCCCCCTTACAGGAAAAATAAAATAATTTGGGAGGTGATGGGTTTTTTGTTTTGTTGTTTGTTTGCTGCTGTTGTTGTTGTTTTTTTTTTAAATATTTATTTCTTATATGTAAGTACACTGTAACTGTCTTCAGGCGCTCCAGATGAGGGCATCCAATCTCATTACAGATGGTTGTGAGCCACCATGTGGTTGCTGGGATTTGAACTCAGGACCTTCAGAAGAGCAGTTAGTGCTCTTAACCGCTGAGCCATCTCTCCAGCCCGCTGTTGTTGTTTTGAGACAGGATCTCACTTTATAGCTTGGGCTATCCTGGAACTTGATATGACCAGGCTTGCCAGCCCCAAACTCACAGAGATCCATTTGCCTCTGCTTCCCGGGTGCTGGGGTTAATGAGATGGGCCACGATGTCCAATAACTTATTTTAAAGAATACTTTGCTGAAAGTGTTAGACTTCAAAATTTATAACACACAGCTGGGCATGGTGGTGCAAGCCTTTAATCCCAGCACTCAGGAGGCAGAGGCAGGCGAATCTGGGAGTTTGAGGCCAGCCTGGACTACAATGGGAGTCCAGAACAGCCAGGGCCGGTTACACAAACCTTGTCTCAAAAAACATATGTACATGTGTGTGTGTGTGTGTGTGTGTGTGTGTGTGTGTGTGTGTGTGTGAGAGAGAGAGAGAGAGAGAGAGAGAGAGAAAACACAAGCACACTTGGGACAGAGGCAGAACTGCTGTGAGATTGAGTGACATTGAGGCCTGCCTGGCCTACACAGTGACAGCATCAAACAAAACAAATGAGTTAGAACAAACAACAATAGGACAGAGTGATGCATACCCACAATCCCACTCTGCTCCAGAGTTCAAAGTCGGCCTCAGCTACACAGTAAGTTCAATGCCATCTTGGACTGCAGGAGACTATTCAAAAAACAACCAACCAACCAACCAACCAACCAAACAAACAAACAAACAAAAAACTAAAGGGCTGGAGAGATGGCTCAGCGGTTAAGAGCACCAACTGCTCTTCAGAAGGTCCTGAGTTCAAATCCCAGCAACCACATGGTGGCTCACAACCACTCATAATGAGATCTGACGCCCTCTTCTGGTGTGTCTGAAGATAGCTACAGCAGTGAACTTACATATATTAAATAAATAAATCTAAAAAAAAAAAAAAAACAAAAAAAAAAAACCCTAAGGCCCCGGCACAAACAGCACATAAGTAGCAGAGGCCTGCCTTGTCTGGCCTCAGTGGGAGAGAGATCCAGGGAAGGGAGATGCTGGGGTGGGGGTGGGGAGCACCCTCTCAGAAGCAAAGGGGAGGAGGGATGGGGGCAACATTTAGAATGTAAATAAATGGAACAATAAAAAAAAATCTAAGGGTGGAAGGAAACACCAAAATATATGTTTTTGTGTTGTTTTCCTTTTTTTTTTTGCAGCTGAAAAATTTACTTTATTTACATCATCATCATCCTCTGCCTCCCGACTGTAGTTTCTCCTCCCTGTTTTCCTCTTTTTTTTTTTTTCTTTTTGACACAGGGTCTCAGTATGCAGTCCTGGCTGTCCTCCATAGTTTTGTAGACAAGCCTGCCTGGCATCAAACTCACAGAGACCCTCCTACCTCTGCCTTCTCTGTGTTGGCTGGATCTTGTACCATGTGCTTACATTACCTGGAGTCCCCTGCCTAGACCACACTGCTCTAAACCACCCAGCTGTCTCCGAAGCCACCGTTCCCTATGTTCTGGACAGGATTTACACTGTATCAGGCTGGCCTCACCTCAGTAGATAGCTGAGACTTACTTCAAAATTGAAATCCTCCTGTCTCAGCCTCCTGAGTGCTAGGATTACAGGAGGCCTGAGCCACTGTGCTTTGCTTAAAAGTACTTTTGGAGTGCTAAAGAGGTGGCCTAACTCTTAAGAGCACTTGCTGCTCTTGCAAAGGACCCAAAGCTGGTTTCCATCACCAAGACAGTCTGAATCTCCAGTTGAGGGGACCAGCACCTTCTGGCCTCTACTGGTACTAGGTTCACACACAGTGCACTTGCAAAAACACAGGAAAAGATTCAGACACGTACAAGAAAATGGACTCTTTAGAGGGTGGGGGTGGAATGGAGACAAAGCTCAGTGGCTAACAGCACTTGCTGTTCTTCCAGAAGACGTGAGTTCAGTTCCCGGCACCCATATCAAGAGGCTCTGTCTGCCTACAATTCAGTTGCAGAGAATCTGACCCCTCTGGCCTCCAAGAGCACCTGTCTTCTTCACATGCGTGTACAGCTCCACAAATACACAAACATACACACAGAACTTAAAATAATCTTAAAAATAAATCTTGGGCAAGAGACAGCTTAGGGGTTAAAGGTACTGGCTGATCTTCAAAGAGGACCTGGGTTCAGTTCTTAGCACCCCCATCAAGCAACCCACATTTGTCTGTAATTTCAGTTCCAGGGGATTGGATGCTGTCTTCTGGTCTCCTTGGGCACCCATATACATGTGAATATATTCACATGTGCCTGCACACTCATCCATGTGAGCACACACACACTCATCCATGTGAGCACACACACACTCATCCATGTGAGCACACACACACTCATCCATGTGAGCACACACACACTCATCCATGTGAGCACACACATACATATCATCCATGTGAGCACACACACTCACCCATGTGAGCACACACACTCATCCATGTGAGCACACACTCATTCATGTAAGCACACACACACACACACACTCATCTATGTGAGCACACACACACACACACACTCATTCATGTAAGCACACACACACACACACACACACACTCATCTATGTGAGCACACACACTCATCCATGTGAGCACACACACTCTCATCCATGTGAGCACACACACACACTCATTCATGTAAGCA